>NW_026712363.1:22810118-23315118 GCF_030504385.1 Musca domestica | reverse complement strand
GGAAATATTAAGGGACAGTTAATATTCAACAGATATATGATTTTTTAAAGAGTAACAGATGAGATAAGGAGAGGAAATATCAACAGAATAATCCATTAGAAGTCAATGTATCCAAAATTAATTTTGCAAATATTACAAAGCAAAGTATTGCTTTCCGCATTACCAAGTAATCAGTAACGGTATTACTGTGTGTACGTGTCGGATAGCACTGCTGAACGGAAATTAAGAAAAAATTCTAGACCCTTTATATTGTGATTTAAAATCTTAATTTTTATACCCTCCACCATAGTATGGAGGGTATATTAAGTTTGTCATTCCGTTGGAAACAGCTCGAAATATACATTTTAGACCCCACAAAGTATATATATTCTTGATCAGGATAAAATTCTATGTCGATTTCCGTCTGTGGAAATCACACTAGCTTCCGAACGAATTGAAGCAGATTGATAAAATTTTACTCAAATGTATATTATATCTGCAGGACTTTTGGTATTGAAAATGGGCCATGTAGGTCCAAGCCCCCATATAACGGTACCTCCCGATAATCGGTATTTTGATGATTTTAGCCAATTTATTCACAGGAATTGTTTCAAATTTGGTATTTGAAGTTCGTAATGAATAGTACAGCCTAAGACAGAAATTTTTCTGTACAGGTCCACCTCTTCGTATAGCCCCCATATAACGGCACCTCCCGATATTCGGTATTTTGATGATTTTAGCGACATTATTCAACGGAATTTTTTCAAATTTGGTATTTGAAGTTCGTAATGGATACTACAGCCTATAATAGAAAATTGTCTGTGTAGGTCCACGTCTCCGTATAGCCCCCACGTAACGGTACCTGCCGATATTCGATATTTTGATGATTTTAGCGACATTTATTCACCGGAATTGTTTCAAATTTGGTATTTGAAGTTCGTAAAGAATGGTACAGCCTAAGACAAAAAATTGTCTGTGTAGGTCCACGTCTTGGTATAGCCCCCATATAACGATACCTCCCGATATTCGGTATTTTGATGATTTTAGCTACTTATTCACCGGAATTGTTTCAAATTTGGTATACGAAGTTCGTAATGGATACTACAGCCTAAGCCAAAAAATTAACGATGTAGGTCCACGTCTTTATATAGCCCCCATATAACGGTACCTCCCGATATTCGGCATTTTGATGATTTTAGCGACAATTTTCAACGGAATTGTTTCAAATTTGGTATTTGAAGTTCGTAATGGATAGTACAGCCTAAGACAGAAAATTGTCTGTGCAGGTCAACCTCTTCGTATAGCCATATAACGGTACCTCCCGATATTCGGTATTTTGATGATTTTATCTACATTATTATCGATTTTGTTCAAGTTTAGCATACGAATATTGTAATGGCCCTGCAGAAAACGGTGGAGGTATTGATGAACTGCGAGTGGTGCTACACTGATGTAAAAGTCAGTAGTATCAATGGTTGTAGGCGGCGAGTACTGCTTGAGTACTCGCAAGTGCTGTACTGTTTTTTTTTATAATCGCATATATTGGTAACACTGTCAGCATCTGATTATGCTTATTTGTAATTTGTGTTTTGTGCATTGTGTGGACTTGCAAGTAAAATATTTGTTTTTTTTTTTTTTTAAGTGAAAAAGAAAGTGTATGTAAAAAATGAATAAGCGTACCTTTTAACGCAGAGTATTAAAACAAAAAGCTATTTATGAACAAATACTATTTAATGTAGAAAAAGTAGAAGAAGTTGAAAAAGTGGAAAAAAATATTTGTGAAAGCAGCGTCACCTGTGAAAATAATGCAGCAGAAGATTCTTTAAATAAACAAAGTCCATTAAACTTAAGTTTTCCTTTTTAACATAAATGTCAACGAAGTAAAATTTTTTTTTATTAATATTATTTAGTTTTTTAATACTTTACTATTAAAACCAAATAAGTGCCTTTTTTTGAAATTATATATTTTACTTAATTTCTATTTTGTAATTTAATATTGTTTTGAAATAAAAATAGCTGAATGAAAACAAAATCTGTCTTTCGTTCTTTTAATTATGGCAATGCGAAAATGGTAATGCGAATAATTACGTTCGTGCAGTATGTTCAGTTACTTTCTTTCAATGGCGACTGATGCAAAATTCAGCAGTCGCTCACCCCTCACAAAGCGCTGCAAAGCGAGTACTGATTTTCACACGACAGTCCAGTGTAAAAGTCAGCAGCTCTTACCGTTAACGGGGAAATGAAGAGCGAGTGGTCGGTATCGCTTGGCGAGTACTCGAGCAGCACTGCGGTACTACTCTTTTTTTCTGAAGGGGGCTTACCTATGCAGGTCCATGTCTTCGTGTAGACCGTAATATGACAGCTACATTCGGTATTTTTTTTTTTAGATTTTAACAGAATTTTTAAAGGAATTCATTGTTTTTGAGAATTGCCAAATTTGTTCCAAATCGTGGAGGGTATTCAAAGTTCGGCCCGGCCCGGTCGAACTTACAGCTTTTTTACTTGTTTTTTACTTCAAAAGATTATAATTTTCTATTTTAAAATATTTAAATTTTTTGTAAAAATTTTTTCATTTTTTTTATTTAAAAAAAATTGAATTTTTATTTAAAAATTGAATTTTTAGATAAAAAATTGAATTTTTATATAAAAAACAATTTTTTTATTTAAAAAATTATAATTTTTATTAAAAAAAATAGTTTTCTATTTCAAAAAATTTAATTTTCTCTTTTAAAAAATTTTAATTTAATTAAAAAAATTAATTTTATTACTTGACATTGATGTCTTGTTAGAGCGAAGGTGTTTCATAAATGGATATTTGATCGTTACATTTGTAGTGTTTTTTATACCCTCCACCAAAAAAGGTATGGAGGGTATATTAAGTTTGTCATTCCGTTTGTAACTCATCGAAATAATCATTTTAGACCCAACAAAGTATATATATTCTTGATCAGCGTAAAATTCTAAGACGATTTAGCCCTGTCCGTCCGTCTGTCCGTCTGTTGTAATCACGCTACAGTCTAAACGAATTAAGATAGCAAGCTAAAATTTTGCGCAGATCTCTCTTTTGTCTGCAGGCAGGTCAAGTTCGAAGATGGGCTATATCGGTCCATGATATCGTATAGCCCCCATATAACGGTACCCCCCGATATTCGGTATTTTGATGATTTTACCCACATTTTCCAATGGAATTATCTGAAAATCCACACAAGAAGTTCCTTGTGGGTACTTTATAACTCGGCAGAGAATTGTCCATATAGGTCCACAATATCGTATAGCCCCCATATAACGGTACCCCCCGATATTCGGTATTTTGATGATTTTACCCACATTTTTGAACGGAATTGTCTGAAAATCCACACAAGGAGTTCCTTGTGGGTTCTTTATACCTCGGCAGAGAATTGTCCATATAGGTCCACGATATCGTATAGCCCCCATGTAACGGTACCCCCCGATATTCGGTATTTTGATGATTTTACCCACATTTTTCAACGGAATTGTCTGAAAATCCACACAAGGAGTTCCTTGTCGGTACTTTATACCTCGGCAGAGAATTATTTTTATAGGTCCACAATATCGTATAGCCCCCATATAACGGTACCCCCCGAAATTCGGTATTTTGAAGATTTTACCCACATTTTTGAACGGAATTGTCTGAAAATCCACACAAGGAGTTCCTTGTGGGTACTTTATACCTCGGCAGAGAATTATTTATATAGGTCCACAATATCGTATAGCCCTCATATAACGATACCACCCCCCCCCCCCAAAAATTCGGTATTTTGACGATTTTACCCACATTTTTGTACGGAATTGTCTGAAAATCCACACAAGGAGTTCCTTGTGGGTACTTTATACCTCGGCAGAGAATTATCTATATAGGTCCACAATATCGTATAGCCCCCATATAACGGTACCCCCTATATTTGGTATTTTGATGATTTTACCCACATTTTTCAACGGAATTGTCTGAAAATCCACAAAAGGAGTCCCTTGTGGGCATTTTACCTCCTCAAAATGAAGTGTCTATATAGGTCCACGATATCGTATATCCCCCATATAACTGTAACCTCCGATATTCGGTATTTTGATGATGTTAGCCGCGCTTTTCAATGGAATTGTCTTAAAATCAACACAAGTAGTTCCTTGTGAGTACTTCACCCCCTGAGAGAGAATTGTCTATACAGGTCCACGATATCGTATATCCCCCATATAACGGTACCTCCCGATAATCGGTATTTTATGATTTGACCCACATTTTTCATCGGAATTGTCTGAAAATCCGCACAAGGAGTTCCTTGTGGGTACTTTATACCTCGGCAGAGAATTATCTATATAGATCCTGCCAGATAATCGATAATATCTTAGAAAATCGCATAAAAATATTCCAATAAAAAGGTGATTTTTTTATCACTTTTTTTTTGCAATTTTTCTCACATTTTTATCGCATGCGATTTTTTAAATTTGACTGGCAATTTTGAGTTGTACATTTTCTACACTATATGTTGAGGGTATAATATAAACGACGCAGCCATCGTCCGATCCTCATGAAATTTTACATGATGGTAGGGTTAAGGTCGGAATTACATCCTATTGTTTTTGCAGATGCACATTTAGGTGTTCAAAAGGACCAAAAAATTAAAAGTTTCCTAATTTTGTAATCGCTTTTCAGGTCATAATTGAAAATTAATCGACACGGAATTTTGATTGAGAAGAGAGTTAAGAACAGGGAAGGAGTTGGGCACTTTGGATGACCATTGTATTATTTTTAGCTGTAAAATGGACCACACCTTTCGTATGAAATTGTTTTGGAAACCTAACCACACGACGGAGTGCGTAAATATTGGACAAGTACCCCCGGTGAAAAAATTAAGTGTAACATCTGAACAAGGCTGCATGACATCATTTCAAAAGCGAAATCTTCCAAAATGGATTTGGACATAAGGAGGCTTCCAACAAATTGTACTGTTGTTGGGTATCACATGGTCGGCCCCACACGACGATAACTTTTGCTTACTTGTATGATGTGTAGTATTTTTTGGGTTGTATAAAGCGACAACGGACAAACCAGATAATTACAGATTTTATGTATTTTTTGGATAAATGGAACTATACGAATAATATAATTTCCGAAGTGGGTGAGATATAAACCAAAAAATTCAATATTTTATCGTGTCGAAGGATATAAGTGTTCGGCCGATTTCACATATTTGATGCACCAAACACGTACGTATGACGATTCCAATGGAATTCGGCATGAGTAACTAAATTTGATACAAAAATAAATTTGCCAAATTATATTGAAATTAGTTCAGATTTGGATATAGCTCTCATATATACTTTGTTTTTTTTTTTACTTACTATTTTAAATTTTCAAATTTTAAAATCTCTAAAAATGAGAAAAAGAGAGACCGTATCAAAAATTCTAAATTCGTGGAAAAAATTGAGATAATTTTTTCTATTTATAAACTTCGTAAGGACCTTTAAACATTTGTTGTGAAAAATTCGCGAACAATTTTAAGAATATATATATTTTTCATTTTATACCCTACACCACACCATAAGTGTATTATGTCTTTGTAAATCAGTCCAGATTTGGATATAGCTTCCATACATACCTTTATTTCATGTTTTATGCACCAAATGACTAATATCAGCCCAAATGGACTGGGACGTCCGATGGAATTCAACCTAAAAACAATTGCTTCAAATTTTGGTGAAAATCGGTGCGGATATAGTTATAGCTCCCATATATTTGTTTTATCCGATTTGATGTTTAAGTCCCCTCACATGCGTAATATGCATTCCACAACAGAGATATTTGATACCGGACATCAAATAAAGCTCGAAACACGGGTCCGGCATATCTATTGCTTTAATAAATATATTGTTTAATATAAGTCATATCATGCTCTATACAGCAATGTTATTTGGTACAAGAGGTACAAAAGCTTCCATCAACTTTGTTGAAAATCGATTTACAGTTGGATATTGTTCCCGAATTATGATTTCTCTAAAGCCATGATATGCATTCATGCATGATTATGCATTCAAATAAGGTTCATAGTTGGTATGATCTACCTCACACAAATTCCCAAAATTAACTTTTATTTTACGGGAGCTCTATTATATACGCATAGTGGTGTAGGGTATCCCCTCCCCCCTCTTTTGACCTTTCCTTACTGTTCGTTTTTATACCCTACACCACATAGTGGTAAGGGTATTATATCTTTGTGCATTTGTTTGTAACATGGAGAAGGAAACGAGATAGACCCATAGTTGCTTTTGAGAACCTTCATAGAATCACTTTCTGAGTCGATTTATGCATGTCAGTCCGTCTGTCCGTCCGTCCGTCCGTCTGTCCATGTATTCTTGTGAACAAAATGCAGGTCGCATTTATTATCTGATTGAGATGAAATTTTCCAAACAATATTTTTTTGGCCCAAGGACGAACCCTATTGAAATTGGTGAGAATCGGATCAAATTTAGATATATCTGCCATATATATCTTCATCCGATTTCGGGTTAAATGTGCACCAAATGTCCACTATCAGTCCAAATTACCTGAATTTTGGCATGCCCAACCGAGTTCTGCCTAGAAGTATATCAAATTTGGTTCAGATATAGCTATAGCTCCCATATATATCTTTCATCCGATTTGATCTTTAAGTCCCTCACATTCCTACTATGCACTCCACAACCGTGATATTTGGTACCAGGTATTAGATGGAGCACAGAAATAGCTGTTTTAAATTTTATTGAAATCGGTTCAGATTTGGATATAGCTTCCATATATATCTTCATCCGATTTCGGGTTAATTGGCCACCAAATGGCCAATATCAGCCCAAATAGCCCGAATTTTGGCACATGTGACCGAGATTAGCCTTAAAGCAAATACAACAAATTTGGAGAAAATCGGTTCAGAAACAGCTATAGCTCCCATATATATGTTTTATCCGATTTGGTGTTTTAGTCCCATACATTCGTAATATGCACTCCACAAGAATGATATTTGGAACCAGATAAAAGATACAGCCCAGAAATAGCTGTTTGTAATTTTATCGAAATCGGTTCAGATATAGATATAGCAACCATATATATGTTTCATCCGATTTGGTGTTTTAGTCCCATACATTCGTAATATGCACTCCACAAGAATGATATTTGGAACCAGATAAAAGATACAGCCCAGAAATAGCTGTTTGTAATTTTATCGAAATCGGTTCAGATTTGGATATAGCTCCCATATATATCTTCATCCGATTTCGGGTTAATTGTGCACCAAATGGCCGATATAAGTCCAAATGGACTGAATTTTAGTATATCGGACCAAATTCAGCCTAGAAGCAAGTATATCAAATTTAGTGAAAATCGGTTCAGATATAGATATAGCAACCATATATATGTTTCATCCGATTTAGTGTTTTAGTCCCTTACATTCGTAATATTCACTCCACAACCGTGATATTTGGTACCAGGTATTAGATGGAGCATTAAATTTTACCGAAATCGGTTCAGATTTGGATATAGCTCCCATATGTATCTTCATCCGATTTCGGGTGATTGACCACCAAATGGCCGTAATAGAATCAATTTTGGCAAATCCGACCGAAACCAGCTTAGAAGCAAGTACACAAATTTTAGTAAAAATCGGTTCAGATATAGCTATAGCTCCCATATATATCTTCATACGATTTCGTGTTAATTGTGCATCAAATGGCCAATATCAGCCCAAATGGCATGAATTTTTGTACATAAGACCGAATTCAGTCTAGAAGCTAATACGTCAAATTTGGAGAAACCCGGTTCAGAGATAGCTATAGTTCGTAAAATGCACGATAGAATTAGATAGATTTTGATTTGGTACCAAATATCTCATAGAGCTCTGAAATGCCCTGTATAAACCTTTTTACGAGAGCTCTACTAAATATGCATAGTGGTGTAGGGTATCATATAGTCGGCCCCGCCCGACTTTTGAGCTTTCCTTACTGGTTATTTTGTTTTTTTTTTTTTTTTTTTGAATTTTTCCAAATTTGTGGAGGGTTTTGTCGGGCCGAACTTACTGCCTTTTTACTTGTTTTATATTTAACTATTCCAGAAGTCTCCTTCCCCAAACACTCGCCTCTTTAGCCATGGTGCACATCGGTTGTATCACGGCTTAGGAGCCATTAAACCTAAAAATAACACCACGTATATAGTGTCCTGCACATCAAATATTTGACAACCAAAAACGCTGCACTGCACGCAATCGTATCGTTTCATAAGTAGATTTTAATTATCTTCATCACATCAACTGTGCGGTACAACACACCATTTTAAATAATTATGTTCCTTCAACGTCTCTCATACTCATTAAGTCGTATTCCAATTTTATCGTCAACATCGCCAGATTGAAGAACAACAACAACAACAAAAATAACAATAACATCATCAGCAACCAGCAACGATTTAATTAATTCAATTTTACTTTGCTATAATGCAAATCTTTGGAGACTGGATATGGAAACTGTTGATGCCGCATTGCCATTTCCATGCATACATATGTACCTACACACACACAAACATGCATACATACGAATATGCCGAGCAATTAAATGAGAAAATCTGTGGAAATTACCCTGGAAGTAGACCAACAGTTGTCCCATGCACACAAATACACTCACACTCGAGCAGTGCAATTGAATTAATTAAAACGTAACGTTGCATTTCCAGTTAAGATTTTTCCGAAAACTCCAGTCCAGTTGGCTGTGACATCAGAGTCTAATGCGATTAAAATTATATTAAATGGCCAGAAACAGGTCTTCTTCGTCTTCTTGATGCTTTTGGTATGAGGTTCCAAGTAGATTTGCAATAAGACATTATAAAGCTGTCGTAGCACAGGTTGCAGCAATTCAAATTTAATTTTGGAGACCTATAAATAAATTGTGGGAGAAATGTTGAATTGAATTGTGGGAGAAAGGCAAAGTTGAGCAGAGATGTGACTTATGAAATGCAAACTAATTGAAGTTGTAACTCTTATTTTTCCGAAATGAGCTTATGGGATAAGTACGATGGGAAATGTGATTATTTTGCAATTATTCAGCTCTTAAGTTTGTAATGAGAAACGGCTGAAGCTAGAATCTTGAAAATTGTGATGGGTGAGGGTCGCTCCTGGTCCTAAGGTTTTTGGAAATTTGGATAAGGACTAAAAGTTGCTAAATATGATACCCTTTGTATTTAACGAATCAGTAGAGCTAAATCTCTTAAATTTGGAATGAGAATCGGCTGAAGCTAGAATCTTGAAATTTTGGGTGAGGGTCGCTCTTGGTCCAAAGGAGTCAGATAATAAAAAGTGGGTTTTTGCAAATTCGGAAAGGGACTAAAAGGTGCTAAATATGGTACCCTTTGTATTTAACCAGTCAGTAGAGCTAGAGCTCTTAAATTTAGAATGAGGGTCACTGATGAGTGTTCCAAAGACTTTTTGGGATTTCGCACTAGAAGTGTACGAAAATGTACTATATTTAGTACCATTTCGCATAATGTGAACGCTTAGAACCAAAAAATTGAAACTAGGTACGTAATTAAAGATCAAGGTTAAGGAGTATGGTCGATGTTAGTAGGTAGTTTTGGAAGTGTCTACTCATATATACGAAAGGTACAAAACCGTACTAAATTTGGTACAATTGGAATTTGAAGGAACGAATGAAACTGGAATCCTGAAATTTAAAAATAATGGTACTGGTGGAATGCAGGATTGGGATATGGGGAATGTTTACGAAATCTGTACTAATGTGCATGACAAATACTAAATGGTACTAAATATTGGTACAATTCAAATTTGGAGGAACTGTTGAGGCTGGAATCCTGAAATTTGAAATTAACATTACTGGCGGAGTGTAGAATTGGGATATGGAGGAAGTTTTTGAAATTTGTACTTATGTGCAATACTCGCCCAAAATGGTTTGAAATGTCGTATTAAAAGTTCGTAATGGATGCTACAGCCTATGACAAAAAATTGTCTACGCAGGTTCAGGTCTTCGCACAGCTCCGATATAACGGTACCTCCCTATATTCTATATTTTGATGATTTTAGCTACATTATTCACCGTTTATTTCAAGTTCCGAATTTGAATTTAGTAATGACTTATGACAAACAATGCCTGTGTGGGTCCACGTCGTATAGGCAGCAATATAACGGCTATATTCGGTATTTTTAAATTTTAACAAATTTGTTTCAGGATTTTATTTCCAAATTCGTTCCAAATGGTGGAGGATATTCAAAGTTCGGCTAGGCCGAATTTACTGCTTTTTAACTTGTTTTTTAATTTTATTGAATGAAAGCAAAAAATATCGGAAATAGCATCAAATTTTAGAATAAGTTTAGATTTGTTCGAATTTGTCAGCTTTGGCACGAATTATTGCCTTGAAACGGCCAATGAAACCGGTATCTGCTCTGCGGTATTTTGGTCCATTCTCGGCTAAAATGTTTGCATGCCCAACGCTTTAATACACCTTCCACAATACTTTTCCAATAATATTCGGAATTTCTTCTGATGCCACGGTCGATTAATAGTAGCGGAGAGCGACCATCGGCTGTTATGGCGGTACACACCATCACCATGGCCGACGCTTAAGTTCTGGTTGTCAACCAAAGGTCCACATTTTCAGCTGACCTCTTTGGCAAGTAAACACGATCATTTTCTTTCATCATGTCTCATCGAAGAAAACCAAATTCCGCAGTTCACCACTTTCAGCCAAGCGAAGCAACTCTTTAGCTCTTTTGGGTCTATTTTCCTTTCTGTTGGGGTGTAAGTTCTTGCACTTTTTGGAATTTCAATGGCTTTACCCCAAGCTCATTTTTCAATATTTGCGAATGGAATATTGCGAGATGTTCATCTTACGAGCCATTTTCGGCCACTGCGACGCGGGATTCGATCAAGTCACTTCTTGAACTTTTTGGAAATTCGCACTTATGCGTACGAAATTAGGTACAATTGGGATATGTGTGAAGCGATAGAGCTGAAATACCTAAATTTGCTTTTGAGGTCACGGTTGATATCTTTGGTTAAGATTTGGCAGTGGTTTGAAAAAATATATAAATATAGTCAAATTTAATGTTGAGGTCTCTCTTGGAATCTGTGTTTAAGATGTGGAATCCTGAAATTTGATTTGGATATCACTAAAGTTCCTAGGGTTTACATATGGAGACGTTGAAACAGTTTTACACAAAATAAATTGGCTTTACAAACATCCTCCTCGGTAAACTTCAAAATGAGTGACTTTTTTGTTGTAAAAGGTAAAAGTTTTCCTATTTTCCCTATTAATTAAAATATGTAAAACTTTGAAAATTTGAAGATTTATTACGATGCAATAGGTTTTGATTAAAAAGCTTGATTATTATAAAGGCCTTACACTAACTTTTGGAACGAATCTAAAATTTTAAGGTGGTCTTTTCGCTAACTTGCTAGTACCGAATTTACGGAATTTCAAATTGTTGAGTTAGTAACAATTGAAAAGCAGTAAGTTCGACAGGGCCGAACTTTGAATACCTCCCAACATTTGGAAATTTTCAAAAAAAAAAAAAAAATAAATAATAATAATAAAAACAAGTAAGCAAAGGCTACAGTCGAGCGGGGCCGACCGTTGAATACCCTACAACACTACAATAAACGATACAGTTTATATAGGGGAGATACTAGAAAGAATTCCACAAGATATTGTGACAAATAATAAAAGAAAACCATCAGGTTTCGTTCTCTAATTTTCAAATAATAGCAACTTAAACTAATATGCTAATTTCCAATTTATTGGTAGATGTTGCACTTAAATGGTCTTCCTAGATCTGGAACCAATATTTCCCAAAGACCTACAACCTCTCAGAAGTGGCAAAACATTAACATTTATTATTGAGTTTTGCCTTATTAAGGCGAAGATCATATGTTTTATGATTTAAGTGTTTGTTTTCTCTTTCGAGACGAGCTTAATGATCTGAAATTTGCAGTGAAAAGGAAAGCCAGATAGACACTATCACACACTCACCACTATGCGACGCGTTTCGCCGTTGGTTAAGCGGCTCATCAGGCATATTTGATGTGGCCGTTCGGCCCTTGTAAGCCATCATCCACATCAAATATGCCTGATGAGCCGCTTAACCAACGGCGAAACGCGTCGCATAGTGGTGAGTGTGTGATAGTGTCTATCTGGCTTTCCTTTTCACTGCAAATTTCAGATCATTAAGCTCGTCTCGAAAGAGAAAACAAACACTTAAATCATAAAACATATGATCTTCGCCTTAATAAGGCAAAACTCAAAAATTCAGCCGAGCCTGGCTGTGGGATTTGAACCGCGGACCTCTGTGTGCAGCCAACTAGAAGTTGCCGTCTCTACGTTCAGAGCCATTAACCCGTCTTCCTAAAGCAGCACTAAAACAAGTGTATGCATTGGAAGCAATGTAGTTGTTGTGGACAAAAAATCCATCACTACAAAAACAAAAACGTTGCTGTGAAAAAGATCTGCCAATAGAACTTGAGTCGAACCTGGAGAGTTTCTAGTGTATAATTCGCATATGCTAATTTGCAATAAGTTCGAAATATATACTACTTTCCAGAGAACGGCCCTTGTAAGCCATCATCCACATCAAATATGCCTGATGAGCCGCTTAACCAACGGCGAAACGCGTCGCATAGTGGTGAGTGTGTGATAGTGTCTATCTGGCTTTCCTTTTCACTGCAAATTTCAGATCATTAAGCTCGTCTCGAAAGAGAAAACAAACACTTACATTTATTATTGGTTTTTGACTGAAACGCATCTATATGAGATACAGACATTTGACTATATTCTTCAACTAAATCAGCGTTAACGAAATAGTGAGAAGTGCGTCTTTCCTGTATTTGTGAATTCTCCAAAAAGTCACTGGAATGGACATTTTCGTATTTTGTCTACAAAAGTTGGCAAACTCCTTTACACATTGAATATTTTTGGATGGCCATCCAAAACTGCTTGGCTTTTGCAATGTCCGGTAACCCCCATTCAACTGTGCCTAAGGATCGGGCAATAATTACGACCTGCTGACAATTTTGCAGTTTTTTGGTCCATTTCAACCCCTAAATATATGGCGATCATCTCCAAAAATAGTAGGCTTCTATTCTGACCCTCATCTTATCCCCATGCAAAATTTCGTAAAGATCGGGCCATAAATGCGATCTGTATATGATATCCTGATATCCTAATTACTTAGTTTTGTTAGCTGTAGAAATATTACCAAATGTTTAATTCAAAATGAAAATATGCCAAAAATATGATAAAAGGAAAAAATATGAGAAAATATTACAAAATCAATATTTTCATCTTTAGAGAGATATTTTTATGCGATTTTTTTTAGACGTTTTTTCTTTCCTGCCAAGAGGCCATTCTGAATTAATGAGAACTGTCGAAATCAGTTCAGCCGTTCTCGACATAAAATAGATCTTTCAAGCATATCTTCTTTGATAGACATATATATCGCACATATTTTGCTATATATTCGATTTGTTGGATCTCAACATCAATGTAAAGATCAGAAGTAACCTTTTCATGGCTTTGTGATTTCGCCGGGATTTAAAATATTCGCGGTTTAATGAAAAAATTTGAATTTTTTCAACAAAAAAGAAATGGTCTATTTTAGCCGCTAAATATTATCCGATGACCACCCAAATTGGTAGGCTTCTTCCCCGCCCTAAACTCTAGCTACATGCGAAATTCCGCGTCGATTGGTCTATAATTGCGACCTGTATAGCTACTGCAAAATCCGAATTTTTTTCAGTATTTGGTCCATTTCAACCCCTAAACATTTGGCGATCATCTCCAAAAGAAATAGGGTTCTATTCTGACCTTAACCCCACCTACATTTTAAATTTCGTGAAGATCGGGCCATAATTGCGACCTGTAGAGTGATTACAAATTAACATGGACAGACGGACAGACGGACGGACGGACGGACGGACATACATAGCTAGATCGACTCAGCTCGGCGAGCTAGGAAGATCCATATATACTTTCCTATATGGGAAACCAATATTTCGAGGTGTTACATAATTTTTGGGCCAATCAAACTTATAATACCCCCAACACATAGTGTTGTAGGGTATAAAAATAAAAATAAATATATAAATATAGAATTCGTTATAAATTCTTTTAAATTTTAAAAATACCGAATATAGGGAGTTACCGTTATTTTAAGGTCTATAGCAAAATGTGGACCTGCAATTCCGTCACAGGCTGTAGTACCCATTACGAAGTGCAAATACGAAATTTTAACAATTCCGGTGAGTAATGGAGCGAAAAGCGTCAAAATACCGAATATAGGGTGGTGCCAATATTTAGGGGCTATACGCAGAACTGCTTAGACAATTTTCTGTCACAGGCTGTAGTTCTCAAATACGAAATTTTAAACAATTCCCGTGAATAAAGACGCTTAAAGCATAAAAATACCGAATATCGGGCGATACCGATATTTTGGGAATATACGACGACCTGGACCTGTAGTATCTATTAGGAAATTCAAACACGAAATATGAAACAATTCCGATGAATAATGTCGTTAAAATTTTAACAATTCCGGTGAGTAATGGAGCGAAAAGCGTCAAAATACCGAATATAGGGTGGTGCCAATATTTAGGGGCTATACGCAGAACTGCTTAGACAATTTTCTGTCACAGGCTGTAGTTCTCAAATACGAAATTTTAAACAATTCCCGTGAATAAAGACGCTTAAAGCATAAAAATACCGAATATCGGGCGATACCGATATTTTGGGAATATACGACGACCTGGACCTGTAGTATCTATTAGGAAATTCAAACACGAAATATGAAACAATTCCGATGAATAATGTCGTTAAAATCATCAAAATATTGAATATAGGGAGGTACAGTTATATGGGTATAGTTTTAAAAAAGTCCTGCAGACCAAACACACGTTTGAGTAAAAATATCAACTTACTTCAATTTGTTCGGAAGCCAGAGTGATTTCCACAGACGGACGGTCATCATTAAATCGACATTGAATTTTATTCTGATCAAGAATATAAATACTTTGTGGGGTCTAAAATGTATATTTCGAGGTGTTTCAATATCAACGGCCAACACATTGACAAAATATATCGAATCTCTTTGCCGCTGCATTATTTATCTAAGCACCCAATATCACCCACTTAAACGCTCCTTGGTCCAACTTTGATAGAATAATGGAAAGCACCAACAAAACTTTAATAATTTTATTTTAAATTTTTTCAAGCAGTTATAGAAACAAACAGAAAAATGTGCGATTGTCCTCGAGCCTTTGCTTTGGTCCCGAAATTACTTGACAATTTCAGTTTTGTTGCCAATTTTGTTTGGCAACAAAGTTTTTCAGCTGTTAGTTTTGCTGTTGATGTTGAAATTATAACGAAAAATTGACTTTTTTTTGGTTGTCGTTGTTGTTGATGTGTTTTTGTTTGATTTTGTCTTCTTCGTCGACTTTCGCTTTTGTTTTATGATATCATGGATGCTGCTAGCAAACGGATCCTGTGGGGGCAATTTCAGTCATAAAGTTGAAAAGTCCTGTGGAAAAAAATTGGGTCAATCTAAGATGAACGGGTGTGAAAGCAGGGGACTTTGGATGATACTTTTAAGGGAAATAATTTATGGAAAAGATGTTGACGAGAGTGTAAAAGGTTTGGTATTTAGAAGTAGAAGTGAGGGAATTTTTTGGAGCATTGAAAGAAAGGTGAATGTTATAATGCAAATTCTTAGAATAAATTATTGTAAAATGTAATCTGAACAGTAAGGATTATATTTCTAGAGTCTGAATTAATAAAGAAATAAATTGGCTATTTTGACTAGTTTTCAATCGATCTATGTTAATAAAAGATTGACGAATTGGCGTACTTATGTCTACTAAATGGTACTAAATTTTGTACAATTTAAACTTTGGAAGCACTCTACCGGTTGGAATCCTGAAATTTGTAAATAGGATTTATATTGGATTATATGATAGAAATGTGTACTTATGTGTACTAAATGGTATTGAATTTGGTACAAATTGAATTTGTGATGATCCGATGGAGCTGGAATTCTTAAATTTGGAATGAAGATTAATGTTAGACTGCAGGATTGAGGTATGTAGAAAGGTTTCTAAACTCATACTTTTGTGTACTACATGGTACTAAATTTGGATTTAGAAAACCAAAAGGGCAGAAATCCTAATATTTTGAATTGAGATTACTGTGGGAGTGTAGGATTGGAGTAGGTAGGAAGCTTTGAAAATTCGAACTTATGTGTACTACATGGTACTAAATTTGGTACAATTGGGCTGGACTCCTGAAATTGGTAAAAATATTTCTATTTGATTGTATGATGCAGGTTTTTATGGAAATTTGTTCATAAGTGTATTAAATGGTACTAAATTTTGTACAAATTGAAATTGATAGATAGAACCGGAATTCAAAAATTCGGAAACACGATTTCTTTTGGACTGCATTATTGAGGTATGAAGGTATTTTCGGATACATGCACTTATGTGTACTGAATGTAGTTAAATATGGTTTTGGAATTATTATTACTCTTGAAGTGTTGCATTGAGGTATGTACGAAATAGTTCTAAATTTTGTATAATTTGCATAAAGGTGCACCGTTAGGGCTACAATCCCAAAGTTTGTAACTACGATTACTGTGGGGATATAGGTATTGGTTACTTAGAAATTTTTGAAAATTCGTACTTATATCTACTTAATTGTACTAAATTTGATAAAATTTCGATTTGAGTCTAAAATTTAGAATTTGTTTTAGAAATAAGTATTGGATGAGTACAATTGGGAATCGAAACCTTGACAAAGCGGCTGAAGCTAGAATCTTGAAATTTTTCACGAGGCTCTGTCTTGGTGCCTTGGCGAGTGATAATACATTTTATGGAAATTCATATAAAAAGAGTACAAAAAGTGCTAAATTGTTCCAAAAATTGAATACTTTGTAATCGACAAATATAATGCGCTAGAATTCTGAAATTTGAAGTGATGGAGTGCAGGATGTAGATGTACCAATGGGAAATTCGAACTTTAGGTGAGAATCCAGTTTGGAAAGTAAGTATGATATATGGAGGTGGTTTCGGAAATGTGTACTAAGTGTACGAATTGTAGTAAATGGTATGATATTTAAAACAGTTTGAGTTAGGATGAACGGATGAAGCTCGAAATTTAAAATGTTATATTGGGGCCTTGTCTGTGGTTGGTTTGCGATTAAGAGCTGGTTTTGGAAATGTGTACTACAAGTGCTCGAAAAATACTAATCAGTACTATTTTTGGTACAATTTGGTATCTGATGAACCGATAGTGCTTGAAACTGTAACTTGGTATAAGTATCGTTGATCATGTGTAGCCTGGACATGTGGGGTGTTTTTTCGGAAGTGTACGAAAAGTACTAAGTGTTACAATATTTGGTATTGAAGGGATAGGGCTGGAATCCTAAAATTTGTCATTGAGCACTGTAATTGTACGAAAAGTACCAAATAGAACATAATTTGGTATTGAGCGAAGAGATAGAATTTTTAAAATTTATATAGATGTCACTGTTGGGGTCTGTGGTTCATATATGGAGGCGGTTTTTGGAAATATGTGATGTAATTCTTCGAAAAGTATAAAGTGGTACTATATTGGGTATTGAGTGAACGGATAGAGCTGGAATCCCGAAATTTGATACTGAGATGTGATATATGGAGGTGATTTTTTAAAAAATGTACTATCATTGTACGAAAAGTACTAAACGATACTAAATTTGGTATTAGGTGAAGGGATAGATCTGGAATCCTGATATTTGAGACATTGAAATAGATTTAGATGGTAAAATTGAATTTGGGTCTATTGTGCAATGGTATTACTTATATCCTACTCTGTAAACTTCAAAATGAGAAAGTAAAGATTTTCCTATTAATCTTTCCAAAATAGAAAAAATCTTAAGTAATATATACAATTTTGAAAGTCTGAACATTTAGTACTGTGTTTGAAGTTTTGATTTAAAATTTTTTTGTCAAAATGAAAAATTGTGCGCTTTGGTTCGGGGCTGAAGTTTTAATACCCTCTTAGAAGGAACATGGAAATTTTTAAAAAGATTTCGTTGAAAAATACTGTTTAAATTAAAACCCTTATATGTGGGCTATATAAAGTCGTGAACCTGCATAGACAATTCTGTCGTAGGTTGAAGTATCCACTACGAACGAATGGAATTTGAAACAACTTCGGTGAATAATGTCGATAAAATTATCAAAATATCGGGAGGTATCGTTTTATGAGGGTTATACGAGGACTTGGACCTGCATACGCTATTTTGTCATAGTCTGTAGTACCCATTACGAACACTGAATACCAAGTTTGAAACGATTTCGGTCTAGAATGTCTCTGAAATCATAAAAAAATACCTAATAGTGGGAGGTACCGTTATATAGGGACTGTACAAAGACGTGGGCCTGCATAAATACTTTTTAAAGTTGAAGCACACATTAAGATGTTTAGTTGCAAGATTTGAAACAATTCCGGTAAAAAATGTCACAAAAATCATCAAAATACCGAATATTGGGAAGTACAGATTTGGTCCATTTACGAACTTAACCTTAAATTCACATGTATTTCAAATTGTTCGAAAGATAGCGGAATGACAAAGTTAAAATATTCCCCATTCTATGGTGGGGAATATAAATAGACCTAACACGAACTGTTGGAACGAACCTACAATTTTAAGGTGGACTTTTTCCTAACGAATTAGGGGACATTTGCCAAGTAAAAATATTTAATTTATTTTATTTAAAAAATCACCTAATCTTCATTATAGTTAATAGTTTGTCATTCTAGCTATTTTGTCAGAACTTCTCGAAATTCCCACTCCAAAACTCAATGCAAAATCATTAAAATGACAAATGTCATCGAACATTTACTTTGCAACATCCAAACACCAAAAAAGTCATCATCACACTACAAACTGGACCAGACTAATGACCATGTCGTTCTGTTGTGTCTCCGTTTTGCCATTCGGGTAACTGCAATGTGAAATTACATTGCGGACATCAGCAAGGGAACATCTGTGACACTTTCGTTAAAAAGTCATCAACATTCTGTCACATAAATGTTATGTGAAGCTTTCCTACTGAGGAACTCGGACACATGAACTTGTGACATCGGTAGTTATAGTTCAAAGAAGATCCCATAAACTTACATCCAGTTAAACAAAATAAAGGGAACGAATTTGTGAAGGACACAACAGCTAATGGGTTGATGTGATAAGAAAGCAGAAATAATAACAAAAACTTGTTTAATTGATAAATTAATCAAAGGTTGGGCAACATTCTAAAAATTATTTTGAAGAAGATCAATGGAATGATTGTTTTACAAAACTTATTTGCGGTCATAACCATGGCTGCGGGGTGGAGCAAATTTTACTGTCATGTTTTGAATGCTCTCGACAATAGAGTCAATTGCAGCTCAACTACGACCACAGAATAATATTCATTCTATAAAAGCCCACCTTTTTTACCCTCAATCATATGGTTTGAGTGGGTAAATATCACTTTATATGGCCAAAACGTGCCTCATCAAAATAACTGTTTCAGAACATACCAAATCCTTTGGACCAAATCCGTTTCAGGACATTTGGAGTCGATCTAGCGATGTTCGTCCGTCTGTCTGGCTGGCTGACTGGTGCGCGCCATAACTCTCAAGGGTAGTATTCGATTTGATCCAAACCTGGTACATCGTTATGTTATTATCAAACTTAAATTTAGCTCCGAGATGGACTTACTCCTTCTGATACCTCCCCCACAAAGGGCCGAAATTTTCATAGAAAATATTTTACCGCAGAGAAAGAGAAAGGATAATCCATTACGCTCCAACTATGCAAATGTCAATATTAACAACAGTTCTAGGACACGTGAGAAAATGGACAATATCGGCCCACTCCATCAGGAACCTCCCCCACATTGGGTCGACATTTTGAAGAATGAGAACTCATATAAAATATGATGTAAGAGTTCGATTGTCTTCAAATTGCAAACATCACAATATTTTAATTAACACACGGTCTGGTGGGAAAATGGAATATATCGGTCCACTCCTTCTGGTACCTCCCCCACAAAGGGTCACAATTTTGAATAACCAAAACGATTATAAAATCCGAAATAAGCATCCGGTTTCCCTATCATTTCACACATCCCATTATTTCTACTAACACACGATCTGCTTTGAAGATGAGATATATCGGTTCACTCCTTTTGGTACCTCCACCTTAAAATGTCAAAATTTGGAGTAGCCAAGCTCCTAAAACCCGAATTAAGTATCTGATTTTCTTCAAATTTCATGCACTTCAATATTTCTACAAACACAAAATCTTCTGCGAAGATGGGATATATCTGTCCACTCCTTCTGATAGTGCTCTCAAAAGGGTAAAACATTTGAATATCGATGAAGCTCATAAAACGCAAAATTTGATGCGGCTCAAAATGTCTATCTACACAAGATATGTTATAAAGATGGTAGAGATCGGACCATTTCTTCTATTACCTCCCCCATGTAGGGTCAAAATTGTGAACAATTATATATCTCATAAAAAGTTAAATAAGCAACCTTAAAATTCCACACACTGTTACGGCGTAAATCCTTAGTCATATTTGCCCACACAAAACGCTATCATAAATTCCAATTAGCCTAGCAAAATTCTTGCGAGCAACCACACTCAAGAGAGGTGAACCGTTATCGCAACAACACACAGCACTCATCACTAGCATTGGCCGTGATGAGCACATGTGATGTTGTTGTGATAACCAAATTTGTGTAAACAAGTTCCCGTTATTCCACTGCGAACACGTGGTGGAGCCGGGTATAAAGAAACAGTCAATGACAGAATCGTGGCAGTCCGTGCCAGACCGTCAACTTCTCAACACCAAACCGGTAAGTGCTTATCTAGAAATTTATCATGGACATCCTTCCCTATAGTACTTACACAGGTCTCTAGTCCTTGAATCCCGGTATTATCCTTAGCATATCCTTGAACATCCTGTAGTGCTTGAGTACTTTTTAAGGTCTCTCGCAACCGTATCCTTGAATATCCTGTAGTGCTTAAGTACTTATTAAGGTCTCTCGCAACAGTAACCTTGAATTTCCTGCAATATTTGAGTACTTATTAAGGTTTCTTGCAATCATATCCTTGTAGTGCTTGAGTACTTATTAAGGTCTCTTGCAATCATATCCTTGTAGTGCTTGAGCACTTATTGGGGTATCTTGCAAACGTATCCTAGATCCCTGTAGTGCTTGAGTACTTATTAAAGTCTCTTGCAATCATATCCTTAAATATCCTGTAGTGCTTGAGTACTTATTAAGGTCTCTTGCAGCTGTATCCCTGAATATCCTGTAGTGCTTGAGAACTTATTAAGGTCTCCTGCAAAACGTATCCTATATCCTTGTAGTGCTTGAGTACTTATTAAGGTCTCTTGCAATCATATCCTTGAATATCCTGTAGTGCTTCCTAGATCCTTGTAGCGGAAGATCTCTTGCAATCGTATCTTTGAATATTCTGTTTTGCTTCCTAGATCCTTGTAGCGGAAGATCTCTTGCAGCCGTATCCTTGAATATCCAGTAGCCTTATCCACGTCTCTCGCACAGAATCCATCCCGAATCCTAAACACCCTGTTCCTTTATCCTTGTCCCGTTCCTTGAGTACTTATCCATGTCTCGAGTGGAAGAACCCCCAATCCCGGACCGAAGACGAGTAGAATAGTTTTTTTAATCTATAGTTTATATATAGTTCAAGTTCCACTTTAAATAAAAATATAATATCAAAACGTAAACCACTGTCTTTCTCTTTCTGTCTCAATAAATAAAATATTTGTACGAACCCCTGGACCCCGACGGGCTATTCCAGCCCTAGGGAAGAAATCCTGTCGTTACAACACCCAAATATTTCTACTAACACAAGATCTGGTGTGGAGATAAGATATGTCGATCTACTCCTTCTGGTACCTCTCCCACAGAAGTATACAATTCTTAATGACAAAACGCCCTAAAAATGGGGAATACGCTTCCGATTATTTTCAAACTTCACATATCTCAACAAAATCTGTTATAAAGATGATAGAGATCGGACCATTCCTTCTGGTACCTCCCCCACAAAGTGTCAAAATTTTGAACATCCATGACGCTCTTAAAACGCGAAATTAACATCTGATTCAAATCTGACTTGGTACATCTTAAAATTTTCATCAACACAAGATCTGTTTCAAAGATAGTAGGGATCAGACCATTTCTTCTGGTATCTCCCCCGCATAGAGAAATACAAAATGCTAGATGAAAATAATCACGTATCTCATATAAAGTGAAAAAAGTAACCAATACAGTCCAAACCTAGCACGTCGCAATTTTTATATCATATTTATTTAGGTCCGATACGAAATGGACGATATTGCCCCATTCAATAGGAACCTACGCCATAGAGGGTCAATAATTTGAATAATCATAACAGAAGTTGAAAAATAGTTAAATAATCGAACATTGGCTGAGGGTGTATATCTGTCGGCAAAACCGACTGATACTCTTTAACTTGTTTTCCTTAAATCCTTTAAACTCTATATTATTATTGATTTCGAATGGATTTTTCGCATTTTTATTATTTTCTATTTCATAATTTAATTATTTTTAATAAGTGTTCTTATGCCATGACCAATTAGGTTGTGTATTTAATTAAGACTAATACAAAAATACCAATAGTTTTTACTGATTTTTCTCACAAAAAAAAACCGCTTTAAAATTCAATACACAACACAATCTGCAGTCCACCTGTTTCATTGTGATATCCCACGTAGCAAACATCGTTGAACGTGGCTAACATTAATTCAGCTTTGACAGCAGTAATAAACCCAAAACAGTCAACAAAACAAACAATCCAACAACGCTAATGACATTTACATGCAAAACAGACGAACAACATGATAAACCAACAGATATGGCAACAGTATAACATGACCGCTGTAAACAATGTTGGCGAAATATTGGGGGGGGGGGGGGTTAGGGGGAGAGACTGAGAGCTCAATATGCATCAATGCAAAAGATGGCAATCAAACATGAAAAAGTGAAAAGATTGAATTTCAATGCGAATGAGAAGAGTTTGATTTAAAGGGGAACATTTTTGTACCCAAAGCTGTTTGGATAGTATATAAAGCCCCCAAAAAAGGTTTTGGGTTCACAGGAATTGTTATACCCTACAACACTATGTGTTGGGGGTATTATAAGTTTGATTGGCCCAAAAATTATGTAACACCTCGAAATATTGGTTTCCCATATAGGAAAGTATATATGGATCTTCCTAGCTCGCCGAGCTGAGTCGATCTAGCTATGTATGTCCGTCCGTCCGTCTGTCCGTCTGTCCGTCTGTCCATGTTAATTTGTAATCACTCTACAGGTCGCAATTATGGCCCGATCTTCACGAAATTTAAAATGTAGGTGGGGTTAAGGTCAGAATAGAACCCTATTTCTTTTGGAGATGATCGCCAAATGTTTAGGGGTTGAAATGGACCAAATACTGAAAAAAATTCGGATTTTGCAGTAGCTATACAGGTCGCAATTATAGACCAATCGACGCGGAATTTCGCATGTAGCTAGAGTTTAGGGCGGGGAAGAAGCCTACCAATTTGGGTGGTCATCGGATAATATTTAGCGGCTAAAATAGACCATTTCTTTTTTGTTGAAAAAATTCAAATTTTTTCATTAAACCGCGAATATTTTAAATCCCGGCGAAATCACAAAGCCATGAAAAGGTTACTTCTGATCTTTACATTGATGTTGAGATCCAACAAATCGAATATATAGCAAAATATGTGCGATATATATGTCTATCAAAGAAGATATGCTTGAAAGATCTATTTTATGTCGAGAACGGCTGAACTGATTTCGACAGTTCTCATTAATTCAGAATGGCCTCTTGGCAGGAAAGAAAAAACGTGTAAAAGAATCGCATAAAAATATCTCTCTAAAGATGAAAATATTGATTTTGTAAAATTTTCTCTTATTTTTTCAATTTTGTCATATTTTTGGCATATTTTCATTTTGAATTAAACATTTGGTAATATTTCTACAGCTAACAAAACTAAGTAGTTAGGATATCAGGATATCATATACAGATCGCATTTATGGCCCGGTCCCTACGAAATTTTGCATGGGGATAACATGAGGGTCAGAATAGAAGCCTACTCTTTTTGGAGATGATCGGCATATATTTAGGGGTTGAAATGGACCAAAAAACTGCAAAATTGTCAGCAGGTCGTAATTATCGCCCGATCCTCACGCACATTTGAATGGAGGTTACCGGACATTGCAAAAGCCAAATAGTTTTGGATGGCCATCCAAAAATATTCAATGTGTGAGGTTACACAGAAAAATATGCTTAATTAATTTAATCTTAAATCTTGCCACATATAAATTAAAAGAAATTAAAAAGTATTAGCAACATTTATCTCCTATTTTATGTCAAATTTTGTCTAATTTTTAATCTTTTGACTGGGAGGTACCTGAAGGTGTACGGCGATAAATTCCACATTCACCTAAGATATCTGCTTGAGAAAATTTTTTTTATACACCAAGTTTGAAAATAATCGCTGACTTGTTTGGCAAGACAGGAGAGATAGAAGTATTTAAAATTGTGCCCCGTTGTTTGAAAGGTACCAGAAGGAGTTGGTCGATATATATCATCTTTACACCATATCTTGCATTAATTTTTTTATTTGTTAATTCCATTCATACAGACTTAATTAATATTAAACATTTTTACAATGAAAATTCAGTAGTTTTAATATAAATTTAAAAAAAAAAACATATTTATTCTTATTTCGCGTTATGATCGAATTGGTAATTCAAATTTTGACAATTTGTTGGGGGGAGGGTGTACCAGAAGGAGTGAGTCGAAATATTCCATCTTCACACCAGACCTTGTGTTAATAGAAATATTTGAAGTGCTGAGTTTGAGGGGATTGTGGGGGAGGTCCCAGAAAGAGTGGTACGATATTTTCCATCTTCATACCAGATCTTTCGTTGGTACTAGATGTGCAAAATTTAAAGACACATTTAATAAGAGTTCAAAATTTTGATCCTTTGTGGAGAGGACTAGAAAGAGTTGATCCATATTGTCCATTTTAACATCTGACCTAACACTGATCAAAAAAATTAGGATTTTCCAAGATTTAACAACAACGGATGATTTTTTTCTTTCTATCAGTTAAATTATTTTCTTCGAAAATTTCATCCCTTCTTTGGGCAGGTATCAGAAGGAGTTAAACGATATAGTCTATCTCCAAAACTCGATATAAATTTGACAACAATATGAGAATGTACCAAGTTTAGATCAAATAGGATAGATAATTCGGGAGTTATCGTTCCCACCAGCCAGACGATCGGACGGAGATCGCCTCCAAATGTTCTGAAAAGTATTTGACCCAAAAGGACCTAGGATGTAAATCCGCATATTTTCGTTTTGTTTTTTTGTTGGAGCAAATTTTTGCATACAATGAAAATAGAGAATATTACAAGAATATTTTTGTTCTTCACGACATCCTTTAAAAAAGAAGCATTGTAGGAGTTATGTGCACAAATTCACACAGTGTTTAAGTAAGATTTAGACTTTTGACATATTCTAGAACCTATATTTGAATTTTATATCAACTAATTTTATAGAATATAATACCATGTTATAAAAAGGTCCAAAAAAAAAAACAGCTTTTGATTCGCTTGATGATTAAAAATTTCGACCACAATATTACTCACTTTTTATTCCCAGCGCCACATAGTAGTAAGGGTATTATGTCTTTGTGCATTTGTTTGCCACATGGACAGCGAAGCAAGATAGATCCATAGTTACTTTTGAGGATCTTCAAAGATTCACTTTCTGATTAGGTTTATGCATGTCAGTCCGTTTGTCCGTCGGTCCATCTGTCCATGTATTTTTGTGAACAAAATACAGGTCGCATTTATTATCCTATTGAGATGAAATTTTCCAAACAATATTTGGACAAGGACGAACCCTATTGAAATTGGCGATAATCGGATCAGATTTAGATATAGCTCCCAAACACATGTTTCTTCAATTTGGGGGTTTAAGTCCCTCGCATGCGTCATATGCACTCTACAAGAGTGATACTTGGTACTGGACATAAGATTTTGCTCGAAACTACCGCTATCAAAATTTATCGAGATCGATTCAGATTTGGATGTAGTTCCCATATATAAATTTATCCGATATCAGGGTTTATGTACACCAAATGGCTAAAATCAACCCAAATTGATTGAATTTGGCACTTCCAACGGAATTCAGCCTGAAAGCTTCAAATTGTGGTGAAAACCTTTTCAGATATAGCTAGAGCTCCCATATATATGTTTCGTCCTATTTGGGATTTACGTTTCTCACAAGCGAAATATGCACTACACAACAATATGTTGTACCAAATAACAGATACAACCCAGGAATACGTGTTTAAAAATTATCTAGATCGGTTCAGATTTGGATAGGTCACCCATATATATCTTAGTCCAATATCAGTGTTTTTGTGCACCAAATGGCCTTAATTTTGGCAATTCCGACTCAATTCATCCTGGAAACAAGTAATTATAATTTTGGCAAAATCGGATTAGATATAGCTTGTGCTCCCAAATATATATTTTTCATCCGATTTGGTGTTAAAGTTCTGAACATGCGTAATATGCACTCCACAACAATAATAATTGAAAACGTGCATTAGATACTGCTCGAATATGCCTCTTCCAAATTCTATCGAGATCGGCTCAGTTTTTAATATACCTTCGATACACATCTTAATTCCATTTTATGGTTATTGTCCACCATATCTGTAATATCAGCCCAAATTTAATAGATTTTTTCATATTCAACCGAATTTTGCCATTTGGTGAAGCTCGTTCGGGTATATCTATTGCTCCAATTATTAATAAATATTTTTTAATATAACATTTATCGGAGTCATATCGTCATCAGAAATGTTATTTGATTAAGAGTTGGTATAATCTACTTCACATAAACTCTCAATATAATTGTTTCGCGAGCTCTGCTAAATAGGCATGTCGGTGTAGGGTATCGTATAGTCGGTCCGCTCGATTTTTGGCTTTTCCATACTTGTTTAGAATCTGAATATTACGAAAATAGTTATACCCTACAACACTTTGTGTTGGGGGTATTATAAGTTTGATTGGGCCAAAAATTATGTAACACCTCGAAATATTGATTTCCCACATAGGAAAGTATATATGGATCTTCCTATATCGCCGAGTTGAGTCGATCTAGCTATGTATGTCCGTCCGTCCGTCCGTCCGTCTGTCCGTCTGTCCATGTTAATTTGTAATCACTCTACAGGTCGCAATTATGGCCCGATCTTCACGAAATTTAGAATGGAGGTGAGGCTAGGGTCAGAATAGAACCCTATTTCTTTTGGAGATGATCGCATAATATTTAGGGGTCGAAATGGACCAAAAACTGAAAAAATGTCGGATTTTGCAGTAGCTATACAGGTCGCAATTATAAACCAATCGACGCGGAACTTCGCATGTAGCTGGAGTTTAGGGCGGGGAAGAAGCCTACCAATTTGGGTGGTCATCGGATAATATTTAGCGGGTAAAATAGACCATATCTTTTGTGTTGAAAAAAATCAAAATTTTTCATTAAACCGCGAATATTTTAAATCCTGGCGAAATCACAAAGCCATGACAAGGTTACTTCTAATCTTTACATTGATGTTAACATCCAACAAAACGGATATATAGCAAAATATGTGCTATATATATGTCTATCAAAGAAGATATGCTTGAAAAATCTCTTTTATGTCGAGAACGGCTGAACTGATTTCGACAGTTCTCATTAATTCAGAATGGCCTCTTGGCAGGAAAGAAAAAACGTGTAAAAGAATCGCATAAAAATATCTCTCTAAAGATGAAAATATTGATTTTGTAAAATTTTCTCATATTTTTTCAATTTTGTCATATTTTTGGCATATTTTCATTTTGAATTAAACATTTGATAACATTTCTACAGCTAACAAAACTAAGTAGTTAGGATATCAGGATATCATATACAGATCGCATTTATGGCCCGATCCTTATGAAATTTTGCATGGGGATAAGATGAGGGTCAGAATAGAATCCTACTATTTTTGGAGATGATCGCCATATATTTATGGGTTGAAATGGACCAAAAACTGCAAAAATTGTCAGCAGGTCGTAATTATCGCCCGATCCTCACGCACATTTGAATGGGGGTTACCGGACATTGCAAAAGCCAAGCAGTTTTGGATGGCCATCCAAAAATATTCAATGTTTGAAGGAGTTTGCAAACTTTTGTAGACAAAATACGAAAATGTCCATTCCAGTGACTTTTTGGAGAATTCACAAATACAGAAAAGACACACTTATGACTATTTCGTTAACGCCGATTTCGTTGAAGAATATAGTCAAATGTCTGTATCTCATATAGATGCGTTTCAGTCAAAAACCAATAATAAATGTTAATCTTTTGCCACTTCTGAGAGATTATACGTCTTTGGAAAATATTGGTTCCAGATCTAGGAAGACCATTTAAGTGCAACATCTACCAATAAATTGGAAATGAGCAAATCAGTTTAAGTTGCTATTATTCGAAAATTAGAGAACGAAACCTGATGGTTTTCTTTTATTATTTGTCACAATATATTGTGAAATTCTTTCGAGTATCTCGCCTATATAAACTGTATCGTTTATTATAGTGTTGTAGGGTATTCAACGGTCGGCCCCGCTTTTGCTTTTCTGTACAAAAATCTTAAGATACCTTAAAAAAGTTCAGGGACCAAAACATGGACATTTTGAGATTGTTTAATGAGCATATATCGAAGGCTTTTTTAGGACAAAAATCGTCAACTCCCTTAAACCTGCTGTTGGCAAAATATTTTTATTTTTTTAAGGAATTTAATTTCTAAGATTTTTTGGGCAGCACACGCTTCTGTTTCGCTTTATTTTTGTTCCCCTATCCTCGTTGATAGTTATTTTCAATAAAGACCACAGATAAACATAAGCGTTGATGAAATATGTTATAACAAAACTTAGCTCATCCGCTTGTCTCTCCCAAACATCTGACGTACTTAAATTGTCAGTTACTTCCGTTTTGTGCTTCTCTTCGCTCTATAACTTGAGCTCATCGTATTTGGATGTTTAAGTTAACAAAAGCTATTTTGATTGACATCTTGTCAACAGTTTGTCTTTCTTATTTTTCATTGTTAGTTTGTGATTTTTTTGGGGGGGGAAATAACTGTTAAATACCAAAAAATGGCAAAATTTTTTGGTTGGTCATAAAGGGAGTTACATTTGAGGATTTAAAGAAACCGATTTTGTTAAAAATTATTTTCGGATATTTTTTGGGTTTTTTTATTAAATAAAGTTGTTGATTGATTTATATGTGAATCGAAACCAAACCTAAAATATGTGCTATTTAAGTCAGACATTAAATTATATAAATTAAATTTATATAAAATTTAAATTTTTTATAAATTAAATTTTTAAATTTAAATCTCATCCTCCACACTCAGACTCAATTTCACCCCTGTCTAGTCGCAAATAAGATTTACAAAACTTTTCGCAATGTGTTGTGAAAAAAAAATCTAAATTTGAAAAGGTGATTTAATGATTTGCATGTTGTTGCCACTAGAGCACTCAACAGCGATAAACACCTGAAATGACATTGGCAACAACTTTTTGATTTCCATCCAATTCTTGGGAGGACAATTTTCCCTATCATTACATTTGTTGTAAGCTGTGGTTTCATTCTACTACTGAGCAGATAAATGTGTCTGCAGCATTATATTTTATGTAAATTGGAAAATGTCTGGAAATTATTTTCTTCTTCTTTCTACAGAGTTCAAAATTCTTTGTACAAATAAATACAACAAGTTGAAAAGTGTTTATTCTCCTTAAGGTGTATTTGATTGCAAGCAGATTTGTTCGTTTTATTTTTCTATTCCATAGAATTTTAAGATTTGAATGGAAAATGAAGCAAGGTACATGTTAAGCTTTAATTTGCTCTATCGTTGCCAAAAAACCTGTAAGGAACAGTCAAAAGTCTAGTGGGGCCGACTATCTGATACCCTACATCACTATGCGTATTTAGTAGAGATCTCGTATCAAAAAAGTTAATATTTTGGTCATTTATGTGAAGTAGATCATACCAAATATGAACTTTAGTTGAATGCGTGTCATGGCAATGGAATAGTTACAATTTGGGAACTATATCCACTTCTGAATCGACTTTCACTAAATTTGAGGGAGGGAAGCTTTTGTACCTGTAGTACCAAATAACATTGCTGTATGACTTCGACATGATATGACTTCGATGACTTGAATTATTTGTGAATCGAAAATAACCCTCCAATATAAACTATTTAATACAGACATAATATTATATAAATTAAATTTATATAAATGTTCAATTTAGAACAGTGTGGCTTGTTTGTTCGGGATACCGTAGTATTTTGTTGTTGCAAAATGGTCAGGCTTTATCCCTTTATTGTTGTTTTTATAAAAACAACGTTTGTTTATTAGTGGAGAACGATGGTAATGTTTACCAGGGGGTAAGGCAGGGAATACCTAGGTTTCCCAGACAAAAAACAAGGGAACTGATGAGGATTGGTGTCTCTTTCCGAAACCTAGGTATTCCCTTACTTACCCCCTGGTAAACATTACCATCGTTCTCCACTAATAAACAAACGTTGTTTTTATAAAAACAACAATAAAGGGATAAAGCCTGACCATTTTGCAAAATACTACGATATCCCGAACAAACAAGCCACACTGTTCTATTAATAGACAAGGCACGGTCGACGAAGGGGTTTTTGTTGTAACAGACAAAACCAACTTACATGGTTATGCTACTTCGTTCAGGTTGAACGAAAGCATAACAATGTGGAGAAAGATGTAAATGTTTATAAGTGCGGTTGTAAGATTTAGAAGACTTTCCAAAAAGAATTTTAGTTTTATTTAATTCTTGGGTTCCTCTTCTATTGAGCTTACGATCTTGTCACTTGGGTAAAAAATGTTTTTTGTCATAGAAGTTATTTTTAAAATAACTTCTGGGGAGAATGTCCCAGACAAAAAACAAGGGAACTGATGAGGATTGGTGGCTCTTTCCGAAACCTAGGTATTCCCTGCCTTACCCCCTGGTAAACATTACCATCGTTCTCCACTAATAAACAAACGTTGTTTTTATAAAAACAACAATAAAGGGATAAAGCCTGACCATTTTGCAACAATTTTCAATTTATTTAATAAAATTTTGCCCCTGTCTAAAAAACATTAATTTCAGTGGGCCGAGCCTAATATCTTCCAACTTAGGGTAAAAGAAAAAAAATTATATTAAAGTATTTGAATTCAAACATATTCCGCTTTAAACTACAAATCCCAGTAAGAATGTTTGAATAATGCCGTTAAACTTTAAAAACCCATAAAGTGGGTGAGGCAGTTGTATGGGGATCATACCAAAACGGGAATCTATGTAGACAACGTTATACTTTAAGGATACCAAATCTTCTTAAATACCAAATTTGAAAAAAATTTCGTGAGGAAATGGGACTAGGATTATCAAAATACCGAGTATGGGTGGGTATCGTTATATGTGCGCTACAGGAAAACGTGTAACTAAATATTCAATGTTCTGCCACTGAGCTAGAACCCATTATGAACTATAAATACCAATTTTTATCAAAATATTGAATATGGGGGCAAAACCAAAACGAGGACATATATATATATATAATGTTTCGCCATATGAGCTGGAACCCGTTATGGCCCACATATATCAATTTTTAGACAAATTCGTGGGAAAAATCATCTAAATACCGAGTATCGGAAGGAACCGTTATATGGGGCTATACAACAATATGGACCTATACATACAATGTTTCGCCACCAGAGCTAGAACCCATTATGACCAACAAATACCAATTTTTAGACAAATCCGCGAAAAAATGTGGCAGAAAATCACCAAAATACCGAATATTGGAAGGAACCGTTATATGGGGGCTATACCAAAACGTGGACCTCAACATACAAAGTTCCGCAATCGGAGCTAGAACCAGTCACGACCAACAAATTCCACTTTTTTAGAAAAATCCGCGAAAAAATGTGGCAAAAATCATCAAAATACGAATATCGGGAGGTACCGTTATATGGGGGCTATATCAAAACGTGGACCGCTACATCTCATTTTCAATACCAACCATCCAAGACACAATACAAATTGTTCTGCTACATTTTGAAGGTCTACGTCAAATAATGTTGGCTGTTATAGTTAATATACCCTCCTTTTCAAGGTGGAGGGTATACAAATATTTAGTTATCAGACCTCCCTTCGGTGGTGTCGAAGTTCAGTCCTGTTGGGCTGATATTAGTCATTTGGTACACAATAACCTTGAAATCGGATAACGATATATATGGGAGCTATATCCAAATATGAACTGATCTTGGCAAAATTTTAGGCAACTATTTCTGAGCTTCATATTATGCATGTGAGGGACTTTAAACCCAAATCTGATGAAACTTATATATGGGAGCTATAGCCTTTTCTGAACCAAATTTAACGTACTTGCTTCTAGACTGCAGTCGGATATGCAAAAATTCAGGTCATTTGAGCTGATTTTTGTCATTTGGTGCTCAATTAACCCGAAATCTGTTGAAGGTACAGGGTTGCCCATATTCGACGGACCTTTGGGCCCATTCCAATCGACGAGGCTTGTCCACAGGCAACATTCTTTGCGTCAATTGAATTTTGTACGGGAACAAATGCAAATCAATGCGAATAATCCGTTGTAAAGTGGACCGAGCCATGCCCAACTGCCCAGAACGGCGTTTTTGGATGTTCTTGGGGACATCTCAACACTGGCTCGTACGGCAGCGATATTCTCGGCCGATCGCCTTGGTCGACTTTTAAATGGCCTCTTCGGATTAGAAAGAGCCTTATCAGTCGAAAAATTTTCGTATAAACGCTTAATGGTGTTCTTAGAAGGCGCACTTCTCACATTTTTTAATGTTTTAAAAGCACGTTGAGTTTTCACAATTGACTTCTTCTGTTGAATGTAAATTTCAACTATTTCAGAGCGCTCGCGTGTCGTGTATTGATTCATGGTAAAAATCTGCTTGGACTGACGCTTCAAACGCGGTATGTCATTAAGCGATGTGACATCTCTGTCAAAAGTTATGGCGTTGCCAGATGGGTCCGTCGAATATGGGCAACCCTGTATCTGATATTTGGTACCAAATATCATTCTTGTGGGATGCACATTACGAATGGGAGGAATTTAAACACAAAATCGGATGAAATCGGATGGGAGCTGTAGCTGTATCTGAACTGATTTTCACCAAATTTGATGTACTTGCTTCTAGACTGAATTTAGTCGGATGTGCCAAAACTCAAGACTTTCCGACAGATATTGGCCATGTGGTGCACAATTAACCCGAAATCGGTGTAAGATATATATGGGAGCTATATCCAAATCTGACACGATCTTGATACAATTTTGCAGAGGTATTTCTGGCCTGTATCTGATATCTTGTGGAGTGTATATTACGCGTGTGAGGGACTTAAAACACCAAATTGGATGACACATATATATGGTAATTATAGCTGTATCTAAACCGATTTTCTCCGAATATGACGTACTTACTTCTAGACTGAATTCGGTGGGATGTACCAAAATTCAGGCCATTTGAACTGATATTGGTGCACAATTAACCCGAAATCGGTTGAAGATATATATATGGGAGCTATATCTAAATTTGAACCGAAACTCACCAATTTCAATAGGGTTCGTCCTTGAGCCAAACAAATATTATATGGAAAATTTCATCTTAATCGGATAATAAGCGCGACCTGATTTTTTTTCTCAAAATACAGGGCAGACGCACGAACGGACAGACGGATTGACATACATAAATCGACTCAGAAAGTGATTCTATGAAGATTCTCAAAAGTATCTATGGGCCTAACTCGTTTCCTTCTCTATGTTACAAACAAATGCACAAAGACATATTACCCTTACCACTATGTGGTGTAGGGTATAAAAAAAACTTAATTTAAATTTTCCCTTCCATAATATAGTTAAGTTTGTTTACAAAAACTGACATTAACTTTTCAATTCTATTGACATTGCCTTTCATGAAAAAAATGAAAATGCATTGCCACCCAAAACAAAAAAAACCCTGGTTCATGTTACGCGTGATTGACATTTGTAGAAATTTCTATTATACCTGTTTTATTTGTTTGTATTCTTTATTGTGTGTGTGTCTGTGCGCGCGCCTGTATGTCTGCATGTGGTCCGCCATATCATGGCAGAGTATTAAATTTTTGTTTCCTAAATTGTCAATCACAACGTCAGTTCAGTTCAGATGTTGCGTGTATTCAGTTTGCCAAATTGCCACAACTTTGTTTTTTTTTATTTTGTTTTGTTCTATTTCCAGTAAAATTTTGTAAATTGGTAAATTTTAAAAAGTTTCCGCTGAAAAGTATATTGTGCAACCAAACCGTATGGATGATGGATCCCAATGCAGGTCGTGGTTGTTGAATATTTAATGAATTTATGAAATTGGGTTAAATCAATATCAGTGTACAAATGTAGAAAAACATGACAATGCCACCTGCAACACGGGTACTTATTTCATACTTGACCTTTTGTTTGGTTTTGTTTTTAGTGGCAGTAGTGAATTTTAAATTTAGGTTTGTCAACAGATTTTGATGAAATTTAACAGTTAGAATATTAATGGAAGATTGGAAAGGACAAGTTTCACTTAATATTCTATTTAGCGTACTGCCAACAACAGATAATTTAATTATGTACATATATTACTTTTGCTGGAGAATAATACACAACCTCGACATAGAAATTAAAAACAATGCAATTTTAGGAAGAAAACAAGTAAAAAAATATTAAGTTCGGCCGGGCCAAACTTTTAATACCTTCCACCTTAGGGTAAAGGAAACATTAGAAGAAATGTGACAACAACCATTAAAATGCCGAATATTTGGAGGTATCGTTATATGGGGGCTATACCAAATCGTGGATCTACACATGCAATGTTTCGCCAATGGAGCTAGAACCCATTATGACCTACAAATACCAATTTTTAGAACAATCCGTGAAAATATGTGGCAAAAATGATCAAATACCGAATATCGGGAGGTACCGTTAAATGGGGACCTATAAAGTGGACCTATAATTACAATGACTCGTCACACGAACTGGGACCCATTATGATCTACAACTACCAATTTCCAGAGAAATTCGTGAAAAAATGTGTCAAAAATCATCAAAATACCGAATATTGGGAGGTACCTTTATATCGGGACTATACCAAAAGGTGGACCTATATATACAATGTTTCGCCACACTAACTAGGACCTATTATGACTCACAAATACCAATTTTAAGACAAATCAGTGCAAAAATGTGGAAAAAACCATCAAAATACCGAATATCGGGAGGTACCGTTATATGGGGGCTATGCCAACTCGTGGATCAATACATGCAATGTTTCGCTACCGGAGCTGGAACCCATTATGACCAACAAATACCAATTTTTAGACAAATCCGTGAAAAAATGTGGCAAAAATAATCAAAATACCGAATATCGGGAGGTACCTTTATATGGGGGCTATACCAAAACGTGAACCTATACATGTAATGTTATGCCACACGTACAGGGACCTGTTCTGACCTACAAATACCAATTTTCAGACAAATCCGTGAAAAAATGTGGCATAAATCATCAAAATACCGAATATCGGGAGGTACCGTTATATGGGGACTATACCAGAATGTGGACCGATATATCTCATTTTCAATACCAACCATCCTAGACACAATACAAATTGCTCTGCTAAATTTTGGCGCTCTACGTCAAATAATGTGGGCTGTATCGTGATTTCAACAGACAGACGGACAGACGGACATCGTTAATCGACTTAGAATTTTATGCTGATTACGCATATATATACTATTTGGGGTCTACGACGAATATTTAAGGATGTTACAAACGGAATGACAAAGTTAATATACCCTCCTTTCCAAGGTGAAGGGTATAATTACAGTAATTTCTCCAAACCAATTATTGATATAGGGTTATTATTATACCACGAAGAAACTGAACAACAACCAGTAAAGAAAGTCCTAAAGTCAGGCGGGGCCGATTTTATGACACCCTACACCACTTTGCAAATTTAGTTGAGCTCCACATAACAAGTAAAAGTTTTTATGGGAGAATTCAATCATACACGCTATGATTATAATTATAATTTAAAATTCAGAGGACTAAATATGCCAAAGCATTTGTATCTTTTAAATTCGGGCTTGTATTGTCCATTTAGTGCAAAATTAATTTGAAATCAGATAAAGATATATATGGGAACTATATCCAAATCTGAGCCGATCTCGATAAAATTTGGCAAAGATATTTTTGAGCTGTATTTGATATATTTCCCTGAATATCGTTGTTACGGAGTGCATATTACGGCTGTAGGTAACAAATACAACAAATCGGATGAACAATATATATGGGAGCTATAGCTATATCTGAACCAATCTTCACCAAATTTGGCATACTACCTTCTAGACTAAATTCGGTCGTATGTGCCAAATTCCATCCCATTTGGGCAAATATTAGACGTTTGGTGCACAATAAAAGGTAAATCGGACGAAGTTATATATGGGAGCTATATCCAAATCGGAACCGATCTCGATAAAATTTAGCAAAGGTATTTCTGAGCTGCATTTGATATATTTCCCTAAATATTGTTGTTACAGAGTGTATATTACGGCTGCGGAGGACAAAAATAACAAATCGGATGAACAATATACATGGGAGCTATAGCTATATCTGAACCGATTTCGATCAAATTTGGCATACTTATTTTCAGGCCTAATTTGGTTATATGTGCAAAATTCCATACTATTCAGGCTGATATTACACGTTTGGTGCACAATAAAAGGCAAATCGGACGAAAATATATATGGGAGCTATATCTAAATTTTTACCGATTATCTCCAATTTCAATAGGGTTCGTCCTTGGGCCAAACAAATGTTGTTTGCAAAGTTTCATCTCAATCGGATAATAAATACGACCTGCTCGGACGGACGGACGGACAGACGGACTGACATGCATAAATCAACTCAGAAAGTGATTCTGTGCAGATCATCAAAAGGAACTATTGACTTTGTTGCAGTTCTTTTTATCTCACCCTGTATGTTTCATTCGATTGGCTTTAAAGTCCCTCACATGCGTAATATACACTCCACAACAATGATCTTTGGTACCAGATATCAGATGCAGCTCTGGAATAAGTGTATCAAGTTTTGTCAAGATCGGTACAAATTTAGATAGCTCCTATATATATCTCTATCCGATTTCAGGTTAATTGTGCACCAAATGGCTAATATCAATTTAAATGGACTGAAATTTGGCACTTCCGACAGAATTCAGGCCAGAGCAAGTTCATCATATTTTAGCTATAGTTATATTTTAACCGATTTTACACCAAAAGAGCTCGGAAATAAATCTTCCAAATTTTATTCGGATTGGATCAGATTTGGATATAGCTCCCATATATATCTTCAACCGATTTTGGGTTTATTGTGCACTAAATGGCCAATATCTGTCAAAAATTCCTAAATTCCGACTGAATACAGTATAGAAGTAAATACATCAAATTTGGAGAAAATTGGTTCATATATAGCTATAATGCATTCGATTTGGTGTTTAGGTCCCCCACATTCGTAATAGACACCCACATAAATTATATTTTGTATCAGATATCAAATGCAGGCCAGAAATACCTCTGCCAAATTGCATCAAGATTAGTTCAGATATGGATATCCCTCCCATATATTATCTTCAACCTATTTTGAGTTAATTTGGGGAAAATCGGTTCAGATGTACCTATACCTCCCAGTGAAAATCGATTCAGAATTGGATATGCCTCCTATATATCATTCCTCTGAAACAAAACTAAAACTTCTCTAAAGCCAAATGTTGATTTTGAGGCGTTATCTACTTCAAATAAATTCTTCTGTTACGGTTGGTCTACTAAATATGCATAGTGGTGTAGGGTATCATATGGTAATATAATTCTTATCGAAGTCATATCGATACTTCAATGTTATTTGGTTAATAGTTTGAATGATCTACTTTACATAAATTCCCAATATAAACTTGTTTGTTACGGGAGCTCTACTATAGTGGTGTAGAGTATCATATAGTCGACCCAGCCCGATATTTGACCTTTCTTTACTGGTTATTTTTATGGATGTCCAAGAGAACTATGAACGCTGGCCATTAGATATCTATATGGCTGGTTCTTACTCTCTCCTGTATAGAGTTTCACGCAACATCGCATCCATGGGCCAATCTTCCCTAACATAAAGACTCTTTCCAGTTCTTCCTCATTTGGATGGAAATTCATCCTCACTTTAGAAATATTCCAACGAATCATACGGGCAATTAGAATTTCTCATAAAATTTCGCCATTATTTGTTACATGGCTATCGTACCAACAACACATTACACATAAAAAGGTACGTGTAATTGTTTGGAATTATCAGTCCTCAGGCTTTCGCATGAACTGAAATTTCTTCATAATAACTGTGTTGCGTTTTATGATTATTAGTATAGCACGGCTTGCTTTGCTGCTCAGACAGGTATCTACCAAACACATCTTAAATCTGATATTTGCAAGACCATTGCGAATGGAGGAAATTCCAAATGGCACGAGACAAATATACATGATGTCATTCCATCATATCCATGTGTAATGACCCAATTTAATGGAGCACCATAAACGTACCAATTCAATTGAGATAATGCTACGGAATATTTGGGATTTTCTTGGTGGAAATTTTATTTTCGATTGTTATGATGGCGATAAACAACGAAATGTATGGTCCATTATTTTTTATATTTTTTAATAAAAAAAGTATACGCTCATAAAATTACTCTTTCTTCGGGAACATCGTATAATATATGAACTTCGGGATATTTTGTAGAGTTACCCATAAAAACTATTTACCGGGTGAGATGAAAATCTTTTACATTTTTTTTTAAATTTTATTGAATGAAAGCAAAAATGTCGGAAATGGCATCAAATTTTAGAATAAGTTTAGATTTGTTTGAATTGGTCACCTTTGGCGCGAATTATGGCCTTCAAACGGCCAATGAAACCGGCACACGCTGGCCGAATGTTGCTCTGTGTATTTTGGCCCACTTGCTTTCCAAAATACTCCAGACCCAATAGTCCAACAGATTGGTTTCCGAAGATTTTGGTGGACATTGTGCGGTGGAAATGAAGCGAGGAACCACATTTTGTAACCGTTCTTGGGTGGCGAGTGCTGAGTGCGATGGTGCTGAGTCCTGTTGGATCGTCCAAGGTCTGCGGCCAAAATGTTTGCGTGCCTAAGGCTTTAATACACCCCTCAGAATATTTTCGCAATAATATTCGGCATTTATTGTGATGCCACGGTCGATTAGTACGAGCGGAGAGCAACTATCGGCTGTTATGGCGGCCCACACCATCACCATGGCCGGCGCTTGAGTTCTGGTGGCCAACCGAAGGTGCACATTATCAGATAGCCTCTTTGGCAAGTAAACGCGATCATTTTGTTTGTTTTCAAACTGCTGGACAACGAATGTTTTCTCATCGTAGAAAACCAAATTCGGCAGATCACCACTTTCGGCCAAGCGAAGCAACTCTTTAGATCTTTTGAGTCTATTTTTCATTCTGTTGCGGTGTAAGTTCTTGCACTTTTTGGAATTCCAATGGCTTTACCCCAAGCTCATTTTTTAATATTTGCCGAATGGAATATTGCGATATGTTCAGCTCACGAGCTATTTTTCGTTCACTGCGACGAGGGTTTCCATCAAGTCGCTTCTTTACTTTTCGAACCATTTCTGCTGATGTTACTGTTTTCTTCCGTCCACTTCCTTGACGTCGGGCTACGCTACCAGTGTCACGGTAACGAACGATGGTACGAGACGCAAAAAATTTATTCACATTTAAATGCTGGAGTGCTCTAACGATAGCCACTTGTGGTTTTCCAGTTAAGTATAAAGAAATCACGCTTGAAATCCATCACGAATATTTTTTTTCTGGAAAATTCTCACCATAATGCCTTTGTACGCTTGTAAACAATATAATGTCTGTCACTGGAATGATTTTAACAGCTGTCGGACGAGTGGCTTAGAAATGACAGCAGTCTGAGATTGGTTGCAGTTTTTTTATCTCACCCTTTATTTTCCTAATCTATATATCTATGTTTACTCTTCATTATAAGCCTTGCAAGCAAATTACAATTTTCCAATAATTTATATTATAAACTAAATGCTCATCCAAAAATCAAACTCACAACTAAAACAAAATTGACCAGCTCATCCAAATCGATGCTGAAAAAATATAATAGTTTATTTAAGTTGTATATTATTAAGTATTTACCCATTGAATAAACATCGATTGCTTTTGGCTTGGAAAAAAAATGTATATTGCATAAGTAACAGATCATTGCACACAGCCAGTTTCAGATTTTCCTTCTAGCTTATTGCATATTCTTTACATAGTTCAATGAAAGCGTTGCAATGCAATAAGTTGCTCAAAAAATAAGCAAAACATATAACAAAAAATTTCAATATTTGGTTAGCTAGCCAATTTTATCCAAATAAAAAAATAAAAATGAATAATAGCAACAACAAAATGTTGTTCTTTATTAGAATTCCATATAATATTCAATAATAATAAAAATAAATTTACGAAAAGTAAACAGTGATTGGTTGAGTATTCTTTGGTCTTTGAATACAGTTGTGCTGAAATATAGCAGATAGAGTATAAATATTAGTATGGGAAATTAAGTGAAAAGTAGAACTTAATAAACATTTTCACTTTCCAAAATATGTTAGAATAAAACAAAAAATAATAATCTTAACGACCGTGGTCCACGAAGCTAGATTGGCACAACACTAATTGTAGTAAATCTGTACATTTTCAAATTTATTTCGAAATACGTAAAATTCTACAATTCCATTTGTAGTTCGAATATTTTCGATTTGTATTATTCAAATTATTATTATTATAACCTCCACCTGTGGAAATCACTCTAGCTTCCGAACGAAATGAAGTAGGTCGATAAAATTTTACTTAAAGGTATACAACGTCTGCAAGACTTTTGGAATTGAAAATGGGTTATGTAGGTCCACGTTTTGGTATAGCCCCCATATAACGGTAAGTCCCGATATTTGTCATTTTGATAATTTTAACGAATTTATTCACCGGAATTGTTTCAAATTTGGTTTTTGATGTTCGTAATGGATGCTTCAGTCCATGACAGGAGATTTCCTGAGCAGGTCCACGCCTTCGTACAGCCCCCCCATATAACGGTACCTCTCGATATTCGGTATTTTTATGATTTTAGCGACATTATTCACCGGAATTGTTTCAAATTTGGTATTTGAAGTACGTAATGGATACTACGTCTTCCTATAGCCCTCATATAAATAAAATATTATTGTTATTATTATTATTTATTTTTTTTATTCGAAACAAATACCTTATTTTGTGCCGAACTTTTAATACCTTCCACAAAATTAAAAAAAAAAAAAAACTACAAACACCAAATTTGAGATATTTCGTGGCAAAATGTAGTTAAAATCGGCAAAATGTCGGATGATACCATTATATGGGTTATTACATACGAAGATACTGATCTATATAAGGAATATTCTGTAATTGGAAGTGATACGAACTACAAATAACAAATTCTAAAATATTCCTGTAACAAGTATGACAAAAATCATAAAAATACTTAATATCGCGTGGCAGACAGTCAATACTTAGGCTGCCCCACCTCCCCCTACTTTTTAGTTGCCATCAACAGACCACCCAACTTCATAGACTCTGAACGCCACACTTTCCTTAACCGTGGGATTGTCAATTGGCAAGAATTCAGAGAATGTACCAATCGCCGCTCAGCTAGCAGATAGGTGATTCCGGGACATCATCAAATACCTGATGGTCGAACAACAAAAATATGACCAAATTTCCCAGCAGAAGCAGCAGGATTAGCAAATGAGCGAGATGAGCAAATTCAGGGAGCCTACTCTGGAGGTAAACATCTGAAGTATTTCGATATTAATACCGGATCGGAAAAATTGTGGGCAGATGTCGCTCTCGAATCCTGAAAAAAGGATGATCGGCCTTATTTAACGGCGTAGAAGTGGCAGATCCGAAACGATGCGCATGTTATTATACCCTCAGGGCCAAAACGTGCCTTATCGAAATAGCGATTTTAGATCCTAGGTATTTTTGGACCAAATCCTGGATCTTTCTTATTCTGGATATTTCGAGTCGATCTAGCGATATCCATACGTTCGTCTCGCTGTCTGGGTAGCTGGTGCTCACGATAACTCCCGAAGGGAATATCCGATTTGGTCCAAAATAGGTTTATCGTAATTTTATTATCAAGCTTAGATCGAATTCGGAGATGGGCAATATCGGTCCACTCCTTCTGGTACCTTCACCACAAAAAGTCGAACTTTCAAAAAAATATTTTACTGCACGGAATTTGCTCCAAATTTCCATCAGTGCTAGTTCAGGCGCGAAAATGGACAATATCGGTCCACTTCATCGGGGTACTTGATGGAGTGGACTCCAAAGGATCAACATTTTCAATAATTATATCTCTTATTAAATGTGATGTAAGTTTTCGATTGTCTTCAAATTACGCAGACCACAATATTTTTATTAACCCAAGTTCTGATGAGAAAATAGATTATATCGGTTCACTACTTTGGTCGAAATTTTTAAAGAAAATATTTTACTGCATAAAAGGGAATGGACAATGCGCTTTTGTTCCAACCTTACACATCCCAATATTTTCATTAGTGCTAGGTGCGGTGCGAAAATGAAAAGTATTGGTTCTCTCCATCAAGTACCTCCCCCACAAAGGGGCAACATCTATATATATAAATGTAAGTTGTGTTAGTTACTACGCTTATAACTTAAGAACCGCTGGATTAATTTTAACGATTCACACAAATTCGAAGTTGTCTACTCTCCGAAAAGGATAATATCCAAAAAAATCGCGTAAAAATGTGATATATTAACATTTTCATTTTGACTTTTCAAATGTACAATAGTAATGTTTTATTTTGCATGATTTTTTTTTCCATTTTGACTTACTTTTTTCTAATGTACATTTGTAGTGTTTTTTTATATTTTATTTTTGAATTCGAATATTTATACCAATTTATTTAATTGACTTGATTTCTTGAGAACTGAAATTGATGGCGGGTTACATGGAAGTGTAGTAGCGAATTATGTGGTGGCGAAACGGAATAGATGATATCGAAATAATTTAACGCGGTCACACCAAAGTTAAAAGATAATTACTTTTTCTAAATCGCTGCAAAATCATGAAAAAGAGATCTCATTGCAAAAATCAAAAAAAACATTTTCAATGGAATCGAATTTTAAAGTAATAGTACATTCTATTGACAAACTTTGTAAGGAAGGATTTTAAAACATTTGCTGTAAAAAATCAGCGAAAAAGTTGAAGACTTTTTCAATTTGTTATTCTTTTTTTTTTGTCAATTTTTTTTTTTGTGAACAAAATAAAGAATAATTTTTCACTAAAAAAATTGAATAAGTGCGAAATAGGATGTTAACTGACATCTACCTTTCAACTCCAGGGCCTACATCGTGGGTTAGCTGGAAGATGCGAACACGTTTAAACAAACAAAAATGACTGAAAAAGCTTAATGGGGCTCATTTCAAAGCGTGACAATGATCCGTCCAATGAGAGCTCAAAATGCTAAATTCTTTGGGAGAATAATAAGTAATATACCAATATTGAAATAAAAGGTGCAAAATAGTAAAGCGAATGGTAAGAAAAGGTTTTATATCCTTCCAGAAATTCTTCCCAAACATTCAAAATACCTAAAATCACTTTTGCAGGTCTTTATATTGATCATAACTCATGGATAAGGGAACAACCCGATTTCATATTTATATAACCATCTATGATTTAAGTTATTTTTGGGGTCTTGGCCGGTCACTTTTTTCATTTTTTGGCCCTTATTTGACATTTTATTTGTTATTTGTTTAATCATCATTGAATTATCCTATGATGAAAATATGGACTTTAAGGGGTCTCCAACTTACAATTTAAATGGCAAATAAAATTAATTCCCATCTTATCATTCTGCCCTCAATTATGAGGTGGATAAAACTATTTTTACTTATTTAAATCACGCGAAATGCTATGACATGCTATATTGTTCTGCTATATTTTTGATTTGGCCTCTATTTGTCATCTTGGATTATAAGGGGTAGAAGAAAGTTTTCAATGTAGGTCGATGTTTCGGAGTAGTGCCCATATGAAGAAGGTACCTCCTAATTTAACCACATTTCAAAGAATTTGGCTAATAATGCGTATTAGGGGGGTGAAAATCTTACACTAAAATTTCAACATATCTACAAATTTTAGAATTTTTATCCATGTTATAATACCCTCTCAAGTCCACCTTTTGGCGGACAAACAGACTGACATGGTTAGGGGGACTTATGCGGACTCTAATGCACAATCTAAGTTGCTAATGGGTTTAAAAAAGTAATTAACTTTGGCTATTCTTAAATCATTCAGCCCTCAATTATGTAGTATACAAAATACAGCAAATTCCAAATTACTGCTCATTTGACTGGAAGATTTTGCTACGATTTTTACCATATTAAAAATTAATTTGATCCCTTATATGGCGATAAGATTGATATATACTTTTTAATAGATTTGTATAGCACATCCACACAGCTGAAGCCCACGGTTTAAATATTGAAGCCCACTGGTTAAAAATGGGTACAGGTATTTTAAAACACTTTAAATCGACCTGTACGTGAACACTTATATCATAATTATGCTTGGGAATATATGCATAATAGACAAAAACTACTGGCCGGCAACGCGGACCGGGCCAGCTAGTTTTGAATAATTATAACTCTTATAATATGTATGTGAATGTCTGATTGTCTTAAAATTACACACATCACAATATTTTTATTAACCCAAGGTCTGGTAAGAAGATGGAATATATCGGTCCACTCCAAGAGGGTCCACATTTTGAATGCCCATGAAGCAAAAAAAAAAACGCTCAAAGAAAGCGAAATAAGGATCCAACCCTCTTCAAATTTCACAGAGACAATTATTTTTGCTAACACAAGATCTCTTGTGAAGATGATATATATCTGCGAACCCCTTCTGGTACCTCACCCACAAAGGGTCACGATTTTCAATAATTTAATCGGTCGTAGCTTGCGAAACAAGTCAGCGATTCTTAACAACTTAATATATCTTAATATTTCCCCCCAACCAAAAACCTGAGATAAATATGGAATTTATGATTTCGCATAAAATTGGAGATAAATGTTCGATATTTGTAGTTTTGTCCATGCTGATATGTTTATATATTATAGATGAAGCATGAAAATAGAATGCTTCTGGCACCTCACGCACATTTTAACATTTTCTAAAAATTATCACAAATTATCACATATCTATATATAGTGAAGGAAGAAACCTACAAACCTGGCACGTCACAATGTTTATATCATATTTTTTTCGGTCCGATATAAAATCGACAATATTGGCCCATTCCTTTGGAACCTACTCCATAGAGGCTCGACAATTTAAATAATCATAACAGAGTCAAAATACATTTAAACAATCGAACATTGGCTTAGGGTATACATCTGACGGCTGATACTTTTTAACTTGTTTTGGGTTAAACTTAAAATATGGCTGTTTATTTAAATATTTGACCAACTCCCTATTTAAACCCGCCCCCAAACATTTCAATAAGTTATCATGGGTTCCTATTCCATTCTCCCATCACATTATTTATGTTATGGATATATCCATTTAATATGTTTTTGTTTCATGTTCTGCTATTGTTTTGATATTTGTGACTCCCATGGCAAATGTCAGAAAAAAACAACAAAACATTTTGAACTTCGAAAAATAATATATATATTTCTAAGGATTATAATATTTTTGTTATTCTTATAAATAGCTGCGGACGGCATGATGCTCTGCATAACACACAAACTAATAAAATATTATTTTTGAAACTTAAATGCATTTTCAAAAACATGAGAATATGTGGACGTCTAACTTTTGACACAAGCACTGACCGGCAAAATTTCTATTTTTCATAATATATATATATATATATATTTTTGCTGTGGTTGTGATGAGCATTAGGGTGTGGCAAATAATGGAGATATCTTAATCTTAAAGTATTGTGTATGCAAATAATATATTATTCGGGGTCCAATTTTACCTTCTATCTAAAAATCCTACTAATGGCCCCTAGTTTCCATTTGAATGAATCGATATCCTAGTTTTATTAGATTTGAAAATAAATTTATATCAAAGACCTTCAGATCAAAAAATCCGCAGTCGCCTGCATATATTGTATATCCTAAATTTTATCAGATTACACCCTAATATCGGAAACAATAGCAAGTCGCACTGCATATTTACATAAACACACAAATTCACACACACACACACACACATTTTCACATTTGACTAAACACATTTGTTTCCAAATCTCGGCTTCTCTCTCTCTCTCTCTCACACTGCCACGATGCATGCATTTAGTATGTATGCGTGTGTTTGTTTGTCCATCTGGCCTTTATAGCTGAGTTTTCTGTGGTCTGTTGATCAGATGGCCATTAGTCGTCGTCCAGCTGTGCTCGGTGTTTTGTGTTTGCTGACCACAATGGTTTGCAACGATTCCTTGCACTGCCTATCATATGTCCATTCATTCACTTAAGTTGGCCAAGAGTTTTAAACAAACTCTTGGTTTATTCAACCGTATGTGAATCAAACATTTTTTGGTGAATTAGTTGAAAAGTTCAGATACATTTTGCTGAAGAGAAGAGAATAGTGGCATATACTTGGCTCATGGGGAGCATAAAATTAAATTAGAATGGATTTAAATTTTGTGGTAAACATGAAGCTTAAACGAAATAGGCAAAATAATAATTTGTTGAAAGTAATTCCGCATCATAGCTTTTAGATTACTATGAAGTATGATATGTGATTGATGTTTAACATATTATTTAAGCTCAAGAGAACATCTTTGGGGAAGAATAAAAGCTAAGGATATGAAGTCAACAAATTAGTAAATATGACATCTTCACAAGGTACGTACCTCTCCTTGGTTCATTTTTAATCAGGGAAGTAATCATTTAAATTGGAATAAAAATACGTATTCCTGACTAGCGAAACATAACCGCAATAACGTTTGAGGGGATCAACCAAGATAGCTACATTTTTGTCTCATAATCATGAAATGTAGGTTCTATGGTATTTAAAATGGGAGATGGTAAATTCCGATTAAAAGTATTTTCAAGCGTTTGACCGCATTTGACAACGGAATTTTACGTTAACTGCAAGAATGTCAACTTTGCACAAAATTGTTTGTAATTCATTTTGTATATCCTCCATATAGCTTCACCACCCGATATTAGGAATTTAAGAGGTTTCACCCAAATTTTCCAACGGATTTAGCTTCATATTGGTATTTGGGGCTCTCTGTGGATACGTCTGTTCTGTTATACATTTGAAACGGCCCATTTTTTTGGGTATCCCATTCTCCAAAGGAACTGCTTTTAATTTGGATTTTGGGATTTAAATTAGGTACATCAACTCGGTACGAACAAATATGGAGATCAGTCTATTTTTTGTCCTGAGTATTTTGATAGCTTCATCCCCTTTTAGGAATTCCTACGTGTACGTTTTAGCCTCAGCCGTATGAAAACAGAGAGTATATTTTTTTATACGTTCAAAATTTGCTGCTTGTAGTGCGGACATTTCACAACTTCCTCTGCTACCTACAATGCCCGTTTTTCAAATTTTGCAAATCCCATGCTTGTCCATGCAGTTTCACGTCTTTGTATAGACCAAAATAAGGGTAACTTCCTGTATTCGATATTTTTAAGATTTTAACAGAATTTTTATCGGGTTCATTTTTATACCCTCCACTATACTATGGAGGGTATATTAATTTTGTCATTCCGTTTGTAACTCCTCGAAATTTTCATGTCAGACCCAAAAAGTGTACATATTCTTGATCAGCGTAAAATTCTAAGACGATTTAGCCATGTCCGTCTGTCTGTCCGTCTGTCTGTCCGTCTGTCTGTTGTAATCACGCTACCTTTCGAACGAATTGAGATAGAAGGCTAAAATTTTGCAAATATGTATATTTTGCCAGTAGGCAGGTTAAGTTCGTAAATGGACCATGTAGGTCCACGTTATCATATAGCCTCCATACCGACATTCGGTATTTTGATGATTTTAGCGACATTATTCACCGGAATTGTTTCGAATTTGCTATTTGAAGTTCGTAATGGATACTACAGCCTATGACAGAAAACTGTCTGTGCAGGTCCACGTCTTCGCATGGCCCCCATATAAAGGTACCTCCCGATATTCGATATTTTGATGATTCTAGCGACATTATTCACCGGAATTGTTTCGAATTTGCTTTTTGAAGTTCGTAATAGATACTACATCCTAAGACAGCAAATGAGCCATGTAGGTCCACGTCTTCGTATAGCCCCCACATAACTGTACCTCCCGATATTGGGTATTTTGATGATTTTAGAGACATTATTTACCGGAACTATTTCAAATTTAGTATTTGAAGTTCATAATGAATACTACAGCCTATGACAGAAAATTGTCTGTGCAGGTGCACGTCTTCGTATACCCCCCAAATAACGATACCGCCCGATATTCGGTATTTTGATGATTTTAGCGACATTATTCACCGGAATCGTGTCAAATTTGGTATTTGAAGTTCGCAATGAATACTAAATCCTAAGACAGAAAATTGTTTGTGCAGGTCCACGCCTTCGTATAGCCCCCATATAACGGTACCTCCCGATAATCGGTATTTTGATGACTGTAGCTACATTATTCACCGATTTCTTTTTTTTCTGAGTTTCGCATTTGAATATTGTAATGGCTTATGAAAAAAATTGCCTATGCAGGTCCATGTCGTCGTATTGACCTTAATAAAACGTCTACATTTGGTATTTCTAAGATTTTAACGGATTTTATTGTTTTTGAGAATTGCCAAATTCGTTCCAAATGGTGGAGGGTATTTAAGATTCAGCCCAGCCGAACCTACAGCTTTTTTAATTTTTTTCCAAATGGTGGCCGAGGTTTTTGCTCTTTAACTTGTTCATAAATACAATAGTAAATTCATAACTAATGGGTTATATTTTTATTAGCCGAGGACTATCATCCCCAAATATAATTTTCCACCTCCCTCACCCAAAAACAATGTTGTGCATTGGAATTTATTTAAATTATTCAAGTGGTAAAAATCAATGTACTTTGGATTGCAGCCAATGACAGCAAATATTTTCAAAGTGTAAAACAAATGCTTCACTGAAGTATTTCCATTTAAATTCTTCAAATAATTGTACACTTCCGACTCACAAAAAAAAAGATATATATTTGCTTCGAATGCCTGCCTAATGGTCCATAAAAAACATTTGACAGAATGCCAAAAATGAAAAACGGCTCGCTTTTATTCAACATCATGAATTATAAAAAAACTATGTGTGTGCTTACATGGCACTTGTGCCAAGAAAAAAAGAAACTATTTTTGGGTGGGAAAAATGAAAGTTATTGAAGCAGAGTGAATTATAAAAAATTTCAAATATTGCTATTACATTCATAAAAACCTTGTAAATGTTTACCATTTTTATTGTTTCTACGGAAATGAAATTAAAAACAAGTAAAAAAGCTGTAAGTACTTTGAAAACCCTCCCCCATTTGGTACAAATTAGTCAGTTTTCAAAAAAATAAAATCAGTTATAAATTCGGTTAAAATTTAAAAAAAAAAAATAAAAATGTAGCCGTATATTAGGGTCTATACGACAACGTGGACCTGCATAGGCAACATTTGTCATAAGCTATTACAATATTCAAATGCGAAATTGGAAAACTGAAAAAAAAAAACTATTTTTATTCTATCTAAAATCATTAAAATACCGAATATAGTTAGGTACCATGGGGGGTTATAAAACGTGGACCTGCACAGACAATTTTTATACCCTACACCAAAAAAAGTATGGAGGGTATATTAAGTTCGTCATTCCGTTTCTAACTCATCGAAATAATCATTTTAGACCCAACAAAGTATATATATATATATATTCTTGATCAGCGTAAAATTCTAAGACGATTTAGCCCCGCTACAGTCTAAACGAATTAAGATATAAAGCTAAATTTTTGCACAGATCTCTCTTTTGTCTGCAGGCAGGTCAAGTTCGAAGATGGGCTATATCGGTCCACGATATCGTATATCTCCTATATAACTGTACCCCCGATATTTGGTATTTTGATGCTGTTAACCACATTTTTCAATGGAATTGTCTTTAAATCCACACAAGTAGTTGCTTTTGAGTACTTTACCCCCTGAGCGAGAATTGTCTATTCAGGTCCACGATATCGTATATCCCCCATATAGCGGTACCCCCGATATTTGGTATTTTGATGATTTTATCAATATTTTTCAATGGAATTGTCTGAAATTCCATAAAAGGAGTCCCTTGTGGGCATTTTACCCCCTCAAAAAGAATTGTCTATATATGTCCACGATATCATATATCCCTCATATAACTGTACCCCCCCGATATTCGGTATTTTGATGATGTTAGTCACACATTTCAATGGAATTGTCTTAAAATCCACACAAGTAGTTGCTTGTGAGTACTTTACCCCCTGAGAGAGAATTGTCTATACAGGTCCACGATATCGTATATCCCTCTTATAACGGTACCCCCCGATTTTCGGTATTTTTATGATTTTACCCACATTTTTCATCGGAATTGTCTGAAAATCCACACAAGGAGTTCCTTGTGGCTACTTTATACCTCGGCAGAGAATTATCTATATAGGTCCACGATATCGTATAGCCCTCATATAACGGTACCCCACGATATTCGGTATTTTGATGTTTTTAGCCCTAGTTTTCAACGGAATGGTCACAAGGGGTTCTTTGTACACAAGAGGTTCTTTGTCAGCACTTTACCCCCCGACAGAGAATTCTCTGTATAGGTTAACGATAACGTATAGCTCCCATATAACGATACCCCGCGATATTCCGTATTTTGATGATTTTAGCCACATTTACCAATCGTGTTGTCTGAAAATCCACACACGGAGTTCTTTGTGAGCACTTTACCCCTGAAACGGAATTATCTATATAGGTCCACAATATCGTATATCCCCTATAACTGTACTCCCCTATATTCCGTATTTTGATGATTCTAGCCACTTTTTCCAATGGAATTATCTGAAAATCCACACAAGGAGTTCCTTGTGAGTACTTTACACGCAGACATAGATTTGTCTTTATAGGTCCACAATATCGTATATCCCCTTATATTTCGGCACCTTCCTCTATTAGATATTTTAAAGATTTTAAAAAAAATTTTAATGGATTTTATTTTATTTTATTTTTTTTTTGAAAATTTTCTAATTCTTTCCAAATGGTGGAGGGTATTCAAAGTTCGGCCCGGCCGAAATTACTGCTTTTTTACTTGTATCTATCTTAGGCTATAGTATCTATTACGAACATTAAACACCAAATTTGAAACAATTCCGGGGAATAATGTCGCTTAAGTTACAAAATACCGAAAAAGGGAGGTACCATTATATGGGCGCTATACGAAGTCGTGCACCTGCACAGACAATTTTCCGTCATAGGCTGTAGTATCCACTACGAATATCAAATACCAAATTTGAAACAATTCTAAAATCAACGAAGTACCGAATATCGGGAGGTACCGTTATATGGGGGCTATACGAAGACATGAACCTGCACAGACAATTTTCTGTCTTATACTGTAGTATCCGCTACAAACATCAAATACCAAATTTGAAAATAATTCCGGCTATACAAAGACCTGGAACTGCACAGACAAATTTCTGTTTTAGGCTGTATTATCCGCTACGAACATCAAATACCAAATTTGAATGAATTCCGATGAATAGTGTCGCTAAAATGAACAAAGTAACGAATATCAGGAGGTACCGTTATATGGGGGCAAGACGAAGTCGTGGACCTACATGGTCCGTTTTCTGTCTTATACTGTAGTATTCGCTACAAACATCAAATACCAAATTTGAAAGAATTCCGGAAAGAAAAGAAAACCGAAAGTCCTGAAGACAAAATATACATTTGAGTAAAATGTTATCAATCTACTTCAATTCGTTCGGAAGCTAGAGTGATTTCCACAGACGGACGGACGGATAGACGGACGAACATCGCTAAATCGACCTATAATTTCATGCAGATCAAGAATATATATACTTTGTGGGGTCTAAAATGCATATTTCGAGGTGTTACAAACGGAATGACAAACTTAATATACCCTCCATACTGTGGTGGAGGATATAAAAAAACCTTTTATATCCTCCATGCATCCTCTTGGAAATTTAATGGAAATCATAGTTTATAATGTCGATTCACCTACGTTTATGTGAGAATGTGTGCTCTCTAGTAGAGCTTTATGCCATATTTTAAAAATATAGCTTGACCTTTTTAATGCTCTCTAAAAAATATTAAATTGCAACAAGAAAAGCTATCATTTAAATAGACTGTGATTTTTTTCCTCTTTAATAACTCACCGAATATAAACCCTTTAATCCACAATCCATTATTCATGCCATTATGACTTTCAAATAAACAAACAACCTATAAACGCAGTTGTTAATTACATTTCCAAATAAACAAATTTTGTTTTATTGGGCATCAAAAATTACAACTTTGTTCCACCAATTAATTTAAATGAACGGCAATTTATTTATTATTTTGAAAAAAAAAAAAAAACTCTCGTTTGTAAAATCTAAATTGTTCATTATGAAATTTGTACGGGAGCAACAATTGACCTTTCATCCGTGTGTTCGGTAAAATCTATATGTGTATATATATTCATTTATTGATATTAATTAAAATCTGAAAACAGACAGTCAAACGATATCGCGACCTACACAATTCCCAGTAAATAAAATAAATTCGTTTGTTTTTGTGGTTTCACCGGCAAAAGCTTAGAAGCCAAATGTATGGTATGGGAATTTTATGAGAATGAATTTGAATTTAACACCAATGGCAAATTCAGGGTATGATTCACAATTTTGGCAGAAATTTAAAATGAAAATGGTATTTGGTAATCTAGATTAATAAACCAGTAAGGAAAAATCAAAAGTTGGGCGAGGCCTACTATATGATGTCCTACACCACTAAGTATATTTAGTAGAGCTCCCGTATCAAAAGAATTTATTTGAAGTATATGATACCACCTTTCAACATTTGGCGTTAGAGCAGTTATAATTTGGTTTCAGACGGAACTGATATAGTGGAAGCATATTTAATTCTCAATCACTAAATTTGACGGAGACATTTTAATCTTTTATAGCAACAAACATAGCTATAGAGTGCATTATATCACCTCGAGAAGATTTATATTAAAACAAGTAAAAAAGTATCGGACGGTTTTGCCGACAGATGTATACCCTCAACGATCATTGGTTGTATGGTATGGGAATTTTATGAGAATGAATTTGAATTTAACACCAATGGCAAATTCAGGGTATGATTCACAATTTTGGCAGAAATTTAAAATGAAAATGGTATTTGGTAATCTAGATTAATAAACCAGTAAGGAAAAATCAAAAGTTGGGCGAGGCCTACTATATGATGTCCTACACCACTAAGTATATTTAGTAGAGCTCCCGTATCAAAAGAATTTATTTGAAGTATATGATACCACCTTTCAACATTTGGCGTTAGAGCAGTTATAATTTGGTTTCAGACGGAACTGATATAGTGGAAGCATATTTAATTCTCAATCACTAAATTTGACGGAGACATTTTAATCTTTTATAGCAACAAACATAGCTATAGAGTGCATTATATCACCTCGAGAAGATTTATATTAAAACAAGTAAAAAAGTATCGGACGGTTTTGCCGACAGATGTATACCCTCAACCAATGATCGATTATTTAAAAATATTTTGACTTCTGTTATGATTATTCAAATGTTTAACCCTTTATGAAGTTGGTTTCGAAGGAATTGGCCAATATTGACCATTTTGTATCGGACCTAAATAAATATGATATTAACATTGCGACGTGCTAGGCTTGGGCCGTGTTGTGTTAATGGAAGTTTTTGGATGTACCAAGTCATGTAAAGAATCAAATGTCAATTTCGCTTTTTATGAACTTCATGGATATTCAAAATTTTGAGCCTTTGTGGGGGAGTTACCAGAAGGAGTGAACCGATACACCCCATCATCACAACGGATCTTTTGTTAGTGTAAATAATGGGATGTGTAAAATATAAAGAGAACCTGATGTTTATTTCGGATTTTATAAACGTTTTGGTTATTCAAAACTTTGACCCTTTGTGGGGGAGGTAGCAGGAGGAATGGTCCGGTCTCTACCGTTTTTTGTTTAACAGATCCTGTGTTGATAGAAATATTCAGATGTGCCAAGTCTAAATGGAATCCGATGTTAATTTCGCGTTTTATGAGTTTAATGGATATTCAAAATTTCGACCTTTGTGGGGGAGGTACCAGAAACAGTGGACCGATATTGTTTATTTTCGCACCAGACCTACCACTGATGCAAATAATAGGGCTTGCAAAGTTGGAGCACAAAACTTTAATCTCTCTCTTTCTGTGCAAAAAAATATATAAATATTTTTGAAAACTTCGACCATTTGTGGGGGAGGTACCCAGAAGGAGTGGACCGACACCAGACCTTGGCCTAATATAAGTATTGCGATGTGTGAAATTTGAAGACAATCGGACTCATATTTTATGAGAGTTGTAATTTGAAAATTTCGACCTTTTGTGAGGGAGGTACCAGAAGGAGTGGGTCGCTATATTCCATCTTCACACCCGACTTTGGGTTAGTAAAAATATTGGTATGCGTGAAATTTGAAGATTATTGGACTCTTACATTTTATAAGAATTGTAATTATTCAAAATGTTGACCCTTTGTGGGGGAGGTACTTGATGGAGTGAACCGATATATCCATTTTCGCATCTGATCTAGCACTGATGCAAATAATAGGATTTGCAAAGTTGAAGCAAAATCGTATTATCGCTTCTCTTTCTGTGCAGAAAATATATTTTTTGAAAATTTCGGCATTTTGCGGGGGAGGTACCAAAAGGAGTTAACCAATATTGTCCGTCTCCGAACTCGATCTAAGTTTGACAAAAATATTACGATGTACCCAGTTTGGACCAAATCGGATACTCCCTTCGAGAGTTATCGTGCACACCAGCCTGTCAGAGAGAGAGTTGGACGGGCGGACGGACATCGCTAAATCGACTCCAAATGTCCTGAAACGGATTTGGTCCGAAGAGACCTAGGGTTATTTCGACTAGACACGTTTTGACCCTATCATTATACCCTACAACACTATGTGTTGGGGGTATTATAAGTTTGATTGGGCCAAAAATTATGTAACACCACGAAATATTGGTTTCCCATATAGGAAAGTATATATGGATCTTCCTAGCTCGCCGAGCTGAGTCAATCTAGCTATGTATGTCCGTCCGTCTGTCCGTCTGTCCGTCTGTCCATGTTAATTTGTAATCACTCTACAGGTCGCAATTATGGCCCGATCTTCACAAAATTTAGAATGGAGGTGGGGATAAGGTCAGAATAGAACCCTATTTCTTTTGGAGATGATCGCACAATATTTAGGGGTCGAAATGGACCAAAAACTGGAAAAAATCCTGATTTTGTAGTTGCTCTACAGGTCGCAATTATGGACCAATCGACGCGGAAATTAGCATGGGGCTAAAGCTTCGGGCTGGGCAGAAGCCTTCCAATTTTGATGGTCACCGGGTAATATTTAGTGGGTGAAATAGGCCACAACATTTGTGTTAAATAAAAGTCAAATGTTCCATTAAACCGCGAATATTTTTAATCCCGGCGAAATCACAAATAGACGAACAGGTCAATTCTGACCGTTACGTAGATGCCGATAGTAAATATATCGGATATATATAGGGAAATATATACAATGTGTATATACAAGGGAAGGGGATGTTAATTAGAATGCTTATATCTCAAGAATGGCTGGACCGATTTTGACAAATTTTGTAAATTCTGAATGCCCTCTTGACATAAAAGTATTAAATCTAAAAAAATCGCATAAAAATAAATCAAAAATGATGTTAATATAGATTTTGTGGTATTTTGTGACATTTTGTTATTTTTTTTTTTCATATTTTTTATCGCATTCGATTTTTTCAATTTGACTTATAATATTAAGGTGTACATTTTGTAATATATTTCCACCTTACAACACAGGATTGGGATATTATATACAGATTGCAATTATCGTCCGATCCTCACGAAAAGGGTAGAGTTAGGCTCAGAAGGGCTAGTCCTATTGTTTTCAAAGATGTCCACAATATATTTAGGGGTTGAAATGGACCAACAACTAAAAATGTTCCTGATTTTGCAGCCGTTATAAAGGTTATAAAGAGAGTTTAGGACAGCGTGTAGAATATACCACTACTTTTGTCTGAAAATACTTACAGGCGATAGCCGAAATACACAAAATGCGAACTTCTGCCTTTTTTGCTGATTTCTTTGACGAATATAGCCAAATATCGTAGACAAGAAGATCGTATAGAAGAGTCTAAATTTGGAGATACAGAGGAGCCTCTTGCTTTTGGTGATGATCGCAAAATACGATGGAGTGCGTAAATATTGGGCAAATGTCCCTGGTCAAAATGCTAAGGGTAATATCTGGACAGTGCCCCGTCACATAATTTCAAAAGGGAAATCTTCCAAAATGGATTTGGACATAAGGGGGCTTCTAACATATTGTAGTGTTGTAGGGTATCACATGGTCGGCCCCGCACGACTATAGCCTTTGCTTACTTGTTAAATTTTATCTGCCGAAAAATTCAGTTTCGTATATACCCTCTCTAGCCATATGACTGAGGGTATAAAATATATGAATCGGAGCCGTGTTCTACAAAATAAAAACGTACGTCCCGAAATTCACCCCATTTGGGCTGATTCCAGGCATTATTTGCACAATACACCTGAAATCAGATTAAGGATGTATATGGGAGCTATATCCAAATCTTAGCCGTTCTCGATAAAATTTGGCAAAGGTATTTCTGAGTTATATTTGATATATTTCCCCAAATATTGTTGTTACAGAGTGCAACATGTGAAATATTCCACACTATTCGGGCTGATATTACATGTTTGGTGCACAATAAAAGGCAAATCGGACGAAGATATATATGGGAGCTATATTTTACTTTTGACCGATTATCTTAATAGGGTCATATAAGGCACGAAAATTCGTACTAGAATGATACGAAAATATTAAAATGTAATAAATATAATACACTTTGTATTTGAGGAAACAGTAGAGCTAGAACTCTTAAATTTAGAATAAAGGTCACGGATGGAGTGCATGAATGATGTATCAAAGGATTTTTGGAAATTAGCACCACCAGTGTACGAAAAGTACTCAATTGTACTACAATTGCCAACATTTCGTATCAATGCTAGAGCTAAAAACTTCAAATTTGAAATGGGAATCAAGGTTAGGGGGTAGAGTCGATGTAAGGAGATAGTCTTGGAAGTGTGTACTCATGTATACGAAAAGTACTAATCGGTACTAAATTTAGTACAATTTGAATTTGGAGGAACGGATGGAGATGCAATAATGAAATTTGAAATTTTCATTACTGGCGGAGTGTAAAATTTCGATATGAAGGCAGTTTTTGAAATTTGTACTTATGCGCACGAAAAGTACAAAATGGTACATATATGATAAGTGTAAGCCGATGGAGCTGGAATTCAGAAATTTAGAAACAAGATTACTATTGCATTCTAGGACTGAGGAATGTAGGTAGTTTAGTACTGAGTTTGGTAAAATTCAAATTTTGGATGAACCGATAGCGTTGGAATCCTGAAATTTGAAAATAATATTTCTATTAGACTGGAGGTAGTTTTTAAAATTTGTACTTATATGCACTAAAATGTACTAAATTTGGTACAAATTGGATTTAAGTGAACCGATAGAGCTGGAGTCCTAAAATTGGGTAATGAGATTTTTTTCTTTGTTATGAAATGTGTACTAAATGGTACAAAGTTAAGTACAAGTTGGAATTGTGTAGAGCAAAAATTTTGAAATTTGGAATCAGATTTCTATGGAATTGTATGACTGAGGTATGGAGGCAGAAATTTTAAAATTTAGAATGAGATTTCTGTGGCATTGTATGATTAAGGTATGGAGGTAGAAATTTAGAGTGTAAAATTTGGGTATGTAAGAGGATTTGGAAATTCGTATTTCTATGTACTAAATTTGGTACAATTTGCAGTTGCGTGAACCTATGGAGCTGGACTTCGGAAATTTTAATTTATTTTTGGAAATAAGAAATAAAAGAGTACAAAAAGTAATAAATGGTACACTTTTTAGTATTGATTGTATGGATGGAGTTAGATTTTCTGAGTTTTGGTGTTGGCGTCAGAATTGGTGTGTTGTGTTGAGATATGGATGTGTTTTTGGAAATACATACCGTAGATGTACGAAAAATATTAAATGGTACTCAAATTTTAATTATAGTCGATATTGTTGCGTAGATTTGAGATATCCACTTCATATCTGAAACCTACTCACCTATATATTTAAATACGAAATACGTACTAAATTGTACTAAATTTGGTGTTGAGTTGGAAGTCTAAAATATATATATATATATATATATAAATACGAAATACGTACTAAAACGTACTAAATTGTACTAAATTTGGTATAGAGTTGGAAGTCTAAAATTAGGATCGCCTTTTGTGCGATGGACAGCTACTCCCTCATAGAGTATCGGTTGGCCTCTGGGGGGCCAATTACTCTCTTATAGAGTTGGGGATGGTCTCTGGGGGCCAGCTACTCTAACTCTCACACTCTCGCCTTAAATTGTGTTCAAAAATAACCAACATTTTTAAAATATTTACTTTAATTTTTAATTCTAAAAATAAAACCATTTCTGGGTACCATTCGCAGCCGAACATTTATTTTAATACCAACCCCCCGCAACATAAAAAGGTTTTCAATGTTTTATCATATCAATCTTTTGTCAGTTAAAATTCATTTTTCATCGCGAAAAATATTTTTTCACAACATTCACCGCATTTTGGCGCATAAAAAAAACAACAATACCCGTAATCCCAACAACGCCGCCGCCAAAAACAACAACGACAACAGCAAGTCGATGACAAATAGAGCACAGAGCTGGCGGCAACAAAATATTAATGTTAACACTTTAATGATGAGATTTTTATATTTTCTGTGTGAACCATCAATCTGTCGTCTGTCAAGTGAAATTGTTTAAAACAATGCAACGTGACGACAGCCAGGACAACAACATATAATACAAAAATTGAACAACACACAGCCGCAGCAAAAACAACAATGAATGATAAAATGCGGAAAATAAAAAATGTAAAGATAGACAAGGATTTGAACTTTTAGTAATTTTTTGTGTTGAGTTGATGTCCTACCCATTGTGATCGCAATATAATCCGTCATCGCGCCATGATTCAGAAACCCGAGCAGACAGTAGAAATGAAAAGGGAACAATGAAAGTGTTTGGCCTGTGCACTCGGATGAATGGTAGACCACAATTGTCGGTTAGATTAATATGGGACGGGCAACGAAAAAAAAAAGAAATTTGGGTTGGAATTTTAATGGTGATATATATTGAAAATACAGTTGGGTATTAAAAATGCTTTTCATATTTTTTCCACGGATGCAAAATATTTAATATTCTGCTTCAATGGAGGATAACGTGAGATTTATTAATCTTCCGGGCGACAATTCTTAAGTAATTAGGCAGGGTGGGTAACGTGAATGGTTAATATTAAATATGTAGGAAATGTACTTGGGGTTTAGGTTTTCACAAAGGATCTTTGAAATTCTAACCTTTCGTTAGAAATGTGTCACATCAAGTGACACCCGTAAGCGACCGCTTTTAGGAGAGTTTCGCCACATCAATTTGTCCTTTTTCCCAAAAACAGGTGGAAGTTTTGCACCAGTGTAATCCTTAAGTTTCGAAAGTTGCAGTTGTTCTTAATTCTCGTCATAAATCATATTGTTTTGTGGCCCTATAATTTTTGGATATTCGTAGTCCTAGAAGCCCCAATTGGGTTTGGTCAGTCAATTGCGGGAGTTTATTGAAAGGCGTCCCGCTGTGAATATTCTTCTTTTTCTACATCATAAAAATATGTATTCAAATCTAAACGACGAGCACTTACTTCTAACCTGTACCAGATATCTTGTACCAAAGATTATTCTTGTGGAGTGCTTACTACGAATGTGAGTGACTTAAAACCCCAAATATGGATGAAACATATATATTTGAGATATAACTATATCTGATCCGATTTTCACCAAATTTAATGCACTTACTTCTACTTACTTCTGTATAAAGTCGTATGCGTCAAATTCCACTCTATTTGGGCTGATATTAACCATTTGGGGCATAATAAACATGAAATCGGATAACGATATATATGGGAGCTACAACCAAATCTGAACCGATGTTAATAATATTTGGCAGAGGTTTTTCTGAACTGTATCTGATGTCCGGTATCATATATCTTTCTTATAGAGTGCACATTACGAATGTAGGGGAATTAAACACCAAATCGGAACAAACCTATATATAATAGCTAAAGCTATATCTGAACCGATTTTCATCAAACTTGCTGTACTTGCTTCTAGACTGAATTCGGTCGGATGTGCCAACAGTTACTCCATTTGGACCAACATTTACAATCTGGTGCACTAAACGTGAAATCGGTCGAAGATATATATTGGAGCAATATCCAAATCTGAACCGATCTCGATAAAATTTGGCAGAGGTGTATCTGGGATGTATCTGATATCTGGTACCAAATATCGTTCCTGTGAAGCGCCTATTACGAATGTGAGGGACATAAAAACCAAATCGGATGAAACGTATATTTGGAAGCTATAGCTATATCTAAACCGATTTTCTCCGAATTTGATATTCTTGCTTCTAGACTGAATTCGGTTGGATGTGCCATAATTCAGGTTATTTGGGCTGATATTGGCTATTTCAGAACTGTATCTAATATCTGGTACCAAAGATCATAGTTATGGAATGCATATTACGCTTCTGAGGGACTTAAAACCCCAAATCGGATTAAACATATATATGGGAGCTATAGCTATATCTGAACCGATTTTCCCCAAATATGATGTACTTGCTTCTAGACTCCATTCGGTCGGATCTGCAAAAATTCAGGTCATTTGGAATGATACTAGCCATTATATGAACAAATAACTCGAAATCGGTTAAAGATATATATGAGATATATCCAAATCTTCAAGATGGGTTTAGATTTGGATATATCTCATATATATCTTTAACTGATTTCGGGTTATTTGTTCAAATAATGGCTAGTATCATTCCAAATGACCTGAAATTTGGCATAGGTATTTCCGAGCTCTATAAGATATCTGGTACCAAATATTATTGTTGTCGAATGAATATTACGAATGTGAGAGACTTAAACACCAAATCGGATGCAACATATATATGTGGGCTATAGCTATATCTGAATTGATTTCCAAAACAAAAACTTGCTTCTATACTGAATTCGGCCAGATGTACCAAAATTCAGGACTTTTGGACTTATATTGGCAATACGGCGCACAATTAGCCCTAAAAGATATATATGGGAGCTATATCTAAATTAGAACCGATTATCACCAATTTTAATAGGGTGCCATAAACAAATATTGCTTGGAAAATTTCATCGCAACCGGACAATAAATGCAACCTGCTTTTTGTTCACAAAAATACATGGACAGATGAACGAATGGACGGACAGACGGACTGATGCATCGGCTCAGAAAGTGATTTTATGAACGTTCTCGCTTCCTTCTGCATATTGATGAAAATATTGAAATGACCCAAGTCTGAATAGAGTCGGATGTTAATTTCGCGTTATATGAGCTTCATGAATATTCAAAATTTTGACCCTTTGTGGGGGAGGTACCACAGGGAGTGTACCGGTACATCCCATCTTCTCACCAGAAATAATGGGATGTAAGAAATATGAAGAGACACGAATGCTTATTTGGGATTTTATAATCGTGTTGGCTATTAAAAGCGTTTAAATTCTGTGGGGGACGTACCAGAAAGAATGATTCGATCTCTACTATCTAGTCTTGTGCTAATAGAAATATTAAGACGTGCTTAGTCTGAATGAAATTGGGAGTTAATTTCGCGTTCTATGAGCTTCATGGATATTGAAAATGTTGACCCTTTGTGTGGGGAGGGACCAAAGGGAGTGGGCCGATATATTCCGTCTTCACATCAGACTTTGGGTTACTATAAATATGGTGTTTTGTGTAATTTGAAGGCAATCCGACTCTTACATCACATTTTAAAAATATACAAAATGTTGACCTTTTGTGGGGGAGGTACTTGATGGAGTCGACCGATATAATCCGTTTTTGAACCTGAACTAGAACTAAGGCAAATATTAGGATTTGCAAAGATGGAGCAAAATCGGATTATCGCTTCTCTTTGCGTGCAGAAAATATTTTTTGTTTTGAAAATTTCGACCTTTCGTGGGGGAGGTACCAGGAGTTGACCAATATATCCTCAAAAATATTGCGATGTGTGTAATTTGAAGACAATTGAAGACTCTCACATTACATTTTATAAGGGTTATAATTATTCGAAACTTTGACACTTTGTGGGGGAGGTACGTTATGGAGTGGACCGATATTGTCTATTTTCGCACCTGACCTAGCACTGATGGAAATATTATGATTTGATCAGTAAGTTCGGCAGGGACGAAATTTGAACATACTCCCTCATTTTGAAGGAATTTTAAATTTTCGAAGAAAATTTCAGTGGAAAATTCTGACAGTTTTATAAAAATGCCGAATATGAAGAGTTAGCATTATATTGTGTCCTTTATGAAGACCATTACTTTATTCAAATACGAAACTAAAAAATACAACATTAAAGAGGTACCGTTATGTGGGGGCTAGACGAAGAGCTGGATCTGCATTGGAATTTTCCGTCACAGACAGTAGTACCCATTCGGAAGTTCAAATGTGACATTATAAACAATTCTGGGTAATAATGTCGCTTAAATTACGAAAATATTAAATATACAATTGTATTGAGGCTCTACGAAGACCTGGACCTGCATATCCGATTTTCTGTGATGAGCGTCCGATAAATAGCGTCGCTAATAATCATTACCATAGAGAATATAAGGAGGAACCGTCATATGGGGCTATACGAAGAGGTGGACCTTTATGAGCAATTTTCTGTCACGAGCTGCAGTACCCATTGGGAACTTCAAATTCCAAATTTGAAATATTTCCGGTGAAAAGTGTGACACAGATAATCAAAATACCGAATATGGAGGTACAGCAAATTCGGGTTAGAATTGTGACTAACACAAAAAAAAAAAAAAAAAAAAACTTAAATCTGTCGGTACAGTTATATGGAGGCTATACCAAAACGTGGATTGATATATCCCGTTTCCACAATTAACACACATCTGAGTACAATTTTATCAACCTAATGCATTTTGTTCGGAAGTTAGAGTGATTTCCACAGAATATATCATTTTGTGGCTTCTAAAATTAATAATTCGAGGTATTACAAACACTATATGAGAGAAAACGCTCCTAACTTTGGTATAAAAAAAATTATAAAAATTCCCCTTGTCTATAACGGTAGTCCGCTTTGGAATTTGTGATCCAATTAATTTAAAATGGCAACACTTTTCCGCAAACAAATTTTCCCCTGTAATCCCCCCGAGTATCTCTTTAATAATTTAATATTGTTTATTATAAACGACCGCATCATTAAAAGTTCAACAAAAGGTAAATGTACTACCCACATCACGACACATGTTTGTACACACACTCCAATGTGTGTATGTGTATGAGTGTGTAAACGCCCACGGAATAGATGCAACATCTAATAACTGCCTTGGAAATGTCGAGAAATTATTGTTGTCATCATCAGCAGAATTTTATACATGATTTATAAGCATTTGTTGGGCCAACACCTCCCCCTCTGGTCGGGTGTCCCTAATGTTGCTATATTACAAGCAAACACACGCACACACCCTTACACTTGTGGAAAGTATGAAATTCTTTGCACACACACACATGCACATATCCGCATTCCGACATACCTAGCAGGCAAACATTAATCCTGCGTTGAAACAATATTTTACAGAATCTCCAATTCATCTCGGGCGGAAGTTGAACCCTTTCCTTGTCATATTTATACACCAACATACCTACGACACATACGAGTATAAGTATGTGTGTGTGCAACTCAAGGATATATTCATATGTGGAACCGAGAAGCCCTCTTTGCATGCAAGTGTGTACATGTTGTTATAATGTAATATTCCCTTCTTTCAATTGTTTGCCACAGCTATGTGTGAGAGCATGTGTGTGTGATTGTGTATGTATGTCGCCACGTTAGTCTTTGCAATTTTGTTTAAAGTTTATTCAACTTTTTTTTGTTCTTTGGGGGGAAATAAATCATAGTCATGAACGGATGTAAAAACTAAACTGGAAGGAAGTCTGCTAAATTTGTTTCAATAATACGGATGTAATATTTTATGCAGAATTCTGCACTTTTTGTTGTTGTGGTTATTGTTGTCGTTGGCACAGCTTATATGGTCTACCCAAGGATAATCTCTACTTTTTAGGTTAAAGTTGGTGATGGTAGCCGCTTTGACCCATAAAATTGGAAGAGACTGATGCTCCACTGGAAAGTTATTTTATCTACCATTTCGATTTAAATTAACTCTTTGCTATTTTGACAAAATTTAAAGGGGACATTGTTGGAATTATGGACAGGATTTTGAAAGGTCGTAAATCTCGAATTAAAGTTTAAATATTGGGCTTCAGGGATGTAGTGTCTAAAAGAAATTAAATTTTCCAATTTCAAATGGTAAAACATATATTCAATTTGGATTTGAATTCAAATTGGATTTGAAAATACTGCAACAAAGTCAAACGCCATAATTTTTACATTTTTATAGGGTTTACATTTAGGAGGGTATATTAAGTTTGTCATTCCGTTTGTAACACCTCGAAATATACATTTTAGGCCCACAAAGTATACATATTCTTGATCAGCATAAAATTCCATGTCGATTTAGCAATGTCAGCCCGTCTGTCCGTCTGTGGAAATCACTCTAGCTTCCGAACAAAATGAAGTAAGTTCATAAAAATTCTGCAGGACTTTTTGTATTAAAAATGGGCAATGTAGGTCCACGCCTTCGTATAGCCCCATATAACAGTACCTCCCGATATGCGGCATTTTGATGATTTTAGAGACATTATTTACCGGAACTATTTCAACTTTGGTATTTGAAGTTCGCAATGTATACTACAGCCTATGACAGAACATTGTCTGTGCAGGTCCACGACTTCGTATAGCCCCCATATAACGGAACCCCCGATATTCGGTATTTTGATGGCTTTAGCGACATTATATACCGGAATTGTTTCAAATTTCGCATTTGAAGTTCGCAATGGGTACTACGGCCTAAGACAGAAAATTGTCTTTGCAGGTCTACGTTTTATAACCCCCATGGTACCTCCCTATATTCGGTATTTTGATGATTTTAGCTACATTATAGACAGATTTTTTTCAAGTTTCGCATTTGAATATGACAAAATTTGCCTACGCAGGTCCATGTCGTCCTTAAGACCCTAATAGACGGCTACTTTCGCCATTTTTAAGATATTAATATAATTTTAACGGATTTTATTTTTCTGAAAATTGCCAAATTTGTAACAAATGCTGGAGGGTATTCAAAGTTCAGCCCGGCCGAACCAACAACTTTACCTTTTTACCTTTCTTTAATTTTATTGAATGAAAGCAAAAAATGTCTGAAATAGAATGAAATTTTAGAATATGTTTAGATTTGTTCGAATTGGTCACCTTTGGTACGAATTATGGCCTTCAAACTGCCAATGAAACCGTCACACGCTGCCCAAATGTTGCTCTGCGGTTTGTTGGCCATTCCTGGCGAAGCGCTTCCTTGAGGTGATCGACACTTTGGTATTTTTTAGTGCCAATCTTGCTTTCCAAAATACTCCAGACACAATAGTCCAACGGATTGGTATCCGGAGATTTTGGTGACCTTTGTGCGCTGGAAATGAAGCGAGGACCCTAATTTAGTGCTGAGTGCGATGGTGCTAAGTCCTGTTGGAATGTCCAAGGTCTACGGCAAATTCACAACTTTTGACCAAGCGAAGCAACTCTTTAGCTCTTTTGAGTCTATTTTCTTTCTGTTGCTGTGTAAGTTCTTGGACTTTTTGGAATTCCAATGGATTTACCCCGAGCTCATAAGATTTTTGCCGAATGGAATGTTGCGATATGTTCAGCTCACGAGCCATTTTTCGGCAACTGCGGCGCGGTTTTCGATCAAGTCGCTTCTTTACTTTTCAAACCATTTCTGCTGATGTTGCTGTTTTCTTCCGTCCACTTCCTTGACGTCGGGCTATGCTATCAGTATCACGGTAACGAGAGATGGTACGAGATATTCACATTTAAATGCTGGAGTGGTTTTCCAGACAAATATAAAGAAATCACACTATCACTCTTGAATTCCATCACGAATAACTTCTGTTCTGGAAATTGCTCACCAAAATGCTTTTGTGTGCTTGTAAACAATATAATGAGCTGTCACTGGAATAATTTTAACAGCTGTAGGATGAGTAGCTTAGAAATGAGAGCAGTCTGAAGTTGGTTGCAGTTTTTTCATCTCACTCTGTATGTTGGGTATATTTCGATGGTATATAAAAATCTGAACCGATCTCGATAAAATTTGGCAGAGGTATTTTCGAGCAGTATCTGATGCCCGGTATCAAATATCCTTGTTGTCGAGTCAATATTACGCATGTAAGGGACTTGAAACCTCAAATCGAGTGAGCACATATATAGGAGCTATAGCTATATCTGAACCGATTTTCACCAAATTTGAAGTACTTGTTTCTAAGATGAATTCAGTCAGAGCTATTAAGGTTCAGTTCATTTGGACTGATATTAGCCATTTGTTGCACAATACACCTTATATCGGATAAATATATATATAGGAACTATATTCTAATAAGCCAAACAAATATTTTCATCAGTCGGATAATAAATGTCACCTGCAATTTGTTTACAAAAATACATGGACAGACAGACGGACTGACATACATAAATCAACTCATAAAGTGATTCTATGAAGATTTTCGAACTAATTATGGGTCTGTCTCTCTTCCTTCTCCATGTTACAAACAAATGCACAAAGACATAATACCCTTGCCACAGTGTGGTGTAGGGAATCAATATTAACGGCACTTCTCAGCGAATAAATTGTTATGCATTTTAGTTTTTTCGAAAATTCATACAAGAACGGTACGAAAAGTCCTAAAATAAGCTCTAATATGGTAGCCTTTGTATTTGACGAACCAGTAGAGCTAGAACTCTTAATACCGGAACAATGGCCACCGGTGGAGTGTGTGATGGATGTAGCAAATGGAAATTCGCACTATAATTGTACGAAAAGAACTACAATGTTCTACATTTGGTACAATATCGTATTTTGTGAAATTTGGAACGGTGGTCAAGGTTGAGGAGTAGGGTCGATGTAAGTAGGTAGCTTTGGAAGACTGTAAAAAATTTGTACAATTCGAATTAACATTATTAGTGGAGAGTAGGATTTGGATATGAAGGTAGTACTTAAAATTTGTACTAAGTGGTACAAAATTTGGGTACAATTTCGATTTTGGTGAGCAGGTAGAACTGGAATGCTGAAATTGGGAAATAAGATTGCTATTGCATTGTGGATTTGATGCATGTCGGTAGTTTGGAAAAGTTGTACAATTTGGATTTGGGTGAACTTATAGAGCTAGTATCCTGAAATTTGTGCAAGATTGGGATATGGAGATAATTTTATAAATTCTAACGTATGTGTATTACATGGTACTAAATTTTTTACAATTTGTATTTGGATGAACCGATTGGTGTGCAATCCTGAAATTTGTAATTGCGATTACTGTGGTAGTATAGAACTGGGGCATGTGAGAAACTTTGGAAATTCGTACTTATGGTCACTGCATGATATTAAATTTGGTACAATATGGATTTAGGTGAACCAAAAGGGCTGGTATCCTGAAATTGGGAAATAAGATTTCTATTCGATTACATGATGCAGGTTATGATGGAAATGTGTACTTATTCGAAATATATAGTATTAAATTTGGTACAAATTGGAATTGTTTCGAAGCGATTGATTGATTCTGAAATTTGTAAATGATACTTCTATGGTATTGTATAATTGAGGTTCGGCCCGCCCGAACTTACTTGTTAATAAGGTGTAGTATTGATATAAGAACCATGTCTGAGAAATTGGTTTGATATAATGGAATGGTCATTTTGGTATGGTAGGATTGATATTGAGGTATGGAGGTAGTTTTGGAAATTTGGATTGTATGATTGGGGCGTGTAGACAATTTTGGAGATTCGTACTTATTTGTTCAAAATTTGGATTTTGTGAAACGGTACGACTGGAATTCTGAAATTTGGGATAAGAATTACTGTTGAAGTATAGGATTGGGCTAGGTAGGAATTTCGTACTTATGTGTACTAAATGCTATCAAATTTGGTGTTTGGGTAAGGGATTGTGTTGGAGGTCTAAAATTTCGAACTAGGATCAAGAATTAAGGGTTATGAAAATACGTACTAGGAAGTACGAAAATTGCTAAATAGTAATAACTTTGGGATTTGAGAAAGGACTAGAGCTGGAAATATGAAATTTTGGAGTGAGTGTCTTTGATGTCGTGTAGGAGTTTTCCAATTTTTAACAATACGTATACCAAAAGTACTTGAATGCACTAAATTTGGTTTAAATTTCATACCCTCCACCATAAGTTTGTCATTCCGTTTGTATCACCTCGAAATATACATTTTCGACCCCACAAACATAAAATTCTATGTCGATTTAAAGATGTCCGTCCGTCAGTCTGTCTGTCAGTGTGTGGAAATCACTCTAGCTTCTGAACATATTGAAGTAGGTTGATGAAATCTTACTCACATGTGTGTTTCTTCTGAAGAACTTTTGATATTGAAAATGGGCTATATAGGTCCACGCATAGCCTCCATATAGCCTACCTACATAAATTCGGTATTTTTATGATTTTAGCTACAGTATTCACCGGAAATATTTCAACATTCGTATTTGAAGTTCCTAATAGGAACTGCAAGCTATAATAGAAATTTTACACTTCTTCGTATTTGTCCAACATAACGGTGCCTCTCTATAATAGGTATTTCGATGATTTTACCGACAAAATTCTGAAAATTTTGTATTTGCAGTTCGTAACCGTTACTACAGCCTGTAACAGAAAACTACTTATGCAGGTCCACGTCCACGATTTATGCATGTTAGTCCGTCTGTCCATGCATTTTTGTGAACAAAATTCAGGTCGCATTTATTATCCGATTGAAATAAAATTTTCCAAACAATATTTGTTTTGCCCAAGGACGAACCCCGTTCAAAGTGGTAAGAATCGGTTCAAATTTATATATCGCTCCCATATATATCTTCAACCGATTTCCGGTTAATTGCGCAGCAAATGGCTAATCCAGTCTAGAATCAAGTACATCGAATGGTGCAAATCGGTTCAGATATGGATCCCATATACATGTTTTATCCGATTTGGCGTTAAAGTCCCCACATGCGTAATATGCACTCCACAAGAATGATATTTTATACCGGACATTTGCTAAATTTTATCGAGATCGGTTCAGATTTTCATATACCTTTTAATTTTATATACATCAGGATTTTACGATTATTGCTCACGATATATGTAATATCAGTCCAAATTGAATAGATTTTTTCATATTCATTCGAATTTCAACATTTGGCGAAACTCGGTCCGATACATTTATTGCTTAAATAAATCTATTTTAATATAATCCTTATCGAAGACATATCACTTAATATAAATTCCTTATGCCGCATACGAAGTATCGGGCATTTGCTATTAATTTATATAAAACAATTATTTACTTACTTATTTTCCTTAAATCATAAGTATCCCCATTTCTTCACCCTTGTATCACAATCTAAAATACATCGACTTATTTTTATTCATGTTAAAGATGGTCAATTACAAAAGTCAAGTCAAACATTACCTTCAACTGTCATTAACCCCATAATGTAAACGGCAAAGTTATTCCAGAGTATTTATTTAACAATATTTGCTTGCTAGCTTTGGTTGGCTTTGAACAAATCTTTTCAAGAATCTCAGTCCTCTGTTGGTTGTATCCTTTGCCTTTAGAAATAATTCAATTTTTCTCCTTTACTTTTCTAAGGATTTTGTCTCTCGTCTTTCTGGGCATTAGCTCGTCGTCCGCATAGCTGCTGCTGCTGAATGAATGGAAAAGAGTAGCAAAAAATACGGATTCTTAAGTCCATAGATGCATTTCTAAGATGTCTGGATTTTTTCAATGGAAATGTTGTTGTTGTTCTAATTTCTTTTATGAGTGTTCATATTTTGTAATAGCATTATTTGATATCCTTGGTAATTTCAAAACAATGGCCAGAGTCTTTGTGAGGGTTTATTTGAATGTTGTTGTCCGAGTAATTATCTTATGGCATTGCATTACTGGGGGTCATGGGGCGAGAGAGAGAGGGAAACAAAGAGCTATTATTTATTTCTTAAAATAAAAAAAGAGTCATTAAAAAGGATAAGACAATTTGAAAAAATTAAACTAATGGGGAATTTATTTCCAAAGCTGCTAAGGATTGTTTTAAAAATAAAAAGAAAATAAACCAGTAAGGAAAAGTCAAAAGTCGGGCTAGGCCGACAATATGATACCCTACACCACTATGCATATTTAGTAGAGCTCCCACAACAAAAGAATTTATTTGAAGTAGATCATACCACCTATCAGCATTTGGCCTTAGAGCAGTTATATTTTTGTTTCAGAGGGAACGAATATATGGGAGGCATATCCAAGTCTGAATCGATTTTCACTAAATTTGACGGAGACATATTAATTTTTTATACCAAATAACATTGCTATGTGATGATAACACTTCGAGAGGGATTATATTAAAAAATATATATCGGAGCCGCGTTCCATAAAATGGAAAACACACGTCCGAAATTCACTCCATTTGGGCTGAAATTAGCCATCATTTGCACAATAAACATGAATTCCGATTAAGGATATATATGGGAGCAACATCCACATATAAGCCGTTCTCCATAAAATTTGGAAAACGTATTTCTGAGCTTTATAAGATATCTGGTACCAAATATCATTGTTGTGGAATGTATATTACGAATGTGAGGGACTTTAACACCAAATCGGAAAAAAAACATATATATAGGAGCTATAGCTATATCTGAATCGATTTTCTCCAAATTTTATGTACATTATTCCAGACTGAAGTCGATCGGGGCTACCAAAATTTAGGACATTTTGACAGATATTGGCCATTTGCTGCACAATTAACACAAAATCGATTGAAGATACAAACAGGGTGAGATGAAAAAAACTGCAATCAACCTCAGACTGCTGTCATTTCTAAGCCACTAGTCCGACAGCTGTTACAATTATTCCAGTGACAGCTCATTGTATTTTTTACAAGCATTTTGGTGAGAATTTTCCAGAAAAGCAGTTATTCGTGGTGGAATTCAAGTGTGATAGTGTGATCTCTTTATATTTGGCTAGAAAACCACAAGTGCCTATCGTTAGAGCACTCCAGCATTTAAATGTGAATAAATCTTTTGTGTCTCGTACCATCGCTCGTTACCGTAATACTGGTAGCGTAGCCCGACGTCAAGGAAGTGGACGGAAGGAAACAGCAACATCAGCAGAAATGGTGCGAAAAATAAAGAAGCGACTTGATCGGAACCCGCGTGGCAGTGGCCGAAAATGGCTCGTGAGCTGAACATATCGCAATATTCCATTCGGCAAATATTGAAAAATGAGCTTGGGGTACGCAAACATTTTGGCCGCAGACCTTGGACATTCCAACAGGACTCAGCACCATAGCACTCAGCACGCGCCACCTAAGAATGGTTACAAAATGGCCACCAACATCTCCGGATAACAATCCGTTGGGCTATTGTGTCTGGAGTATTTTGCTAAGCAAGAAATACCTAAATGTCGATCACCTCAAGCAAGTGCTTCGCCGGAAATGGGCCAAACTACCGCAGAGCAACATTATGGCAGCGTATGACGGTTTCATTGGCCATTACAAGGCCATAATTCATGCCAAATGTGACCAATTCGAATAAATTTAAACTTATTCTAAAATTTGCTATTTCCGACATTTTTTGCTTTCATTCAATAAAATTTAAAAAAAAATGAAAATTATGGCGTTTGACTTTGTTGCAGTTGTTTTTATCTCACCCAGTTTATAGAAGCTGTATCCTAATCTGAACCGATCCCAATAGAATTTGACAGAGGTATTTTCGAGCAATATCCAATGTTCGGTACCAAATACCATTCCTCTCGAGTGCATATTACGCATGTGAGGTACTTAAAACTGCAAATCGGATGAAACATACACATGGAAGCTATAGCCATATCTAAACCGATTTTCTCTAGATTTGATTTACTTGCTTCTAGACAGAGTTCGGGGGAATGTACCAAAATGCAGGTCCAGTGGACTTATATTAGCCATTTGGTGTACAATTTACCCGAAACCGGTTGAAGATATATATGGAAGCTATATCTAAATCTTATCCGATCATCACCAATTTCAATAGGGTTCGTCCTTGCGCCAAACCTTTATTGTTTGAAAAATTTCATCTCAATCGGATAAAAAATGCGACCTGCATTTTGTTCACAAGAATGCATGGACAGACGGACGAACATGGATAAATCGACTCACAAAGTGATTCAATCAAGGGTAACTATGGGTCTATCTCACATCCTTCTCCCTGTTACAAACAAATGCACAAAAACATAATACCCTTACCAGTATGTAGGTAGATATAGGGTATAAAAATACCCAGCTAGAGCTGTACAGTGACTTTTCTGTAAATATTTAATATATGTCTTAATAATGCAAATAATAAACCAATTTAAAACTTAATACTCTGAAAAAGCGGAATAAATACACTTAGTTTTATATTGACTTTCAGTCCATATTTCTCCACATAACCGTTGTTTTTTTTTTTTTTTCAATAAGTTATAGTGAGTTGGCATTGGCATTTTTATTTATTTTTTTTTTTTTATTATTTATTATTTTTTATAATTTATTATTATTATTATTATTAATATTAATATTATTATCATTAATATTATTATTATTATATTATTATTATTATTATTATTATTATTATTATTATTATTATTATTATTATTATTATTATTATTATTATTATTATTATTATTATTATTATTATTATTATTATTATTATTATTATTATTATTATTATATTATTATTATTATTATATCATTATTATTATTATTATTATTATTATTATTATTATTATTATTATTATTATTATTATCATTATTATTATTATTATTATTATTATTATTATTATTATTATATTATTATTATTATTATTATTATTATCATTATTATTATTTATTTATTATCATTATTATTATTTTATTTATTTATTTATTTATTTTTCTTTTGAGAGAGAATATATAAAAATTTATTTCCAAACGTTTCGGTTTATCATAACATTCCAAACACTGATTCGAAGTAGGAACTACACACACACACACCTATCTTTTGTGGGTTGCTAGTGTACTTCGCCCATAACAATTTGTTATACTCTCAAGGTTTGTAACTCATAACTCATCCGCTAAAGCCCACGGTCAACCAATTTTGCCGTTGGCAAAAAAGAAACATATTTGCTTGCGGACATGTGAACGCCATAAAGCCGCATATGATTTGTGACAACAGGTCAGTTTTGGTCCATTGAAATATGCCACACGATGAAGTTGAATTTGAAATGCAATACATGTGCAAGGACACATACGGATAATGTTGGGAAAAAATAAAAGAAGAAAGGAAGGAGGAAAAAGAAATGAATATTCAAATAGAGAGCTTCCAAGAGCCTTCAAGGAATCGTACAACTTTAAAAAAAAAAACATTTCTATGGATAATGTAGTATCAGGTAGGAAAAATTAAACTTTAATTTAAGCAATGCTAGGCTTTACCAGGATCTTTTCTACACAGGATAATTACCATTAACCAGACATGCATAGAAGATCTTCAAAATGCCTTTTATAGATGCAGAACATTTATTATATAAAATTCATTTTTAATACTCTAAAATATCCTCCATTAGTATCCGATGAATATGAGGTCTTATATAAATAGGCATTATTCAAACAAAAGGCCATCAAAAGTCCTTCTTATATGGGACACCTTAAAAAGGGTAGTCTATAAAGAAAACAAGTAAAAAAGCTGTAAGTTCGGCCAGGCCGAACTTTGAATACCCTCCACCATTTGGTACGAATTTAACTATTTTCAAAAAAAAAAATAAATAAATAAATAAAAGGATTTTAAAATTCTGTTAAAATCATGTAGCCGTATATTAGAGTCTATATGGCGACGTGGACCTGCATAGACAACTTTTGTCACAAGGCAACTTATATCACAATATTCAAATGCGAAACTTGAAAAAAATCTGTTTATAATGTAGCTAAAATCGTCAAAATCGTCGAATATAGGAAGGTACCATGGTGGTTATAAAACGTGGATCTGCACAGAAAATTTTTTGTCATATGCTGTTATATCGAACTTCACCAACTTCAAATGCGAAATTTGAAACAATTCCCATAAATAATGTCGCTAAAATCATCAAAATACCGAATATCGGGGTGTACCGTTATATGGGGGCTATACGAAGGCGTGGTCCTGCACAGACAATTTTCTGTGACAGGCTGTAGCATCCATTACGAACTTCAAATACTAAATTTGAAATAGTTCAGGTAAATAATGTCGCTAAAATCATCAAAATACTGAATATTGGGGGGTACCGTTATATGGGGGCTATACGAAGACGTGGACTTATATGGCCCATTTTCAATACCAAAAGTCCTGCAGACATAGTACACATTTGAGTAAAATTTTATCAACCTACTTCATTTCGTTCGGAAGCTAGAGTGATTTCCACAGACGTACAGACGGATAGACGGACGGACATTGAGAAATCGACATAGAATTTTATGCTGATCAAGAATATATATACTTTGTAATTTGGAATGAGAGTCACTGATGGAGTGCGGGATATATGTACCAACGTGTTACTGGAAATTCGAACAAAGCTCTTAAATGATACAAACTTAAACAATTAACAAAGCAGCTAAGTTCGGCCGGGCCGAACTTTGAGTATCCTTCACAATTTGGAACAAATTTGGAAATTTTCATAAAATAAAATCCTTAAAAAATTCTGTTAAAATTTTAAAAATACCGAACATAGCCGTTATATAGGGGTCTATACGACGTGAACCTACATAGGCATTCTTTGTCATAAGCCATTACCATATTTAAATTCGAAACTTATAATTAAGGGTGAAGCTAAAATCATCATAATATGGTATATAGGGAGGTACTGTTATATCGGAGCTGTGCGAAGACCTGAACCAGCATAGACAAGTTTCTGTCACAGGCTGCAGCTTCCAATACGAACTTCAAATACGACAACTCAAACAATTTCAGTGGGTACCTAAAATCGTCAAAATACCGAATATAGGGAGGTACTGATGTATGGGGCCTATACGAAGACCTGGACCTGTATAGACAATTTTCTGTCACAGACTGTAGTTCCCATTACGAACTCTAAATACGTAATTTGAAACAATTCTGGAGAATAGTGACGCTAAAATCATCAAAATACCGAATATTGGGAGGTACCGTTATATGGGGGCTATACGAAGACGTGAACCTGTACAGACAATTTTCTTTCTTAGAGTGTAGTATCCATTTCGAACTTCATATACCAAATTTGAAACAATTCCGGTAAATAATGTCGCTAAAATCATCAAAATACCGAATATAGGGAGGTACTGTTATATGGGGGCTATATGAAAGCGTGGACCTACATGGCCCATTTACGTACTTAACCTGCCTACTGGAAAAATATACAGGTGTGCAAAATTTTAGCCATCTATCTCAATTCATTCGAAAGATAGCGTGATTACAACTGATATACAGACGGACAGACAGACAGGCGGACAGACGGACACAATTTCAGAATTTTACGCTGATCCAGAATATATATACATTGTAGGGTCTATTATGAATTTTTTCGAGGAGTTACAAACGGAATGACAAAGTTAATATACCCTTCATAGAATGGTGGAGGGTATAAAAATGGTACCATTTGGTAACATGTGAATGGATAGAGTTAATTTGGTACGAGAACCTAGTTACTGATGGTATCTGTTCTAGAGATTTGGCGGTAATTTGCACATGTGACCCATATTTGTGCGATAAGTACTAAAAAGTACAAAATTTGGTATTTATTGAAGGGATATGGCTGGAATCCTCAAATTTGATATTGATGTCATTGTTGGAGTCTGTGATTAAGATATTGAGGTTGAAGTCTCTGTTAGTGTTTGGGATTCAGATTTGGAGGTGGGTTTTAAAATGCGTACCACATTTGTACTACATAGTACCTAATTTGGTATTGGGTGAAAGGATAGGCCTAGAATCCTTAAATTTGATATTAAGGTCTCTGTTGATATCTGAAATTGAGATATGGAAATGGTTTTGAAATGTGTACTATAACAGTACTAAAATAACTAAATAGTACTGATTTTGGTATTGCTTGGAGGAATAGAGATATTTGATGCAACTGCGTCATATTTTTGTACGGAGAGTACTAAATAGCACTAAATTTGGTACTATAGACCTAAATACATGATTCCTTCGATTTGACGGTTTTTTTTTTATTTCTCGATCACGTAAGATTCCTATTAAATTAATTTGACTCCCACGCTCCACTACCTCTCCAACACCATGAATAATAATTGCAGTAGCTTTCGAATATAAATTCAAATATAAAAATATATGCTTAATTTTCACGTTGAGGTATGCAAATATTTTTCATTTGCATTAATTTCCTCTCAATACAAAAAAAGGCGCACAGTTATTCGGTGAAAATTTCATTTTCTAAAGCGGGAGCGAAAAAAATTACGACATAATTCAATTTCTTCTACCGAAACACGAAGCGCCAGATGTGCCGCCACTACAACATCACACCCTAGGCACATGAAATTATGCCAAATTATTATTAAATTAAACGAGAACATATTTCTCCACTCGTTCGGGGACATCATGGAAAACTTCATTATTATGGGATAAATTTTGGGTGTTGCTTGTTTTCGGTGTGTGGGCCTCATTGTTCGCCATTTCATAGAGGCGTCTTTTGTGTGTTTTTAATAGAGAATGAAGAAAACAGTGGAGAAGTGAGGGCGGCATCTGCAAGGGCTGGGACATCGGCATTGCTTGGCTCAATTTAATATTCATTTAGCAGAAGAATCAACCCAATTGTTTTCCATTTAGCCATGAAGAGAGGAACGTTTTTACCGCCAATGTCAGTGGCATACGTGCACATCTCAAAACTAAATTATTATGCCAACAACTACGCACAAACATACGTATGAAGGTATGCATGTACATCCGGTGTAGTTAAATACACATGGTCATTGGTGTGCGTATAAACAATGCCGTTTTAGATAGCTGCGAGAAAAGTGGTCGAAAATCGCAAAAATTTTTCTAAATAAATTTACCACAAAAAATCGAAATCTTCTTAGAGGAAGTAGGTGCTCTCTCCTACTCCTCAACGAGGATCAGTAGCTCCCCTACTCCTCGTAGATCATCAGTAGGTCCTCTACTCTTCTCTTCTACTCCTCGTAGAGGACCAGTAGGTCCTCTACACCTCGTAGAGGAGCAGTAGGCCCTCTACACCTCGTAGAGGAGCAGTAGGTCCTCTACACCTCGTAGAGGAGCAGTAGGCTCTTTACACCTCGTAGAGGAGCAGTAGGTCCCCTACTCCTCGTAGAGGAGCAGTAGGTCCTCTACTCCTCGTAGAGGAGCAGTAGGTCCTCTACTCCTCGTAGAGGAGCAGTAGGTCCCCTACTCCTCGTAGAGGAACAGTAGGTCCTCTACTCCTCGTAGAGGAGCAGTAGGTCCCCTACTCCTCGTAGAGGAACAGTAGGTCCTCTACTCCTCGTAGAGGAGCAGTAGGTCCCCTACTCCTCGTAGAGAAACAGTAGGTCCTCTACTCCTCGTAGAGGAGCAGTAGGTCCCCTACTCCTCGTAGAGGAACAGTAGGTCCTCTACTCCTCGTAGAGGAGCAGCAGGTCCTCTACTCCTAGTAGAGGAGCAGTAGGTCCCCTTCTGATCGTAGAGGAGCCGTAGGTCCTTTACTCCTAGTAGAGGAGCAGTAGGCCCTCTACACCTCGTAGAGGAGCAGTAGGTCCTCTACACCTCGTAGAGGAGCAGTAGGTCCTCTACTCCTCGTAGAGGAGCAGTAGGTCCTCTACTCCTCGTAGAGGAGCAGTAGGTCCCCTACTCCTCGTAGAGGAACAGTAGGTCCTCTACTCCTCGTAGAGGAGCAGTAGGTCCCCTACTCCTCGTAGAGGAACAGTAGGTCCTCTACTCCTCGTAGAGGAGCAGTAGGTCCTCTACTCCTAGTAGAGGAGCAGTAGGTCCCCTTCTGCTCGTAGAGGAGCCGTAGGTCCTCTACTCCTAGTAGAGGAGCAGTAGGTCCCCTTCTGCTCGTAGAGGAGCCGTAGGTCCTTTACTCCTAGTAGAGGAGCAGTAGGTCCCCTTCTGCTCGTAGAGGAGCCGTAGACCCTCTACACCTCGTAGACGAGCAGTAGACCCTCTACTCCTCGTTACAGGAGTAGGTCCTCTACTCCTTGTAGAGGAGCAATAGGTCCCCTTCTGCTCGTAGAGGAGCCGTAGGTCCTCTACTCCTAGTAGAGGAGCAGTAGGTCCCCTTCTGCTCGTAGAGGAGCAGCAGGTCCTCTACTCCTAGTAGAGGAGCAGTAGGTCCCCTTCTGCTCGTAGAGGAGCCGTAGGTCCTCTACTCCTAGTAGAGGAGCAGTAGGTCCCCTTCTGCTCGTAGAGGAGCCGTAGGTCCTTTACTCCTAGTAGAGGAGCAGTAGGTCCCCTTCTGCTCGTAGAGGAGCAGTAGGTCCTCTACTCCTCGTAGAGGAGCAGTAGGTCCCCTACTCCTCGTAGAGGAACAGTAGGTCCTCTACTCCTCGTAGAGGAGCAGTAGGTCCCCTACTCCTCGTAGAGGAACAGTAGGTCCTCTACTCCTCGTAGAGGAGCAGTAGGTCCCCTACTCCTCGTAGAGAAACAGTAGGTCCTCTACTCCTCGTAGAGGAGCAGTAGGTCCCCTACTCCTCGTAGAGGAACAGTAGGTCCTCTACTCCTCGTAGAGGAGCCGTAGGTCCTTTACTCCTAGTAGAGGAGCAGTAGGTCCCCTTCTGCTCGTAGAGGAGCCGTAGACCCTCTACTCCTCGTAGAGGAGCAGTAGACCCTCTACTCCTCGTTACAGGAGTAGGTCCTCTACTCCTTGTAGAGGAGCAATAGGTACTCCCTGTATATCAATTTGTACCAAAAAATAATAACTTGTGTGGCAGCATTGCCGCACAACTCCTACGTATATTTGCTCACTCTAAAATTTCCCGAAATGTTCATTTATGTGTTTGTGTGAGTGTGTGGGTGTTGAGTTCTATATAAGTTTGCCCGTTTTCATTGGTGTGATGGCAACGTTCGAGAATATCTTCGGGAAAATAATCAAATATTTGATGTGGTTTGCTATACTTATTAAGCGTTCTATGAGATGGTAATGTGTGTGTGTGTGTGTTGACTCACAGACAATTTGTCACAGATGCTTAAGTCGCAACACATACATGGACACACATGCGAACGCCATCCAGTGCCGGGGAGATACAAATGTGTCTAAATATAATTGTTTATACTTTATTCTTGAATTTATGCTAGAAGTTGTGATTATGTTTTGCCTGCCGATATGGTTTGCTTTGTTTCCGCATTTCGAAAGTAGAGCAGGGTTCGTTATAATTACGGCTACACAGACATGTTTAATGCAGCAAAATTGTTTTTGTTGTTAAATGCTTATGGAGGTGTTGGGTTGGAGGAAAATGAGAAAATATGTTGAAGACCGTTTCTTTTAAATCTCTTGAAGGATGACAGTAATGGTATTGTACTTTAAATTATATGGGGCCTCTACGAATACGTGGACCTACAGGGTGAGATGAAAACACTGCAACCAACTTCAGACTGCTGTCATTTTTAAGCCACTCGCCCGACAGCTGTTAAAATTATTCCAGTGACAGGTCATTATATTGTTTACAAGCGTACATAAGCATTTTGGTGAGAATTTTCCAGAAAAAAAGTTATTCGTGATGGAACTCAAGCGTGATAGTGTGATTTCTTTATATTTGGCTGGAAAACCATAAGTGGCTATCGTTAGAGCACTCCAGCATTTCAATGTGAAAAAATCTTTTGTGTGTAGTACCATCGCTCGTTACCGCGATACTGGTAGCGTAGCCTGACGTCAAGGAAGTGGACGGAAGAAAACGGCAACATCAGCAAAAATGGTTCGAAAACTAAAGAAGCGGCTTGATCGAAACCCGCGTCGCAGTGGCTGAAAAATGGCTCGTGAGCTGAACATTTCGCAATATTCGGAATAAATGCCGAATGTTATCGCGAAAATATTCTGGAGGGTGTATTAAAGCCTTGGGCGGCAAACATTTTGGCCGCAGACCTTGGACATTTTAACATGACTCAGCACCAGTGCATTCAGGACGCGCCACCCAATAATTATTACAAAATGTGGTTCCTGGCTTCATTTCCAGCGCACAATGGCCACCGAAATCTCCGGATAACAATCCGTTGGACTATTGAATCGGGAGTATTTTGGAAAGCAAGGATAGCACTAAAAAATACGAAAGTGTCGATCACCTCAAGCAAGCGCTTTGCCTAATTGCCAAAATTCAGTCCATTTGAGCTGATATTAGCCATTTAGTGCACTATAGTCCTGATAGCGGATAACGATTTATATGGGAGCTATATACAAATCTGAAACAATCTTGACAACATTTTATATACTTATATCAGAGATGTATCTGATGTCCTGTACCAAATATCGTTCTTTTGGAGTGCATATTAGGCATGTGAGTGACTTAAAACCCCAAATCGGATGAAACCTAACTCCAAATTTTATATACTTGCTTCGAGACTGAATTTGGTTGGATGTAACAGAATTCAGGTCATTTGGACTTATATTGACCATTTGGTGCACTATTAAGCCGGTATCGATTGAAGTTATATGGGAGCAATAGCTACATATTATCCCATTATCACCAATTTCAATAGGGTTCTTAAAACCCCAAATCGGATTAAACCTAACTCCAAATTTGATATACTCGCTTCTAGACTGAATTCGGTGGGATGTACCGAAATTCAGGTCATTTGGGCTTATATTGACCATTTGGCGCACAATTTAACCGAAATCGGTTAAAGATATATTGGAGCTGTATCTAAATCTGATCCGATTATCACAAATTTCAATAGGGTTCGTCCTTGGGCCGAACAAATATTGTTTGGAAAATTTATCTCAATCGGATAATAAATGCGGCCTGTATTTTGTTCACATGAATACATGGACGGACAGACTGACGAGCATAAATCGACTCAGGAAGTGATTCTATGAAAATCCTCAAAAGTAACTATGGGTCTATCTCGCTTCCTTTTCCATGTTACAAACAAATGCTTAAAGACATGATACCCTTACCACTATGTGATGTAGGGTATAAGATTGTCGCATATTCCATCAACTGAAACATTTTCTTCGTTTACAACATTTAGTATTAAGTTCATCCGACAAAATTGGCATTCTCGCACTACATCAAGTCATCCACTCCAGGAAAATGTCACCGATTTCTCAGTAATAAAACACTTCTCCGTATAATTTTTTCCACGAAATGCGATATTAATTAAAAAACCTTGAAAAATTGGTTCACCACTTGCAACAGACACCGCGAACCGGCGTTAATGTGAATTATTGTCACATATGGGTCATCGTGGTTTTTCAAAAGGACATAATCAATATGTATTCACTTTAACGAGAAAATGCATCAATAATCCTGTCAATGAAACAATGAAAGACAAACGTTGAAAAAAGAAACACTCACACACATACAACGATGTAACGATGCTGCAAAGAATGTCAATGGCAGCCTGCAGCAGAATGTTTTAAATATTATAAAAACCAGTAAGGAAAGCTCAAAAGTCGGGCGGGGCCGACTATATGATACCCTACACCACTATGCATATTTAGTAGAGCTCTCGTAAAAAGGTTTATACAGGGCATTTCAGAGCTCTATGATATTTGGTACAAAATCAAAATCTATCTAATTCTATTTTTATTTTACGAACTATAGCTATCTCTGAACCGGGTTTCTCCAAATTTTACGTATTAGCTTCTAGACTGAATTCAGTCTTACGTACGAAAATTCAGGTGATTTGGGCTGATATTGACCATTTAGTGCACATTTAACCCGAAATCGGATGAAGATATATATGGGAGCTATATCCAAATCTAAACCGATTTCGATAAAATTTAAAACAGCTATTCCTGTGCTCCATCTAATACCTGGTACCAAATATCACGGTAGTGGAGTGAATATCACGAATGTATGGGACTAAAACACTAAATCGGATGAAACATATATATGGTTGCTATATCTATATCTGAACCGATTTTCACTAAATTTGATATACTTGCTTCTAGGCTGAATTTGGTCCGATGTACTAAAATTCAGTCCATTTGGACTTATATCGGCCATTTGGTGCACAATTAACCCGAAATCAGATGAAGATATATATGGGAGCTATATCCAAATCTGAACCGATTACGATAAAATTACAAACAGCTATTTCTGGGCTGTATCTTATATCTGGTACCAAATATCATTCTTGTGGAGTGCATATTACGAATGTGAGAGGCTTAAACACCAAATCGGATAAAACATATATATGGGAGCTATAGCTATATCTGAACCGATTTTCTCCAAATTTGATATACTTGCTTCTAGGCCGAACTCGGTTGGGTGTGCCAAAATTCAGGTGATTTGGACTGATAGTGGACATTTGGTGCACATTTAACCCGAAATCGGATGAAGATATATATGGGAGCTATATCCAAATCTGAACCGATTTCGATAAAATTTAAAACAGCTATTTCTGTGCTCCATCTAATACCTGGTACCAAATACCACGGTTGTGGAGTGCATAGTAAGAATGTGAGGGGCTTAAAGATCAAATCGGATGAAAGATATATATGGGAGCTATAGCTATATCTGAACCGATTTTCTCCAAATTTGATATACTTGCTTCTAGGCCGAACTCGGTTGGGTGCCAAAATTCAGGTGATTTGGACTGATAGTGGACATTTAGTGCACATTTAACCCGAAATCGGATGAAGATATATATGGGAGCTATATCCAAATCTGAACCGATTTCGATAAAATTTAAAACAGCTATTTCTGTGCTCCATCTAATACCTGGTACCAAATATCACGGTTGTGGAGTGCATAGTAAGAATGTGAGGGGCTTAAAGATCAAATCGGATGAAAGATATATATGGGAGCTATAGCTATATCTGAACCGATTTTCTCCAAATTTGATATACTTGCTTCTAGGCCGAACTCGGTTGGGTGTGCCAAAATTCAGCTGATTTGGACTGATAGTGGACATTTGGTGCACATTTAACCCGAAATCGGATGAAGATATATATGGGAGCTATATCTAAATTTGATCCGATTCTCACCAATTTCAATAGGGTTCGTCCTTGGGCCAAAAAAATATAGTTTGGAAAATTTCATCTCAATCGGATAATAAATGCGACCTGCATTTTGTTCACAAGAATACATGGACAGACGGACGGACGGACGGACGGACGGACGGACGGACGGACGGACAGACGGACTGACATGCATAAATCGACTCAGAAAGTGATTCTATGAAGGTTCTCAAAAGTAACTATGGGTCTATCTCGTTTCCTTCTCCATGTTACAAACAAATGCACAAAGACATAATACCCTTACCACTATGTGGTGTAGGGTATAAACAGGCATCAGGCATGAGTCTAAAGCAGCGACTGATAAGTATGCGATAAATGACAAAAACACCAACTCTTTCGACGATGTCATTATAATTAACGCCATTGTTGAGCAGGCTACAGCAATTGCGAACAGCTACAGACCATTAAGCGCTCAATGTATTGTTGATAAATACATAAACGTTGTGATACAGTTTCGCTTATTTCATGGTATATAATGACAGGGGGTATAATGACAGGATGTGTAACGAAAGGGAAAATAAGCTGAATCGCTTGGAAATTTATGTAGACGGTGGAATTCAGGGTATTTTACAGAAAGGGAAATTTTCTTAGAAATTAATTTCCAATGCACAAAAATTTCGCAGTGAAAAACGTTTTGTTAGAAACAATCTACAATCGTTAAAAAAGCACAACTCCAGGGTTTTCAAAGAAATTGTATATAAAAATTAGAAATAAGTAGAATTATATTCCATCGAAACCCAGAAACGAAAGGTCAAAAGTCGGGCAGGGCCGGCTATATGATACCCTACACCACTATGAGTATATATAGTAGAGCTTCCGTGAGAAAAACTGTTTATATTGGGAATTTATGTGAAGTAGATCACACCAACAATGAAACTTATTTGAATGCGTATCATGGCTTTAGAATAGTCACAATTTGGGAACTATATCCAACTCTGAATCGATTTTCAACAAACTTGACGGCGGCATTTGTACCTCTAGTTGCAAATAATATTGCTGTTTAGTGCATGATAAGACTTCCATAAGAATTATATAAACAAGTAAAAAACATTAAGTTCGGCCGGGCCAAACTTTTAATAATCTCCATCTTAGGGTATAGGAAACATTAGAAGAAATGTGGCAAAAACCATTAAAATGACGAATATCGGGAGGTGCCGTTATATGGGGGTTATACCAAATCGTGGACCTACACATGCCATGTTTCGCCAAAGGAGCTAGAACCCATTATGACCTAGAAATACCAATTTTCAGACAAATCCGTGAAAAAATGTGGCAAAAATCATCAAAATACCGAATATAGGGAGGTACCATTATATGGGGGCTATACCAAACCGTGAACCTATAATTTCAATGACTCGCCAAAAGAACTGGGACCCAACAACTACCAATTTTCAGAGAAATTCGTGAAAAAATGTGTCAAAAATCCCCAAAATACCGAATATTGGGAGGTACCGTTATATGTGGACTATACCAAAACGTTGACCTATACATGCCATGTTTTTCATACGCACAGGGACCCGTTATGACCTACAAATACCAATTTTCAAATAAATCAGTGAAAAAATGTGGCATAAATCATCAAAATACCGAATATTGGGAGGTACCATTGTATGGGGACTATACCAGAACGTGGACCGATATATTATATATATATATATATTTCAATACCAACCATCCTAGACACAATACAAATTGCTCTGCTAAATTTTGGCGCTCTACGTCGAATAATGTGGACTGTATCGTGATTTAAACAGACAGACGGACATCGTTAAATCGACTTAGAATTTTATGCTGATTATGAATATATATACTTTATGGGGTCTACGACGAATATTTAAGGACGTTACAAACAAAGTTAATATACCCTCCTTTCCAATGTGGAGGGTATACAAATATTTATTGGAGCAATATACCGGACAGATTTTCACCAAATGAAACAATTCGGTTGAATATGAAAAGGTGCATATTACGCATGTGAGGGACTTAAATCCCAAAATCGGACGTTTTTTTACTAAAATTGGAAGTACTTTTTTCTAGAATGAATTCAGCCGAAATTGTCAAGATTCAGTTGATTTCGGCTGATATTAGCCATTTGGTGCACAATTAACTTGATATCGGTTGAAGATATATATGAGAGCTATATCCAAATCTGAACCGATCTTGACAAAATTTGAAACAATTATTTCTGAGCTGTCTCAGATATCTGGTACCATAGATCATTGTTGTCTAAATCGGACGAAACATGTATATGGGGGCAATAGCTGAAACGATTTTCACCAAATTTGAAATACCTATTTCTAAAATGAATTCAGTCGGAATTGCCAAGATTCAATTCATTTGGGCTGATATTAGCCATTTCTTGAGCAATAAGCCTTATATCGGTTGAAGAAATATCCAAATCTGATCCAACCTCGATAAAATTTGGCAGAAATATAGTTAAGCTTCATAAGACATCTAGAACCAAAAAGCATTCTCGTGGAGTGCATATTACGCATGTGAGGGGGTTAAAACCCGAAATCGGATGAAACATATATATGGCAGCTATAGCTATGTCAGAACTGGTTTTTACCAAATTTGATGTGGTTGCTTCTTCTTGTGCCAAAATTCAGAAAATTTGGTATAGTATTGGTCGTTTGGAGCACAATTAACCTGAAATCGGTTGAAGATATTTTTGGGCTATATCTAAATCTGAACCGAACTTGATGAAATTTGGCAGAGGTATTTCGGAGCTCTATAGGATATCTGGAACCGAAAATCATTGTTGTCGAATGCCTATTACGAATGTGAGGGACTTAAACACCAAATCGGATGAAACATATATATGGGAAGCTATACCTCCCATATATATGTTTCATCCGATTTGGATCTGAACTGATTTTCACCAAACTGGATATACTTGCTTCTAGACTAAATTCCGTCGGATGTGCCAAAATTCAGGTCATATAGATTGATATTGGCCATTTGGTACACAATTAACCTGAAATCGATTGAAGATATATAATAGCTATATCTAAATTTGAACCGATTATCACCAATTTCAATAGGGTTCGTCTTTGAGCCAAACAAATATTGTTTGGAAAATTTCATCTCAATCGGACCATAAATGTGACCCGCATTTTGTTCAAAAAAGTACATGGACAGACGGACGGACTGACATGCATAAATCGACTCAGAAAGTGATTCTATGAAGTAACTCAGACTATGTGTCTAACTCGCTTCCTTCTCCATGTTACAAACAAATGCACAAAAACATAATACCTTTACCACTATGTGGTGTAGGGTATAAATACTCGGCCTCAATGGCTGAGGTCACTTTTTTTCTCTACACAAAAACTCAGCCTCAGTGCCTAGAGGTCACTTTTTATACCCTACAGAGGATATATATCACTTGATACGTCCAAAATGAGCCATAAATAATTGGGTTTTAGACCCAAAGTATCTTTGGACAAAATCCGTTTCAGAACATTTGGAGTTGATCTAGGTTTGCCCATACATCCGCCTGTCTGTATATCTGGCAATATTTCTACACACACAAAATCTTGTAAAAAAATGAAATATATTGATTCACTTCTTCGGATACCTCCCACACAACGGAATAATTATATATTTTGTGAAATGCGGAAAAAGCAACGAACTCTCTTCATATTTCACACATCCCACTATTTTTATTTCAAAATTTTGGATAACAAAGCCCCCGTAAAAGGCAAATAACCTTCAGATTCCCTTTAAGTTGCACACATCTCAATATTTCTTCAAGCGAAAGATCTATTGTGGCGATAGCATATATAAGACCATCCCTTCCGGTACCTTCCTCACAAAGGGGTCAAAATAATGGCGTATATGGCACCCCACACATATTTCAACATTTTATAAAAATTATCACAAATGCGAGGAAAGTAGTATTTATAGTCCAAATCTGGTACGTTGTAATATTTATACCAGAATTAGATCAGGGACACAATGGACAATGTTGGCCCACTCCTTCAGAACCATTCCCATAAGGGGTTAACAGTTTGAACAATCATAACGAAAGGCTAAGGGTATACATCTGTTAGTAAACCCGACTTATACTTTTTAAGTTGTTTTCTATAGCAAAAAAAAAAAAAAACTAGGCCTCAGTGGCTGTGGTCACTTTTTCTGAGAATTTTTTCGGCATCAAATTTTGAGAATTGTTTATTTTATATATAAAGCAGCTCCTTTTACGTTCCTTTTTTTAGTTCAAAAAATTATTTTAAATTTAAACACCAATAAACCAAACTCTCCCGAAAATCAATAGTCTAGCCATTGTTTAATGTGTCACTTGATTTTATGTGACACTTCACTGACACATTTACAGATAATCCAGAAATGTCTTTTTCCTTTTTTTTCCATTTCCATTCTTTTCTGCTCTGCTCTACTCTACTCGTATGCGAATGTCAATAGAAAATTAAATGGTATTACTTTCTCTAGTTCTCTCACGCTCTGTTGTAATTTTCTATTCCGCAAACTTTGAACAATGAACTGACACTGTGATAAGGCGAAGGATAGATAGAAATGTTGACACTGGCAGCCGATTTAACAGACAGCAATTGTCTAAGGGAATCGAATTGAAGGGGAATTAAGCAAAGAGGGAAAGAAATTCATTTTCACTTAATTTTGTATGGTTTACAGTAACAACTTTAAGAATGATGTGTATTGCGGGATAGATTGATTAGATTAAATGATGAAGGCTCATTTTATATGGTGTCAATATTTGATGGAATTTAAGATGTGCGAATGAATATTAATTTTGGTGACATTATAACAAGAAAATCGGGAAGTGTAGGAGAGGGTTATTATATACAGAGTTAGATAAATTTGTTAATATTGTATGATTTTTATTGTACCCTCCATATAGATTGGAGAGTATATCAAGTTCGTCATTCCGTTTGTAACTGATCGAAATAATTATTTTAGACCTAGCAAAGTATATACAGGGTGAGATGAAAAAACTGCAAAAAACTTCAGACTGCTCTCATTTCTAAGCCACTGGTCCGAAAGCTGTTAAACTTATTTCAATGACAGCTCATTATATTGTTTACAAGCGTACAAAAGTATTTTGGTGAGAACTTTCCAGGCAAAAAGTTATTCGTGATGGAATTCAAGCATGATTTCTTTATATTTGGCTGGAAAACCACAAGTGGCTATCGTTAGAGGACTCCAGCATATAAATGTGAATAAATCTTTTGTGTCTCGTACCATCGCTCATTACCGTAATACTGATAGCGTAGCCCGACTTCAAGGAATTGGACGAAAAAAAAAAACAGCAACACAAGCAGATATGCTTCGAAAAGTAAAGAAGAAAACTTGATCGAAATCCGCGTCGCAGTGGCCGAAAAATGGCCCATGAGCTGAACATATCGCAATATTCCATTAGGCAAATAGTGAAAAATGAGATCGGGGTAAAGCCATTGAAATTCCAAAAAGTGCAAGAACTTACACCGCATCGGAAAGAAAATAGTCTCAAAAGAGCTAAAGAGTTGTTTCGCTTTGCCGAAAGTTGAAAACTGCCGAATTTGGTTTACTTGCTAAAGAGGTCAGTTGAAACTGTGCAATTTCGCTTGGCGCCAGAACTCAAGTACCGGCCATGGTAATGGTGTGGGCCGCCATAACAGCCGATGGTCGCTCTCCGCTCGTATTGATCGGCCGTGGCATCAGAATAAGTGCCGAATATTATCACGAAAATATTCTGGAGGGTGTATTAAAGCCGCGAACTTTTTGGCCGTAGACCTTAGACATTCCAACAGGACTCAGCACCATCGCACTCAGCACGAGCCACCCAAGAACGGTTACAAAATGAGGTTCCTAGCTTCATTTCCAGCTCACAATGGCCCCCAAAATTTCCGGATACCAATCCGTTGGACTATTATGTCTGGAGTATTTTTGAAAGCAAGGTTGGCTCTAAAAAATATCAAAGTGTCGATCACCTCAAGCAAACGCTTCGCCGGGAAAGGGGCCAAAATACCGCAGAGCAGGTTTCATTGGCCGTTGGAAGGCCATTATTCGTGCCAAAGGTGACCAATTCGAACAAATCTAAACTTATTCTAAAATTTGATATTATTTCGGACATTTTTTGCTTTCATTCAAAAAAAATGTAAAAATGATGGCTTTTGACTTTGTTGTAGTTTTTTTTATCTCACCCTGTATATTCTTCATCAACGTAAAATTCTAAGACGATTGTTCCCTGCCCATCCGTCCGTCCGTCTGTACGTCTGCTGTAATTATGCTAGGGTCAAAGCGAATTAAGATAGGAACTACAAGTTTCTATCAGTCTTTTGTCTGCAGGCAGGTCAAGTTCGAAGATGGGCCATATCGGTTCACGATATTGTATAGCCCCCGATATTCGGTACTGTGATGATTTTAGCCACACTTTGCAATGGAATTATCAGAACATCTACACAAGGAGTACATTACCCTCTGGAATAGAATTTCTTCATAGGTCTTACACCCCTTGATATTCGGTATTTTGATGACCTTAGCCAAATTTTTCAATTAATTTGTGTGGAAATCCACACGAGGAGGTCCTACTTATTTCTTTACCCTCTGGAAGAGAATTGACTACATAGGTCCACGATATCGCATACACCCCTTTACAAGGGCTCCCCCGATTTTCAGTACTGTGATTATTTTAGCTACACTTTTCAATGGAATCTTCAGAACTTCTACACAAGGAGTACGTTACACCCTGGAATATAATTTCTCTATAGGTCTAACACCCATACAATGGTACCCCTCGATATTCGTTCTTTGGCGATTTAAGCCAAATTTTTCAATTAATTTGTGTGAAAATCCACACCAGGAGTTCCTACTGAGTACTTCAATCCCTGGAATAAAATTGTCTACATAGGTCCACGATATCGCATACTCCCCCTTACAACGGCTAGCCCGATATTCGGTTTTTTAATGATTTGAGCGACAGTATTCATCAGATTTTTTTTTTCAAAATTCGTCTTTGACGTTAGTTGAGGGTACTTCAACCTACAACGGAAAATCTATGTAGGCCTTCGTCTTTGTATAGCCCAGATATAAGAGTTTTCATTTTAGCGGAATTTTTGGATTTTTTTTTTTTGTTTTTTTTTGAAATGTATTAATTTCCTTTCCAATGGTGGAGGGTATAAAAAGTTCGGCCCGGGCCGGAACTTAGCTGCTTTTCTACTTGTTATGTAATCAATTAGACAATAATTTAATGTAAGCAATATGATATCTTTCCATTTTCATTCCTTTTCATTTTTCGGATATCCTTCGTCATTTTGCTGTCAATTACCTTTTCATTGTTTTTCTTTTGGCTTTCATAACATTCAATTCAAATATTTGTTTTTAACAATACCGTTATAATTAAATCAATTTTAATTGACAGCATTCTTTAACTAAAGATAATATTAATATTAAATACAACCTGTACAGACTTTAAGATAAGATATTCAATTTCATTTTTATTTGTTTAAAATTTCATAGAAATTCAATGGAAAATTGTTTACAAATGTTTACATATCTCCGACAAATACACCAAACTGAAATGCCTGTTAGGATACTGAACAAAGAGCACTGACATCCAAATCATCATTAGTTTCAGAAAAAAATATAGCTCTTGGATATCATTTTCTCCCAATGCAAAGCACTCAATTATGATGCAAAGAAATATTCCGGCACGTGTTCGAAAAACCAAGTAATCCAAGCGTTTGGAGTATAAGTATATAATTAGGATTTATGAAATAATTTCCTTGGCAACATACACAACTTGAAATGTAAAATCATCTCGACACAGCAAGAGCATGTTTTGACAAATTATTTATTAATTAGGTTTAGTATTGAGGGGAAATATTTTACACGATATACTAACATACTCCCACGTGTGTATGTAAAAGACACGTGTCATGACTCACTATATAATAAAAATGATTTTGTAAAAATTCATAAGGCATGAAAAGAAATTCAAAAGACTGACTTCAAAAACAGGTTGCCAATTTTTACGTAAGTATGTATGTATGGCAAAATAACAATAATACAAAGAAGAGAAGCACGTGTATTTCTTGTAGCGAGGATATGGCCGTAAACTGTAAAATACTGGGGATATTTCAAAAAGTGAACATAAATCCATGTGGAGGTTATTGTTAGTGCAATCTGCTTACCTGTTAAGCCATCTGAGTTTTTTACATAAATTTATTATTTCAAAATCAACTCTAACAAGATCATAAAAAAGGAGGTTGGACAGCCTAAGAAATACTACTCTTCATTGAGGGGTAGCCAAGAACCAATAGCTCGGGGGAGAGGGTATTTCAAAGAAGGATGTTTCTACAATGGTTACCGATGTCTTTTGTACAGAGACTAATATAAAAAACAAGTAAGCAAAGGCTATAGCCTTGCGGGGCCAACCATGTGATACCCTACAACACTACAATATGTTAGAAGCCCCTTTATGTCCAAATCCATTTTGGGAGATTTCGCTTTCCAAATTATGCCACGAAGCACTGCCCAGATATTACCCTTAGCATTCAAATATATTCCAATGGTCATCCATAATGATATAATTCTTCCCTGTGCTTAACCATCTTCTCAGGCGTGTCGATTGGCTTCAATTGTGTGATCAGGAAATTTTTCTGTTTTTGGTTCATTTGAGCCCCTAAATATTTTGCGATCATCTTCAAAAGCAAGTGGCCCCTATGTATCTCCAAATTTAGACACATCTATATGATTTGCTTGTCTACGATATTTAGCTATAATCATCAATGAAATCGTCATAATAAAGTCAGAAGTTCGCCTTTGGGTATTTCGGAATGTGGTCCATTCTACCGCTGTCCTAAACTCTAACTTAATGCGAGATTTCGTGCCCTTCGCTTTCTATTTGTGACCTTTATAATGGCTGCAAAACCAGAACATTTTTAGTTGTTTGTCCATTTCAACCTCTAAATATATTGCGGACATCTTCGCAAGCAATAGGCCTACCCCTTCTAGGACCTAACACCACCCTTGTGAAAATTTTCGTGAGGATCGAACGATAATTTCAATCTACATATAATAACCCCAAACACCTTTTAACACCTTTTAATATTATAAGCCATTCATGAGATATAAGCATTTTAGCTACATCCCCTTCCTTTGTATATATACGTTGTATATATTTCGCTGTATATATTCCGATATAAATTATAGGCATCAACGTAATGGTCAGAATTGACCTGTTCGTCTATTTGTGATTTTGCCAGGATTAAAAATATTCGCGGTTTAATGGAAAATTTGATTTTTATTAAACAAAAATGTTATAGTCTATTTCACCCACTAAATATTACCCGATGACCATCAAAATTGGAAAGCTTCTTCCCAGCCCTAAGCTCTGGCAACATGCTAAATTCCCCTTCGATTGGTCTAAAATTACGACCTGTAGAGCAACTGCAAAATCAGGGAAATCACATTCTGAATCGTCGTCTCTCCATGAATTTTTATAAACAAAGTACAGTTCGAATTTATTGCCCTATTGAGATGAAATTTTGCACAAATCATTTTTTTGGCCCAAGGACAACCCCCATTAAAACGTTTAATTGTTATGCGGAGCTCTACTAAATTAGCGAAGTGGTGTTGGTTATCATTAAGTCGGCCCCGCCCGACTTTAAGACTTTCTTTACTGGTTTTTCCTTTGAAAATATCCTCAAAACAAAAATAGGACATTTTGACTTAGAATAGAAAAACCTAAATATCGTATATAATTTTCTTAAAAATTATTGTACCGAAATATATGGTCTACGGACTTATATTAAAATTTGGTATAAATAGGTTACTTAAGACAATACAGGCCTGTTGAGCTACTTTTTACTGTCTATTATATTTGAAAATCAGTTGCTTTAACAAAATTCCTTAACTGTTTTACTAAATTTATTATGATCTGACCAAGATCTGATGCTCCAATGTTTCGTCATCTTCCCCGCATGCCCTGAATATGCTGTTATCTGTACATCCTATCTTACACTGATAAGCTTGTAGTATCCCATTGAGAATTCCTGTTACCTCAGTAATCTTTTTCTTACATAGTAATAAAAGATTTCTAGTTTTTATCTCAATGATGTCGCCCCAAAGGATTTTTGCGGTTGTCTCTACGCCTTTATTCTTCTATGAGGGTGGCATAGGCGTTATTTGCCCATTTATTTAAATCTAAACGTGACACGTTTAGCGGCACTGAATTTTTATACCTTACACCACATAGTGGTAAGGGTATTATGTCTTTGTGCATTTGTTTTTAAGCGATAGCGACCCATAGTTACTTTTGAGGATTTTCCTAGAATCACATTCTGAGTCGATGTGTGCATGTCAGTCCGTCTATCCGTTGTTCTTGTGAACTAAATACCGGCCGCATTAATTATACCATTGAGATACAATTTGGAAACAATATTTGTTTGGCCCAAAGACGAATCCTATTAAAATTGGTGATAATCGGATCAGATTTAGATATAGCTCGCACATTTCTTCAACCGATTTCGGGTTAATTGTGCACCAAATAGCCAACATAAATTCAAATAACCTGAATTTTAGCATATCCTACCAAATTCAGTCTAGAAGCAGGCACATCAAATTTGGTAAAAATCGGTTCAGATATAGCTATAGCTCCCATACATATGTTTCATCCGATTTGGGATTTTAAGTCCCTCACATGGTATATCTGGTACCAGACATCATATAAAGCTCGGAAATACCTTTGCCAAATTTTATCCGGATCGGCTAAAATTGGGATAAAGCTCCCATATATATTCCTAATCCGATTTCAGGTTTATTGTGCAAATAATGACTAAAATATCAGCCCAAAATCGAGTGAATTTTGGAACGCACGTTTCCATTTTGTGGAAATCGGCTCCGATAATATTTTTTTATTTAAATATAACTTTTCTCGAAGTGATATCATGTATGCATAGCAATGTTATTTGGTATAAATGATTAAAATGTCTCCGTCAAATTTAGTGAAAAACGATTCAGAATTGGGTATGCCTCAATATAGGCATTAAAATATAATCCTTAATTTGTGGTTCCATGGGAAATTCGGAATTTTGAGGGCTTTAAAAATATATTGAATCGTTTCGTTATATAAGATTGTTAGAAACAAAATATATATGTCGAGTATTTGAACTTATTTTTAATTATTTTTGTAACCTACAACACTTTGTGTTGGGGGTATTATAAGTTTGATTGGGCCAAAAATGATGTAACACCGCGAAATATTGGTTTCCCATATAGGAAAGTATATATGGATCTTCCAATCTCGCCGAGCTGAGCCAATCTTGAATAATTTTGAATAATTACAACTCTCATAATATATGATGTAAGAGTCCGATTGTCTTCAAATTTCACACATGCCAATATTTATGTTAGCCCAAGGTCTGATGTTAAGATGGAATATATCGGTCCATTCCTTCTGGTACCTCCCCCACAAAAGGTCGAAATTTTGAATATTCATCACGCTCTTAAAACACTTGAACACGATTCCATTCCAAAGAATCCGAAATAAACATCCAGTTCTCTTCATATTACACACGTCCCATTATTTCTACTAACTTAAGATCTGGTGTGAAGATGGGATATATCGGTCCACTCCTTCTGGTACCTCCCCCACAAAAGGTCAAAATTATGAGTATCCATGAAGCTCATAAAACGCAAAATTATCATCCGATTCTATTCAGACTAGGATGATGTATTATATCTGTATTAGATGAAGTGTGAAAATGGAATTATTCTGTCCGCTGTATCTGTTATCTGACGCATATTTCCATTTTCCGAAAAGGTGCACATACCTCATATAAAGTACAAGAAGTAGTCGATATAGTCCAAATCTGTCACGTTTGTAACTCAAGGCTGAGGGTATATATCTGTCGGCAAAACCGGCTGACACTATTTTACTTGTTTTTAATTATATTTTCCGTAATGTTAGTGGGAATCAAATGTCCGACTCGGCCTCACACAATCCCCCATTTAATTATTACTTGTTAAATTAAGACTTCGTAGCATTTTCCTATTTTCAGCACTCCATTATTCCACCTCTTTACATCATTCACGTAACTCAACAAAAACGCATTAGACACTGTTTTTAATGTTTTCAATTTCACAGAAAATAAAATTTACTGTTTACATAACTGCCATATTGAAAATATGCAACGTATGTGACGTGACAATTTCATTTTACTATTTATGAGCATAAACAAGTTTTTGTTCCGATGCCACACGAACACACACATCTCTATCTCGCGGCATTCTAGACATTAAATAACCTGTCGTGTTTTTTGTGTGTGTGTTTGTTTCGCAAAATACATAATTGCAAATCAATTTCAAATTCAACAACAACTACTGTTGTTGTTATATTTCAGCTATTTTACTTATTTATTTATTTTTTTTTTTTTGTTTCCATTTTCATTTATGTAAATATTTGCAACGACATTGTTGCCACGGCAATCTGCACTAAATTTATTGTATAGAAATATAAATAACGATTTTAAAATACAAATATTTGTTCAATATTCATTCTGTTATATTTTTCTGCAAAAAAAATCTCCTGGGGTGATTTGTCAGTGGTGCTGCTGCTGTTTTTGTTACTATTGCTACTGCTACTTTTTGTTGGGTATCGAAAAATGTTGTTGACAAGCGTTTTGTGTTACGATAGCTCATTGTGGCATATAGAACTGTTCAAATAAACGGAACGCCATAAATGATTTGGCGAAAACAAAAGAATTTGGCCAACATTTTTTGGTCATCAAGCAATATGTCAATATGTGTATTGTAAATTGATTATTGACATAAGGGAAAAAAAGAATGAAAACAAAGACGGAGACATATTTTGATAGATATTCTCTAGCTGTTGTGGTATGAGGAGGAAGGATAGATATCGTTTTACAGTTGACTTCACATTTTTGAGAAGTAAGTAGAAATATTTAAGTTGTAATTCATAAGATATCATTCGTAATTCGAAAATAAATTGTATTGGAAATTTGAATTTTTTTAATAAGAAATACAAAATGTCCTATTTTCAATTTAGACTATTTTTGTTTAAGTTCGAATTAAGTCAAATTAGAACTGTTTATACCCTACAACCGTATGTGTTGGGGGTATTATAAGTTTGATTGGGCCAAAATTTATGTAAAACCTCGAAATATTGGTTTCCCATATAGGAAAGTATATATGGATCTTCCTAGCTCGCCGAGCTGAGTCGATCTAGCTATGTATGTCCGTCCGTCCGTCTGTCCATCTGTCCAGGTTAATTTGTAATCACTCTACAGGTCGCAATTATGGCCCGATCTTCACGAAATTTAGAATGGAGGTGGGGTTAAGGTCAGAATAGAACCCTATTTCTTTTGAAGATGATCGCATAATATTTAGGGGTTGAAATGGACCAAATACTGAAAAAATGTCGGATTTTACAGTAGCTATACAGGTCGCAATTATAGACCAATCGACGCGGAATTTCGCATGTAGCTAGAGTTTAGGGCGGGGAAGAAGCCTACCAATTTGGGTGGTCATCGGATAATATTTAGCGGGTAAAATAGACCATATCTTTTGTGTTGAAAAAATTCAAAATTTTTCATTAAACCGCGAATATTTTAAATCCCGGCTAAATCACAAAGCCATGACAAGGTTACTTGTGATCTTTACATTGATGTTAACATCCAACAAATCGGATATATAGCGAAATATGTGCGATATATATGTCTATCAAAGAGGATATGCTTGAAAGATCTCTTATATGTCGAGAACGGCTGAACTGATTTCAACAGTTCTCATTAATTCAGAATGGCCTCTTGGCAGGAAAGAAAGAACGTCTAAAAAAATCGCATAAAAATATCTCTCTAAAGATGAAAATATTGATTTTCTAAAATTTTCTCATATTTTTTTCAATTTTGCCATATTTTTGGCATATTTTCATTTTGAATTAAACATTTGGTAATATTTCTACAGCTAACAAAACTAAGTAGTTAGGATATCAGGATTTATGGCCCGATCCTTACGAAATTTTGCATGGGGATAAGATGAGGGTCAGAATAGATGCCTACTCTTTTTGGAGATGATCGCCATATATCTAGGGGTTGAAATGGACCAAAAAACTGCAAAACTGTCAGCAGGTCGTAATTATCAACCGATCCTCACGCACATTTGAATGGGGGTTACCGGACATTACAAAAGCCAAGCAGTTTGGGATGGCCATCCAAAAATATTCAATGTTTAAAAAAGTTGCCAACTTTTGTAGACAAAATACGAAAATGTCCATTCCAGTGACTTTTTGGAGAATTCACAAATTCAGGAAAGACGCACTTCTGACTATTTCGTTGACGCCGATTTCGTTGAAGAATATAGTCAAATGTCTGTATCTCATATAGATGCGTTTCAGTCAAAACCCAATAATAAATGTTAATCTTTTGCCACTTCTGAGAGATTATAGGTCTTTGGGAAATATTGGTTCCAGATCTAGGAAGACCATTTAAGTGCAAAATCTACCAATAAATTGGAAATGAGCAAATTAGTTTAAGTTGCTATTATTCTAAAATTAGAGAACGGAACCTGATGGTTTTCTTTTATTATTTGTCACAATATCTTATGGAATTCTTTCGAGTATCTCGCCTATATAAACTGTATCGTTTATTATTGTGTTGTAGGGTATTCAACAGTCGGCCCCGCTCGACTGTAGCCTTTCCTTACTTGTTTTTACTATACATGAGAACTCCATGAAGGCCATAAGAAACTTTGGTCTAGGATATGTTACTGTCATGCATCAACAGGAAAAAAGCTGAGGAAATATGGTTAAAACAGTTAGGAAATATTTTCGCCTTTTTTGGCAATATTGATGCTAATTTTTTCTTGATATATAATGGAAGTATAGACTTCCATTCTTTAGCTACTTATGGTGAAATGTGATGGAGATTATCTTTGTCGTTATCCTTTGAAAATTATGCTTTGGCAAATTTTGCATAAATTCACAGGAGGTATAGCTTAAAACCGAACCTCAGCTATATGGCTACATAAATAAAGATCTCATAGAAATAAAGATCTTAGAGCCTGGGTTCTATTGAACCAAATTCCTTTCAAGGCATTTGGAGACGATCTAGGGGTGTCCGTCTGTCTGCACGATATCTCTAGAATGAAGTATGCGATTTGATCCAGCTTTGTACATCGAAATATTATTGTGAAGCTTAGGTTGATTTCCGAGATGGACACAATATACAAAACAATATACTACAAAAGTTCAACATTTTGCACAGAATATAATTCACCTTATACAATGATAACAGATCACACAATTTTGTGCAAACTTTGCAAATTCAAATATTTGTAATAGTTGCATGCCAGGTGCGAAAATGGACAATATCGGCCCACACTATAAAGTAGCTACCCCCACAAAAGATCAACATTTGGAATAATTTTAACTCTCAAACAATTCAAAATAGGCATCCGATTATCCCAGGACATCCCAATATCTTCATTCACACAAGATAAAGTTAGCAGATGGAGTATGTCGGCCCACTTCCTCCACAATGTTTCAAAATTTTGAACAATTATATCACTTATAAAGTGCGAAATAATAATAAGATTCTCTTCAAATTTCACACATCCCAATATTTTTTATAACACAAGATGTGGTGTGAATTTGGTAGACATGGATTCATCCCCTACATGCGGTCACAATTTTCAATACTTATATCATCCATAACAAGTCAGCGATTCTTTTTCAATTTGGAGTATCTATAGCATTTTCAGATTAAAAAGCATTTTTAGATCAATTGAAATGAAACTTTTTGCAGTGGAAATGAAACCCTTTGCAACAGAAATGAAACTTTTTGGAAATCAAATGAAACTCTTAGATTTATAGAATTCTCATTCTCAGTTTCCATAAAACGCAAATGTAGATTTAGATTAAATTACAAAAATTTTTTTCAAGGCCTTTTCTCCAAAAAAACCCTAATTATATACCTTTTTATACTCTCCACCTTGGAAAGCAGGGTATATTAACTTTGTCATTCCGTTTGTAACATCCTTAAATATTCGTCGTAGACCCCATAAAGTATATATATTCATAATCAGCATAAAATTCTAAGTCGATTTAACGATGTCCGTCTGTCTGTTGAAATCACAATACAGCCCACATTATTTGACGTAGAGCGTCAACATTTAGCAGAGCAATTTGTATTGTGTCTAGGATGGTTAGTATTGAAAATGAAATATATCGGTCTACGTTTTGGTATAGCCCCCATATAACGGTACCTCCCGATATTCGGTATTTTGACGATTTTTGTTACATTTTTTCATGGAGATGTCTAAAAATTGGTATTCGTAGTTCATAATTAATTCTAGCTCCGGTGGCGAAACTTCGCATGTATAGGTCCACGTTTTGGTATAGCCCCCATATACCGGTACCTCCCGATATTCGGTATTTTGATGATTTTTACCACATTTTATCGCGGATTTGTCTAAAAATTGGAATTTGTTGGTCATGAAGAGTTATAGCTCCGTTGGCGAAATATTGTATGTATAGGTCCACGCTTATGTATAACCCTATATAGCGGTACCTCCCGATATTTGGTATTTTGATTATTTTTGCCACATTTTTCCACTAATACTTCTAAAAATTGGTATTTGTGGGTCATTATTGGTTCAAGTGTTTCCATTACCCTAAGGTGGAAGTTTTTAAAAGTTCGGCCCGGCCGAACTTAATGCTTTTTACTTGTTAATTTGTCATTCCCTTTGTAACACCTCTAAATATTCGTCGTAGACCCCATAAATTATGTACATCCGTCGGCAAAACCGACCGATACTTTTTAACTTGTTTAATTATGTCATCGGTGAGAGCTAGGTAAAAAATGGTATGTCATTTTATTGAACGTTAAGTGCTATAACTATTACATGAACGGCAAAAGCTACAAATTTGGATTTTGCATAGAGAGCCTATTTATACCCTACACCACATAGTGGTAAGGGTATTATGTCTTTGTGCATTTGTTCGTAACATGGAGAAGAAACCGAGATAGACCCATAGTTACTTTTGTCCATGTCCATGTATTCTTGTGAACAAAATGCAGGTCGCATTTATTATCCGATTGAGATGAAATTTTACAAACAATATTTTTTTGGCCCAAGGACGAACCCTATTGAAATTGGTGAGAATCGGATCAAATTTAGATATAGCTCCCATATATATCTTCATCCGATTTCGGGTTAAATGTGCACCAAATGTCCACTATCAGTCCAAATTACCTGAATTTTGGCACACCCAACCGAGTTCGGCCTAGAAGCAAGTATATCAAATTTGGAGAAAATCGGTTCAGATATAGCTATAGCTACAGCTCCCATATATATCTTTCATCCGATTTGATCCTTAAGTCCCTCACATTCCTACTATGCACTCCACAACCGTGATATTTGGTACCAGGTATTAGATGGAGCACAGGAATAGCTGTTTTAAATTTTACCGAAATCGGTTCAGATTTGGATATAGCTCCCATATATATCTTCATCCGATTTCGGGTGATTGACCACCAAATTGCCGTAATAGCATCAATTTTGGCAAATCCGACCGAAACCAGCTTAGAAGCAAGTACACCAATTTTACCGAAATCGGTTCAGATTTAGGGTATCATATAGTCGGCCCCGCCCGACTTTTGGGCTTTCCTTACTGGTTTTTTGTTGCAGGCTGAAAATTCGTAAATATTTTAAAATTTTATCGAGAATTACGGAATTGTGTTTGTATTAAGGACTGGGGAAGTACTAAATCCTACAAAAGAGTATGGCATCTCTTTTAAGCTATCGCTCAGAGCTTAGTGCTGCATTTTTATTGATCAATAGGAGCATGTGATCTATAGGATATACAAATTTGGCATGCAGAGCTTTTATCTGTGCTGTGGGCTGTGGTAGGGCCCGATCTTTGAAATATTGTATTTTTAAGTACGAAAGAAACTTAACGATATAAAGAAGTACCTTATTGTCAAAAACAGTTTTGTAGGAGCAAAATCTTTAAAATTTACAATGAGAAATGAGATGTGGTGAGATTTTCAAAATTTATAATGGTACGGAAAGTACTAAAACATACAAAATGGTACGGTATTTTGATTGATCCATCAGAAAGAGCTAGTTCTAGGAAATACATTATGAAGGTCATACGAAGTGTTAAAAAAGAAATGATTTTTGGAACTTTCGATCATAAGTTGATATTATTAGATATTAGAGATATGCCAAAACTTAGACCAATTAATTAAGTTCTCAGCAAGAATGTTTCCCATGTACAAGAACGCTGACTAAAACTCTCGAAACATCTTACGTGGACCAATATAACCCATTTTCAACCCCAAAAGTTCTACGAACCTAAAATACATTTGAGTGAAATTTTATCAAGATAGGTTGATTTCGTTCGAAAGCTAGAGTGACTTACACATTCGGACTATATCTACATAGAAATTAGTACTATAATTGTGCTACTATTATTTGTACGAATACAAGTATACAGATAATATATGGGGTTAAGAGATGGAGGCAGTATTTTGAAAATATAATACAATAGTTACTGCATGGTTTTATGTCGAAAATGTTTCTTCTTCGATTATTTCCGATATTCATCCAAACGTTAAATTTCATTATTGCTCTTAAGCTACTTCTCACATGAACGACACGGCAGCTAATAATGAACGCTAATTAATACCGCTATTATAAAATGCCATTTAATTTATATAAAAACAAAACAATAAAGAATTTTTTGTTTATGCAAATTAATTTAAATAGTTATTTGTATTATCTAATGAATATTAAGTACTTTGTACCATCGATAAACTAATCAAGTGTAAATTGAATAAATCAACTGATTATAGGTTTGTTTGTTTGAAATGTTTAATTTGGTCTCAGATTAAAGGTAAATTGGTGTGGATTGAGGCATATGGTGGAAAGTTATAAATTTTCTTTAATTCAAATTAGAAAATGTATGTCAAAGCCATATAAAGATCTCAACCGATCACGATAGAAATTGGCTGAGGTAGTTTCGAGCAGTATCTGAGGCCCTATATCGAATAGCGTTACAGTGGGGTGCATATTACTAATGTGAGGGCCTGTAATACAAAATTGGATGAAACATATATATGGCAGCTATGTATGTATCTAAACCGATTCTCAGCAAAATCTGAAGCCCTTGCTTTGAGGCTGAAGTACTTGGAAAGTGCCAAAATTCAGGTGCAAGAAAACTGAAATCGGTTATAGATATACAGGGTGAGATAAAAAAGTGTAACCAACTTCAGACTCCTGTCATTTCAAAGCCACTGTTACAATTATTCTAGTGACAGCTCATTATATTGTTTACAAGCGTACAAACGCATTTTGGTGAGAATTTTCCAGAAAAAAAGTTATGCGTGTTGGAATTCCAGCGTGATAATGTGTGATTTATTTATATTTAGCTGAAAACCCACAAGTGAGAACATACGTGGTTCAGCAGTTTGTAAACAAACAAAATTATCGCGTTTACTTGCCAAAGAGGTCAGCTGAAAATGTGCATCTTCGGTTGGCCACCAGAATTCAAGCGCCGGCCATCGTCTTGGTGTGGGCCGCCATAAAAGCCGATGGTCGATCTCCGCTCGTATTAATCGAGAATAAATCAGAATGAATGCCGAATATTATAGTGAAAATATTCTGGAGGGTGTATTTAAGCCTTTACAGTGCAACAGGACTTAGCACCATCGAACTCAGCACGCGCCACCCAAGAATGTTTACAAAATGAGGTTCTTCGCTTGATTTCTAGCACACGATGGCCACCAAAATCCTCGGATACAAATCCGTTGGACTATTGTGTCTGGAGTATTTTAGAAAGCAAGGTTGGCACTAAGAAATACCAAAGTGTCGATCACCTCAAGCAAGCACTTCGCCGGGAATGGGCCAAAATACCGTAGAGCGACATTCGGGCAGCGTGTGACTGTTTCATTGAAGACCACAATAAGTGCCAAAGGTGACCAATTCGAACAAATCTTCTAGAATTTGATTTTATTTCCGACATTTTTTTTGATTTCATTCAATAAAACAAGTAAAAAAGTATCGGTCGGTTTTGCCGTGATGTACCAAGTCTTGAATGGAATCGGATGGCCTTTGTGGGGGAGGTACCAGAAGGAGTGGACCGATATATCCCATCATCACAACGGATCTTTTGTTAATGGAAATAATGGGATGGGTGAAATATAAAGAGAACCTGATGCTTATTTCGGATTTTATAAACGGTTTGGTTATTCAAAACTATGACCCATTGTGGGGAGGTACCCGAAGGAATTGTCCGATCTACACCATTTTTTCTTAACAGATCCTGTGTAAAAAAAAAAATATCCAGATGTGCCAAGTCTAAACGGAATCCGATGTTAATTTTGCATTTTATGAGCATAATCGATATTTAAAATTTCGATCTTTTTGGCGGTTTATAAAAATATTGAGATGTGTGAAATTCTAAGACAATCGCGTACTTATAAGACTTATAATTATTCAAAATCTTTTCCCTTTGTGGTGGAGGCACTTGATGGAGTGAACCGATATTATCCATTTTTCCACCTGAGTTAGAAGTGACGCCAATATTAGGATTTGGAAAGTTGGAGCAAAATCGGATTATTGCTTCTCTTTCTGTGTAAAAAAAAATATGTTTTTTGGTTTTTTTTCGAAAATTTTTACCTTGTGTGGGGGAGGTACCAGATGGAGTGAAATGATGTATTCCAACTTAACACCAGACCTTGGGTTAATATGAATATTGGGATGTGTGAAATTTGAAGACATTCGGACTCTTACATCACCTTTTTGAGAGTTGTAATTATTCATAACTTTGAACATTTGTGGGGAGATACTTGTTGGAGTGGACCGATATTGTCCATTTTCACACCTGACCTAGCACTGGCGCAAACATTAGGATTTGCAAAGTTGGAGCAAAATCGGATGATCCTTTCTCTTTCTATGCAAAAATAAATTTTATAAAAATTTCGACCATTTGTGGGGGAGGTACCAGAAGGAGTGGACCGATATTGCCCATCACCGAACTTGATCTAAGTTTGACAAAAGTATTGCGATGTACCAAATTTGAACCAAATCGGATACTCCCTTCGAGAGTTATCGTGCGCACCAGCCAGACAGACGGACGGACGGCAGGACATGGCTAGATCGACTCCAAATGTTCTGAAACGGATTTGGTCCAAAGAGACCTAGGGTCTAAAACCGTTATTTCGACTAGGCACGTTTTGACCGTATCAAATGATATATACCCTCTGTAGCCATATGGCTGAGGGTATAATTATGGCGTTTGACTTTGTTGCAGTTTTTTTATCTCATCCTGCATATGGGAGGTCTATCCAAATCTGAACGAATCGCGATAAAATTTCATACACTTATTTCAGAGCTGTATCTGATAATTGGTACCAAAGAGTATTGTTGTGGTGTGCATATTACGCAAAATTAACCCGAAATCTGTTGAAGATATACATGGGAGCCATATCTAAATTTGAACCTATTCTAACCAATTTCAATAGGGTTTGTCCTTAACAATATTTGTTTGGGAAATTTCATTTCAATCGAATAATAAATACGACCTACATTTTGTTCACAAATATACATGGACAGACGGACGGACGGGCTGACGGACTGACATGCATAAATCAACTCAGAAATTGATTCTATGAAAATCCTCAAAAGTAACTATGGATCTATCTTGCTTCCTTCTCGATGTTACAAATAAAAGGACAACGACATAATATCCTTACCACTATGTGGTGTGGGTATAAAAAGTTAAAAAGTATCAGTCGTTTCTGGCCACATTTGTATACCTTAAGCCAATCAGGGCTGTCACAGAAACCATGTCGGTTTTGCTTATTGTCGTTTTTGTAAACAAATGTTGGTTTCATTTGGTGTCATGAAACCAAGTTGGTTTTGTCAATTTCGAACGTAAATAAAACCAATGTTCGAAACAGCTGTTGTTGCTTACATGTGTTGTTTGTTTATTAGTCATTGAAATAAAAAATCTTTTAAAAATTCACGTTTATAGTCCTTTAAAAAATCTTCAAAAAATCCACGTTTATAGTCCTTTAAAAAATCTTTAAAAAATCCACGTTTATAGTCCTTTAAAAATTCTTTTAAAAATCCACGTTTATAGTCCTTTAAAAAATCTATAAAAAATCAACGTTTAAAGTTTTTTAAAAAATCCACGTTTATAGTCCTTTAAAAATTCTTTTAAAAATCCACGTTTATAGTCCTTTAAAAAATCTATAAAAAATCAACGTTTAAAGTCCTTTAAAAAATCCACGTTTATAGTCCTTTAAAAAATCCACGTTTATAGTGCTTTATAAATTCTTTTAAAAATCCAGGTTTATTGTCCTTTAAATGTCCTTTAAAAATTCTTTAAAAAATCAAAGTTTCTAATCCTTTAAAAATTGTTTAAAAAATCCAAAGCAAATGAAAAGTGACTTCTTCCGTAAGTTATGAGAGATTCACTTCAGAAGGTGTGAACCGAAATATTACATATTCACACCAGATCTTGGGTATGCGGAAACATTGGAATATGAGGAGCTTAGAATAAATCGGCTGCGTATATCGAATTTTATAAAAATTCGGGTTATTTCAAATTTTGGTAGAGGTATATTCGATTCTATATATTCCATCTTCCCCTCAGATATTGTGTTAATAATAATACTGAGATGTGTGAAATTCGGAGGATTTCAGAGGATTTGATGCTCATTACGCATTTTATGTTTGTTAAGGTTATGCAAAATTTTGACCCTTTGTGGGAGAGGTACCAGAAGGATTGAAATACTGGGATATGTGAAATTTGAAGACAACCGAACCCAAATTATACATTTATAAGAGTTAAAATTATTCCAAATTTTAACTCTTGTGGGGGAGGTACTTGATGGGGAGAGTCGATATTGTACATTTTCGCACCTCACCTAGCGATTGCAAATAATTTGGGATTTGCAAAGTTTGCACAAAATCGAATTATTTTTTCTATGAGGTAGATTGTTTTCTTTGAAAATTGTGACCTTTTGTGGTGGAGGGAACAGAAGGAGTGGGCCAAAGCTACCCATCGCCGAAGTCAATCTAAGTCTGACAATAACAATTCGTTTTACTAAGTTCGTACCAAATCGGATACTCGCTTCGAGAGTTACCGTGTGCACAAGCCAGCCAAAGATACAAAGATACCAGCTGCTATGAGAGACGTTTTAAGACGTTTTGGGCGTATAATATGACTGAGGGTATAATAAATACCAACTAAATTTTACGGTTACAGATTTTGTCTTTCATCTGCTTCTTCTTTCCATATATTGTTACACACATCTTCACTCAGCACACCTCCAGCCAATTCGTATGATTTTACCACAACGCCATCCATTTTGGGATGTTTCAAAACTGATTTGACTGATTTACGACTTACAGGAAAACAAAAATATATTTGAGTGTGTGATTTGGACCATCCCTCAATTTCGCCTCTTCTCTATGGTTGAAATGAAACGAAGTCAGGCTAAAAGTAATAAATTCTCCGCGCTTGACTTTCTCCTCCCCCCAAGAAAAGTTGCTGTGTAGAGACAAAATTGTTGATTGAATATTCAAAATAACTAAACATCTGGTCGTTCTGGATGGAATTATGGTCACTTAAATCCTAACAGATGTAAACTAAATGCGTAACCACATGAAAAGTAAGTTTATTTTGTGGTTCCATTAAGACCTCCCCTTTTGAACCGAAATAAGTAAACCACGCGCTTCTAATATATGTCCCCATCTTAATTTTCCAATAATTTACCGAGCACAGTTTAATGAATTATTTTCCAAGCGTAGCATCAAATATTACCCACAAAACCACAAATTTATCTACCCCTTCACCTCCCCACACAAAAACAAAGGACTTAAGCTCAACAATATTTGTTATGATACTCAAGATTTCAATTGAACTTAAAAATCAATAAAAACGAAATGAAAAGTCTGACACTAAAGCCGTTTTCACTTGAAATGATTTTGGTTTCTCACTCTGCTGGCACAAGAAAAAAAAAAATACACACACACAGGCACAGCAGCCACCACAACTGAAAACTCAGATCCCCCCAACCAACACATCAGCATCAACAGGGATAACGACAAGTAACGTATCAAGGCAAGAGTGTTGTTATGGCAAACACTTGTTGTGGTTGAACGGTTCACGGTTAAGCCAAATCTATTGAGAGGCAGGAACGGAAATCTCACAATATGTGAATGTGAAACCGAAGTTGTCGTAGTTACACACCGCATACATACATACACACACGTGTGTGTTTGTGTGTGCCCTACTTATTGTCATTGTTTTCATCAAATAAAAAGCCGTCAAGTAATATTGATTCGGAAGTGGAGAATTGACGAAAACTGTTACATCGAACATATTGAGAGAAAAAATAAAAGAAAATGAAAATAACAACAACAACAGAAAACTGCAAACGTTGTTACGGGGAGTTTTCAAAGATTTGTATTTTCAACGAGATTAAAAATCGTTGGCAAGCCGGTGATTGAATTTTATTTCAGGGAAATGTATTGGGGTTTTAAAAAAGTCTTTAAAACTCATCAAGTTATGTAGAAATCATTTTTGATGGTCAGTTTTTTTATTATTTCGACTAGAAGTTGCAAATAAATCTAAGAGAGAAGAAGCGTTTTTATACCCTACACCACAAGGGTATTATGTCTTTGTGCATTTATTTGTAACAGACAAAAGGAAACGAGATAGAACCATAGCTCCTTTTGATGATCTGCATAGAATCCCATTCTGAGTCGTTTTATGCATGTCCGTCCGTCTGTCCTTCCGTCCGTCCGTCCAGTTCGCATTTATTACCCGATCCAGATGAAATTTTGCACAAATCATTTGTTTGGCCCAAAGACAAACCCTATCGAAATTGGAGATAAACGGTAAAAATTTATATATAGCTCCCATATATATTTCGTCCGATTTGATTGTGCACTAAACGTGTAATATCAGCCCGAATAGTATGGAATAGGCCTGAAAATAAGTATTCCAAATTTGATCGAAATCGGTTAAGATATAGCTATAGCTACCATATATATTGTTCATCCGATTTGTTATTTTTGTCCTCCGCAGCCGTAATATGCACTCTGTAACAAAAATATTTGGGGAAATGTATCAAATGCAGCCCAGAAATACCTTTGCTAAATTTTATCGAGATCTGTTCGGCTCCCATATATAACGTCGTCCGATTTATCTTTTATTGTGCCCCAAAAGTCTAATATTTGCCCAAATGGGTTGGAATTTGGCACTTTCGACCGAATTCAGTCTAGTATGTCAAATTTGGTATATAATTGTACAATTAATTGTTATGTGGAACGGTAAATTACCAAACTGATGTAGGGTAGCATAAAGTCGGCCCTGCCTGACTTTAAGATTTCCTTTACTGGTTTATTAAACAGCAGAACTTTAATAACCCTACAAAGAAAATAACTGAAAGCCTCACAAATTCCTTTGATAAAAATCATGATAAATCATAAATATCGTATATATGCTGGTTTCCGATACCGTCCTTTTTTGCCATATCTTAATATTTTTGTCAAACTTTGACCAAATATCTAGATTTTACCAAGGACTTCTTTTTCAACAATGTTGAATTTTTAGAAGATAATTTTCTGATATTAATTAATATTCATGGATGATTAATAAAAATAAGTAAAAAAGCAGTAAGTTCGGCAGGGTCGAACTTTGAATACCCTTCCCCAAATGGAAGAATAATGCAAATTATCACAAAAAAAAAGAAAAAAAAAAAAACAAATAAAAAAGCAGTAAGTTCGGCTGGGCCGAAATTTGAATATCCTCCAAAAATTGGAATTTTTCAAATAATAATAATAATAATAATAATAATAATAATAATAATAATAATAATAATAATAATAATAATAATAATAATAATAATAAATAAATAAATAAATAAAAAATAGAATTCGTTATAAATTCTGTTAAAATCTTAAAAATACCGTGAACGTGGATCAGCAATTTTCTGTCACAGGCGGTAGTATCCATTACGAACTTCAAATACCAAATTTGAAACATTTCCGGTGAACATACCGAATTTAGGGGCTATACGAAAACCTACTTAGACAATTTTGTGTCACAGGCTGTAGTTCTCATTAGGAACTTGAAATACAAAATTTGAAGTAGGTACCGATATATGGGGGCTATAAGAAGACCTTGACCTGCATAAACCCGTGGCAGGGCCGTCGAACTGAAAATACGAAATTTAAAACAATTCCGATGAATAACATCGCTAAAATCATCAAAATACCGGATACAGACGAAAGAGAATCCGAATCTAGAATCCTGAAATTTTAGGTTAGGGTCACACTTGGTCCGAAGGTCAAGGCTGGGTTTTTGGGAATTCGTACTAGAACGGTATTAAAATCTACTAAATGTGGTACCATTTGTATTTGACGAACCAGTGGAGCTATATCTCTTACAATGATAAAGTGTAGGATTAATTTTGGATATTTGGAAATTTGCATCATAAGAGGACGAAAAGTAGCAAAAGTATTACATTTGGTACTATTTTGGATCGTGTGAGGAATAGAGTCTATGCAAAAAGCCCCAAACCCCCCCCCCCCCCCCCAATTTTGGTTCGATTTGCTCGTGGGTTAAAATTATTTACCAAAATATTCCACGTATTTTTTTTCTGCAGTATTGCCAAAGACTATATGGCTGGGTTTTTGGGAATCCACTTGAAAAGCACGGATTTCGGGGAATCTTAATCCGAAAATTGCCAAAAGTCTGGAAGAGGATTGAATTTGTAACATCCCTAAATATTCGTCATAGACCCCATAAAGTATATATATTTGTAATCAGCATAAAATCCTAAGTCTACTTAGCGATGTCCGTCTGTCTGTCTGTTGAAATCACGATACAGCCCACATTATTTGACGTAGAGCGTCAAAATTTTGCAGAATAATTTGTATTGTGTCTAGGATGGTTGGTATTGAAAATGACGTATATCGGTCCACGTTTTGGTATAGCCCCCATAACACGGTACCTCCTGATATTCGGTATTTTGATTATTTTTGCCGCATTTTTTCCTGGGTTTGTGTAAAAATTGGCATTTGTTGGTCATAGTGGGTTCAAGTTTCGGTGGCGAAACATTGCATCTATAAGTCCACGTTTTGGTGTAGCCCCCATAACACGATACCTCCCGATATTCGGTATTTTGATGAATTTTACCACATTTTTTCATGGATTTGTCTAAAAATTGGCATTTGTTGGTCATAGTGGGTTCTAGCTCCTGGGGCGAAACATTGCATCTATAAGTCCACGTTTTGGTGTAGCCCCCATAACACTGTACCTCCCGATATTGGGTATTTTGATGTTTTTTGACACATCTTTTATGGATTTGTCTAAAAATTGGTATTTGTTGGTCATAATGGGTTCTAGCTCCGGTGGCGAAACATTGCATGTATAAGTCCACGTTTTGATATAGCCCCCACATAGCGGTACCTCCAGATATTCGGTATTTTTATGATTTTTGCCACATTTTTTTGCGGATTTATCTAAAAATTGGTATTTTGTGTCCTAATGGGTTCTAACTACATTGCCGAAATATTGTATGTATAGGTTCACGTTTTTATATAGCCCCATATAGCGGTATCTCCCGATATTCAATATTTTGATGATTTTGCGACATTTTCCCACGAATATATCTAAAAATTGGTATTTTTTGGGACACAATGGGTTCTAATGTTTCATTTACCCTAAGCTGGAGAGTATTAAATATTTGGCCCTGCCGAACTTAATGTTTTTTTTTTTTTTACTTGTTTAGCTCTACTTTCATCAATTGCTGGATGTATAATGATGGTAAATGTCAAATGCCGAGTATATATAATAGTTGTTTTTTTATATATATTTTCAAGGCTTTTCCATATAGTAGGGTATGAATTTATCTATCCTGAACTTCGTTTTAATAGTTCCCATCACCAATTTTTACACTTTCTATATTTAATTACTTTCTGGCACAATAGTTTCCAAAAATATTATGACCATGTTGTCCTTTACTGGCCTTTACACAACATAAGCCATTTGATCTAATGACTTTATGATTTCATGTTGTCCTCAAGCTGTTAAAGTTGATATCAGTTCGTACTTAAGACCCAATTTTCTCGAATCATTATATTTACATTTATTTTGCCATTGTTTCACCCACACACACACTCACATTTTAAGTTCCACAGTTCCAAGACACTTGGCCTTCAAGGTCAATGTGTTAGATTCATTAAGCAAATGGCTCTTTGGTTCGTTCCATTGTTTCCATTTCTTGTTGTAACCGAAAATAAAAACAAAAACTCAATATTTCCTAAGGCTTGAGTTACTTGTTGAGACAAAAATTTCCACTTCTATAAAACAAAAACGCAAAAAACAGAAAACCAAAACAAAACTGTTTCACTTCTCCAAACAATAGAGAAAGCTTTCAAAAGCCACAAAGTAAATATTTTGTTTATCCAATGACTCTGCTCTATGGGGCCTTCAAAACAATGAGAACAACAACATTAACAACAACAAACTTGCATTGCTAATGGCAGTGAACAGCATCGGCAGCAGCAACATATGGCTCAAGGACACATTGCTGGCTGGCTGGCTGACTGCCTGTACTTGAATGTTTTTTATTCACATGCACACACACATATACAAAACGAGTGGCTTGAATGTGTGTTCCAGTTTTTGTTTGCATGTGTTGGTATAATTATTGTAATGTATTTGCATAGCCAGCATTGTGCTAAGACTGATCATTGAGATAAGTGATATACTTTAATTAAATGGTAATTTATTGACTACCGAACTAAAACTAATGAAAAAGAAAATTAAATAAATGAAGTGGGGAGGTGGATGAGTTTGAAAACAAGTAGAAAGGATTTTATGTTTAGAAGTTTTTAAAAATTAAGATATTGAAATTATTTTAAGTAATGAAGGCATATGGTAGGTGGAAAGAACCCCTTTAACAAATCAGGAAGAATTATTCAGTTTACCAGTTGAGGTGTTCCCTCAGGACGTTTACTTACTTATAATTATATATACTAGCCATATGCGATAAAAATTTATTATTAACTATTGACTTATGATATTATTGGCCCTCAATGGAGTAGGCTCCGAAGAAATGGACAAATAGTGTCCATTTCATATCGGACCTAAATAAATATGATATAAATATTGCAACGTACCAGGTTTGGTCTATATGTGTTGGTAACTTTCTTCACTTTTTATTAGACATGTGATAAGTTTTAGAAAATGTTAAAATGTGCATGAGGTACCAGATAGAGGCGACGGAAGTATTCCATTATCATATTTCATGTAATACAGATAAAAAATATTAGTATGTACAAGAAAATATAACATTTATATCCAATTTTATGTTTCCATATTCATCTCAGATTTCTGGTGGGAGGATTACAAAGATATAGCAAGCTGTAAAGAGTCGCTGTCTTGCTTCGCAAGCTATGACAGATAAAAGTATGAACAAGTTAAATTGTATCAGTCGGTTTGCCGATAGATGTATACCCCCAGCCTTGACTTGACAGCCTTGATTATTCTAACTATTGATCCTTTATGGGGAGGTTCCGAAGCAGTTGGTCAATATTTTTAGAAAATGTGGAAATATGAGTGAAGTACAAGAAATAGCGGACCGAGATATTCCACTCCATTTAATACAGACTAAAATATTGGTATGATCAAAATTTAAAGGAAATCGAACATTTATATCCAATTATATATCAAATCATAAATTCCGATTAATTACATATTCATATTAGAGTTCTGGCTTCTATAGAATCGCCAACTTGTTTTGCAATTATGACAGAAGTAAGTATTGGAAATTGTTACCCTTTGTGGTTGAGGTAGCAGAACGGGTTGGCAGACATTAGCTTCACAAAACATTTTGCGTTAGCAAAAATTTTTGGATGTGTTAAATTTAAAGAGAGCGTTAAATTTATATGAGCGTTTTGATCCAGAAGGAGTGGACGGATATATCCCATATCCACAGCTGATATTGTGTTAGAAGAAAAAATGGAATGTGTGAAATATGAAGAGAACCGGCTGCTTATTTCCGATTTTATGATCGTTTTGGTTATTCACAACTTTGACCCTATGTGGGGAGGTACCAGAAGAAATGATCCGATGTTAACCATATATATAAAAGATCTTGTGTTGATAGATGTGCCAAGTTTAAACGGGATCAGATGTTAATTTCGCGTTCTATGAGCTTCATGGATATTCAAAATGTTGTTCCTTAGAAGGGGAGATACTTGACGAAGTGGACAGATATTGCCACTTTCTCACCTAATCTAGCACTTAAGCATTTATTAAGATTTGCACACTTGGAGCAAAATCGGGTTATATTTCTCTTTATCTGCAGTAAAATATATACTTTTTATACACTACACCATAGTATGGAGGGTATATTAAGTCTGTCGTTCCGTTTGTAATGCCTCGAAATGGATACTACAGCATATGACAGAAAATTGTCTGTGCATATCGACGTTTTGGTATAGCCCCCATAATTCATATATATAGATTCATAGCGATGCCCATCTGTTATAATCACGCTGTCTTTCGAACGTTATGTTCGTAAAAGAACGTTTTAGTATAGCCCCCTTATAACGGAACCTCCCTTAAAAAAAATTAAAAAATTGTATGTCTTCGTATAGCCTCCATATAACGGTACTTCCCAATTTTCGGTATTTTGAGGATTTTAGCGACATTACTCACCGGAATTGTTTCTAATTTGGTATTTGAAGTTTGCAATGAATTCTGCAGCCTATAACAGAAAATTGTCTGTGCAGGTCCACGTCTTATAGCACCCATGTAATGGTACCTTCCAATGTTCGGTATTTTGATTATTTTAGCGTCATTATTCATCGAAGTAGTTTCACATGACATAGTTAGAGCTCATAATGGGAACTACAGTCTGTGACAGACAATCGTCTATGCAGGCCCTATATGTCAGTACCTCCCTATATCCGGTATTTTGAAGATTTTAAGTACAACACTCACCGAAATTGTTTGAGATGTCGTATTTGACATTTGTAATGGATGCTATAGCCTGTGACAGAAAATTGTCCATGCTGGTCCAGCTCCGATATAACGGTACCTCCCTATATATGATATATTGATGATTTTAGTTACATTATTCACCGTTTATTTCAAGTTTCGAATTGAATATGGTAATGGCTTATGACAAACAAAGCCTATGTAGGTCCAAGTCGTATAGACCCCAATATTACGGCTATATTCGGTGTTTGTAAAATTATAGCAGAATTTTTAACGGACTTTATTTTTTGAAAATTTCCTAATTCGTTCAAAATTGTGGAGTGTATTCAAAGCTCGGCCCGACAGAACTTTCAGTTTTTATTATTATTATTATTATTATTATTATTATTATTATTATTATTATTATTATTATTATTATTATTATTATTATTATTATTATTATTATTATTATTATTATTATTATTATTATTATTATTATTATTATTATTATTATTATTTTTTTTTTTTTTTTTTTTTTTTTGGAACCACCACCTCTTTTCCTGCACGAGGTTTAAAGTGCTTGAATAAAGTAAGGCTCCCAGACATTAGACCAAATTGCATTAAATTTGTGGTATCCATACCCTTTAAAATATTCTTTAAAATCCTCCATTTTTGTGGGTAAAATTCGGCTGAATATAAAAAAATGTGTTCAATTTGGGCAGATATTACATATATGGTGAGCGATAACCTTAAAATCGGATCGAAGTTATATAGTACTCTGAACCGATCTCGATAAAATTTGGCAGAGGAATTTTCGAGTGCCCTGTATCAAATACCATTGTTGTGGAGTGCATATTACGAATGTGAAGGACTTCAAAACCAAATCAGATGAAACATATATATGGGATTTCGCGATTTCGTGCACAATAAACCTGATATCGGATAAAGATATATATGGGAGCTATCGGGATATAGATTTGACAGAGGTATTTTTGATCTCCATAAGTTATCTAATACCAAGTATAATTCTTGTGGAGTGCACATTATAAATGTGAGGGACTTAAAACCCCAAATCGGATGAAACATATATCAAAATGTTGACCCTTTGTGGGAGAGGTACGAGAAAGAGTGGACAATATTTACGATGTTTGAAACAGACCTAAGAAATATATAAAATTCACGTGATGAGATGTTTCATTAAATTCAGAAAACACGCTAAGCTTCATAACCGACTCCTTTTTTGAAAGGTTTGAACTTTTGTGTGGAGTGAGGGAGCTACTAACAGGAGTGGAATGATACTTCACATCTTCGAGCACAATTTAAATTTGATAAAAACAAATAAAATGTTCCAAGTTTTCTTCTTTGCGAATTGACGTACGCATTATACTAATTGACGAATATGCCTATATTGAATCCAAATATCCTGAAACGAACCCGTAATTCCCATGAGATACCTTTTGGCCATATCAAATGATATATACCCTTTGCAGCCGTAATGCGTAGGTTATAAAATCTCCTTAAACCTCCACCAGTACTAGCTCGTAAGTCCTACACAAAAACCAGTGAAGCAATTCCTTTTTATAGTATTCAAAATCATGCGGACTTTAATATTCCATTGACAATGGCGCTTTGTCGCCTCGGAATTATTGTCAAAGTCATTGGGTTTTGATGCCTGCCTTTCAGAGGAAACGCTATTATGGCATTCTCATTTCAAGCAAAGCATGAAATTAAGGCTTATATGGTCTCAAATTCCATTGAAATGTGGTATTGTTATGCCATAGGAAATGGCTGCAGATGAGGCACAGTGTTTCGAGATAAAATTTTAAAATTTTGAGGAAAAAATGGGTTTTTTGTATTTTATGAGAAAATGAGAACATGTTGATGCAAAACCGTAAAATCGGATACAGATGTATATTGAAGCTATATAAAAATCTGAAGTGATCTTGATAAAATTTGGCAGAGGTATTTTCGAGTAATATCTGATGCCCGGTATCAAATATCATTGTTGTGGAGTGCATATTATGCATGTGACTGGCTTTAAAACCAAATCGGATGAAACATATATATGCAAGCTATAGCTATATCTGAACCGTCGGAATTGCAAAAATTCAGTAAATTTGGGCTGATATTATCCATTTGGCCAATGAACCTGAAATCGAATGAGAATATATATGGGAGCTATATCCAAATCTGAACCGGTCTTAATAAAATTTTAAACACTTATTTCTAAGTTTTATCTGATATCTGGTACCTAATATCATTGTTGTGGAGTGTATGTGAAGGACTTAAAACCTCAAATCGGATGAAACATATATATGGGAGATATAGCTATATCTGAATCGATTTCTACCAAATTTGAAGTACTTACTTCTAGACTGAATTCAGTCGGATGTGCCAAAATAGAGATCATTTGGACTTATATTGGCCATTTGGTGCACAATTAACCCCAAATCGGTTGAAGATATACATGACAGCTATATCCTAATCTGATCCGATCTCGATAAAGTTTGACAGAGGTAATTTTGAGCTTCATATGTTATCTGGTGCCAAAGATCATTACTGTGGAGTGCATATTACATATGTGAGAGACTTAAAACCCAAATCGGAACCGATTTAGTCCAAATTAGATCTCCCTACATCTATATGAAATACGGTCGGATGCACCAAAATTTAGGTCTTTTGGACTGATATTGGCCATTTGGTTCACAATTAGTAAATGTTTGGACATTTTCATCCTTATCGGATAATAAATGCGACCTGCATAATGTTCACAAAAATATATGGACAGACGGACCGACGGGCTGACATGCATAAATCGACTCAGAGAGTGATTCTATGAAGACCCTTAAAATTAACTATTGCTCTATATCACTTCCTTCTCCATGTTACAAACAAATGCACAAAAAAATTATACCCTTACGACTATGTGGTGTAGGGTATAAATATCTTTATATCAAGAGTTGAAGGGAATATCAAATGTGCTTTGCTTAGTTAGGTATTCAGACGGGAACAGTTCTAACTTGAATCCGTCATCATATGAGTCTTGACAGAAAGGAAATGTAAGTTCCACTTACCAGAGCTGGACCCACCTTAAATGAGCTTGAAATGATGACGGTCGCTACTTCGCTGGAAATCCTTAAAATGCCAAATGGTCTGTTTTCTCCATTTCCAACATTTTTCATCGATTTTTCACATATTTCCTTAAACAGCATAGCAATATTCCGCAACACTGTGCCGCATCATTTGTATTACTATTTTGCGCCAACTGAAATTCTATTTCGTAATTTTCATAAAAGCGTTGGCATTCACAGCGCGAATAAAGGTCACAGTTGAGAGCTTCACTCGCTGCGGCATAATCACATTATTGGAAAAGGTGTGAATGCTGGTTCAGTTCATTGAAATTCTATCATTGAACCTGTACAAATAATAATAATAAGAAGACGAAGGAATACTTTCAGCTACCATAGTTCGAACAATACAACAGCACGAAACAAATGAAGATTTCAATGTCGACACTAAAATGAAAATTGGAATCTTGTTAAATGAATAGATCTTAATTTTTAATTATGGAAATTAAGTAATGGGCTTCCTAATTAATTTGGGAAGCTTTATGAAATGGGAAGTATTTGATATTAACGATATTGAGCAATTTGACAATTACTTGGAATAAATTTAATACAAATAAAGGATTTCCTCATTACAAATCGAGGCGTTACGTTTTTAATAAAATTAAAAATGTAATTTTCTGTTTATTATTTCATAATCGACAGAAAGTTAACTCCAGCAAATGTCACTACTAGAGTTGTGTAAATCTAATTCATAGTTCCGTACACAAGCTCGCAAGCGTATGAGTGATTTCGTAAATTAAATGTACTTCCTATTACTTATACGCACAGTTTTCATACAAACGACCGGTTTTCCTGGAAGAAGATAAGACACTAGTTCGTTCGATCGCACTAGATTAGCACAATAGTCAATACCATCACCTCATCGCAATTTATTCACCCCGGCGTATAAATAATATAGTATTAGGTTTTCTCCCCAAAATTAATCATACGCCAGCAAGTTGTGTTGAATAACACTGTGTGACAAAATTAAATTTATTCAATAATTACAGGAATAACTCAGTATATTATGAAAGTGTTGCTAAAATGCGCAAAATAACCTAAATAGAGGGGACAAGTTCCCCCTTCTCAGTATTTTCATACTTCCACCATTCAATGGAAGGTATATTAATTTTGCCATTTCGTTTGCAACTCCTTGAAATTCTTATGTAAGACCCTTCAAATCATATATATTCCGCATCAGCGTAAAATTCTAAGCCGATTTAGCAATGTCTGTCTGTCTGGTTGTGTGTTTGCCTGTATTAATATCATTCGAACAAGTTGAGATAGAAGGCTAACATTTTGCACACGTGTGTATTTTGCCAGTGGACAGGTTAAGTTCGTAAATGGGTCATGTCGGTCCACGTTTTCGTATAGCCCCCATGTAACGGTTCTTCCCTATATTCGGTATTATGAGTATTTTTGCGAAACAATTCACCGAAATGGGTATTTCGTATTTGAAGTTCGTAATAAGTAATACAAACCATGACAAAACAAGTAGAAAAATTTGTAAGTTCGGCCGGGCCGAATTTTATATACCCTCCACTACCTGGTACAAATTTGCAATTTTTTTAAAAATAAAATCCGTTATAAATTCTATTAAAATCTCAAAAATACCGAAATTAGCCACATATTAGGGTCATAACGATGACGTTGACCTGCATAGGCAAGTTTGTCATAATCTATTACAATATTCAAAAACTTTAATAAAATCTGTTTATAATGTAGCTAAAATCATCAAAATACTGAATATAGGGAGGTACCATGGGGGTTATAAAACGTGGACCTGCACAGACAGTTTTCTGTTAAAAATCTATACAACAGCTGATAGCAGAAAATTACTTATATAGGTCTACGTCTTTATATACTCCCATATAACGTGTTTCATTTAAGCGGTGTTCTTCGACGAATTGTTTTTTTTAATTTTTAAAGTTCCTTTCAAATGGTGGAAGGTATTAAAAGCTTGACACAGCCGAACATAGCTGTTCATTTTACTGTCTTCATTTTTCAGATTGGAATTATTTTAAATCTTTGCATTTTAGGGTTATGGAGTCTTTGGTAATGTTATTATGATAATATTATTGATATTATTGATCTTTGATGAAAATTTTAACCCTCAAGCGAGTCAAAAATTGGGTCTTTTTAGTTCTTTTGGGGAAAATATGGTTAGATACTCCCTATAAACGGGATCGCAGCAAGTCAATATGTTCTAAAAAGTATTTGCCATAAAATTCTACTATGGGTTCCAGAATATATCAAACCTCTAAATTTTACCTAAACGTCAAGAACGCATATTTTAGTTTTAAGGATACTCACCTAGATTCGGCGACTGGAACCCCTTTGGTTTATTGTATTCAAAATAGTAGGAAAAAATTAGGGATAGTGTAACCCACTGGTTTCGACAACTACAAAACCTAGAAGAACACACGTCGAGAGAAAAAAGGATGGTATCAACAAACCAGCCCAGTATATACGGGGTGAGATAAAAAACTGCAACAAAGTAATATGCCATAATTTTTTTAAACTTTATTAAATGAAAGCAAAAAAATGTCGAAAATAGCATCAAATTTTAGAATAAGTTAAGATTTGTTCGAATTGGTTACCTTTGATACGACTTATGGACTTCAAACGGTCAATGAAACCGTCACACGCTTCCCGAATGATGCTCTGCGGTATTTTGTCCCATTCACGGCGAAGCGTTTTCTTGCGGTGATCGACACTTTGGCATTTTTTAGTGCCAATCTTGCTTTCCAAAATACTCCACACAATAGTCCAATGGATTGGTATCTGGAGATTTTGGTGATCATTGTGCGCTAGAAATGAAGCAAGGAACCTCATTTTGTAACCATTCTTGGGTGGCGCGTGCTGAGTGCGATGGTGCTGAGTCCTGTAGGAATGTCCAAGGTCTGCGGCCAAAATGTTTGCGTGTCCAAGGCTTTAATACACCCTCCAGAATATTTTCGTGGTAATATTCGGCATTTGCCACGGCCGATTAATACGAGCGAAGAGTGACCATCGGTTGTTATGGCCCCCACACCATCACCATGGCCGGCGCCTGTGTTCTGGTGGCCAATAGAAAGTGCACATTTTCAGCTGACCTCTTTGGCGAGTAAACATTCATTTTGTTTATTTACAAACTGCTGGGCAACGAATGTTTTCTCATTGGATAAAACGACATTCGGCAGCTCACCACTTTGGGCCACGCGAAGCAACTCTTTAGCTCTTTTGATTTGATTTTTGTAATTTCAATTGCTTTACCCCGACCTAATTTTTCAATGTTTGCCGAATGAAATATTGCGATATGTTCAGCTCACGAGCCATTTTGTCGGCCACTGCGACGCGGGTTTCGATCAAGTCGCTTCTTTACTTTTCGAATCACTTCTGCTGATGTTGCTGTTTTCTTCAGTCCACTTCCTTGACGTCGTGCTTCGCTAACAGTATCACGGTAACGAGCAATGGTATGAGACACAAAAGATTTATTCACATTTAAATGCTGGAGTGCTCCAACCATAGCCACTTGTGGTTTCGACCCAAATATAAAGAAATTACACTACCACACTTTAATTCCATCACGAATAACTTTTGTTCTGGAAAATTCTCACCTAGATGCTTTTGTACTCTTGTAAACAATATAATGAGCCGTCACTGGAATAATTTTAACAGCTGTCAGACGAGTGGCTTAGAAATGACAGCAGTCTGAAGTTGGTTGCAGTTTTTTCATCTCACCGAAGGGTATAAAAATATCACAAATTTTGGTTTATAAAAACGTTGTTATTTTCGCCAAAGTTACAAGTCTTCAACTCGCTTCAAATTTTCATATCTTCGCTCGCTTCAAATCTTCTTATCCATTATTATCTTAACTCCAACTTGGGATCCCAAAAAATCTGCTTTGCAAAAAAAAAAAAAAAAAAAAAAAAAAAAAACGCGGAAATATTTTCAAATTTATGATTTCTCTTTTTTTATGTATGCAGCTAAGAAAAAGGATTGTTTTTGTCAAAAATTTTCAAAAAACAAATATCCTACACAAAATTTCACATAAATCACAGAACAAACCATATATCGAGGCATACTTGTTCTTTACGGAAATTGCATTTTGTTTTTCAAACCTGCTTCTAATAGCTAGTGAGTTCTGTGTGAAAATTCCAAGTGGATTTGGTAGTACTTGGTTTGCTCATCAAAACCTCGAAATAGTCTCGGTTTCTTACACCAAACGTTGTTAATACCCTCATATATTTTTCGCCTCATACAGATGGACCTCATTATCCTGAGATGCAGTAACACATTTAACATAGAACTTTGAAAATGTACAGAGATTCTTGGACAATACAGATTTAAATGACTATATCCTTTTAACGAAATTTTGCATAGCCCAATCGCCCCTGCGTATACAGAATAAACCCAGTTGTGTTTCCTCATAAAATTAATCATACGCCACCATGTTGTGTTGAATAATCAAATTCTGTTTACTGACGTTAAGCACACACTTTCCTTCTCCCTACTACTTCATTATGTATGAAATGTCGAAAACTTTATTTCATAAAAAATTTGTATAGTTTATTTTATACAGACATTCATTGTTTATATAGTGTAATGTTCTACTTTTCGGTGTTAAACTTTGGCCAGCTTTCGCGTCATTCCCCCCTTCCCCTTCTCTCATCAAACCCCAACTACTTAGCCATTAATCCACTTAAAGTTTTAAAAGAACTTTCTCATCTACCAACCAAAATTGCAGCTCCAGAAGAAAAAAGAAACAGGTAACATTGTAAGTTTCAAATATGACAAGGCAACACTGTTCGCCCAGTCACCAGTCTTTAAGAGGTAACACTTGAAATACCAACAACCAAATTCAAGCCGTAAAACTTTGTTTTATGGCAAATGAAATAAATTTCGGTTTACTTATTTGTCTTGCGAAAGAATTTGGATCGCTATGATGGTTAGCTATTTTGTATGGGTGTTTTGCTCGAAACTTTTTCATGAAGTTTTCTTGCTGTGGAATTTCTTAAAATTAACCAGAAAAAAATTGTGAAGAAAAAAAATTTCAAATGGTTTGTGGTGGAAAAGAAAGAAAAGTTCGCATTTTACCAAAAAGAGAGTACTTGAAGTATGTTTTCTTTGTTTGATCTTTATTCTGAAACAAAGGAATAATCTTAATTGTTTGGTTGAAATCTTAATGAGGCCTGTAATGAGAGTGTACGCAACATATGTTTTTAAAATATTTTATAAAATGAGTTAGAAAAGGGAAGTCAAGGTAGAAAAAAATACGTAACAGTTCACTGTTAAAATAAATCTAAAAAAATCCATATTATTGAAAATTTAAATCGTAAAACAGCCTAACCAATAGAGTTAAAAGTTCAACATATTTCAAATTTTTAGGATAAAAATTAGTCTCATAATTTTATCACAAATATCTTTGTAGAATATCGTACAATTGGGATTAGGAACGGGAACATTTAACTATTTTTGTTGGAAAAAAGGCCAAAAGGATACCTCCTTTGATTTTATAGATAGTTGAAATGTTCCACTACACTATTCCCCGCATTGTTATCAGAAATATTGCCGAAGACGCTATGTACTAAAAATGTAAGAAGTTCATTTAATCTTAATCGAAAATTAAACATGTAAAAAAGCTTTAAGTTCTGCCGGGCCGAACTTTGAATACCCTCCACAATTTGGAACGAATTTGTCAATTCTCAAAAACAATAAAATCCGTTAAAAATGCTGTTAAAATCTTTAAAATAGGGAATGAAGCTGTTATATTTGGGTCCATAAGACGACATGAACCTGCATAGGAAACTTTTGGCATAAGCGATTACAATATTCAAATACCAAATTTGAAACAATTCCGTTGAATAATGTCTCTAAAATCATCAAAATGCGGAATATCGGGAGATACCGTTATATGAGGGCTATACGAAGACGTGGACCTGAACAGACAATTTTCTTTCGTAGGCTGTAGCTTCCATTACGAACTTAAAATACCAAATTTGAAACAATTCCGGTGAATAATGTCTCTAAAATCATCAAAATACAGAATATCGTGAGGTACCGTTTTACGGGGGCTAAACGAAGACGTGGACCTGCACCGACAATTTTCTTTCAAAGGCTGTAGCATCCATTACGAACATCTACTAACAAATTTGAAAAAATTTCGGTAAATAATATCACTAAAATCAACAAAATACCGAATATCGGGAGGAACCGTTATATGGGGGCTACACGAAGACGTGGACCTACATGGTCCATTTTCTGTCTTAGGCTGTAGTATTCATTACGAACTTAAAGAACCAAATTTGAAACAATTCCGGTAAATAATGTCGCTAAAATCATCAAAATACCGAATATCGGGAGGTACCGTTATATGGGGGCTATACAAAGACGTGGACCTGCACAGACAATTTTCTGTCTTAGGCTGTAGTATCCATTGCGAAATTTTAATACGAAATGTGAAACAATTCCGGTTAATAATGTCATCAAAAAAATCATCAAAATAGCGAATATCGGGAGCTATACCAAAACATGGACCTACATGGCCCGTTTTCAATACCAAAAATCCTGCAGACATAACATACATTTGAGTAAAATTTTATCAATCTACTTTAATTCGTTCGGAAGCTAGAGTGATTTCCACAGACGCACAGACGGACGGATATCGCTAAATCGACATAGAATTTTATGCTGATCAAAAATATATATACCTTGGGTCTAAAATGTATATTTCGAGGTGTTACAAACGGAATGACAAACTTAATATACCCTCCATACTATGGTGGAGAGTATAAAAATATTTATTGGAGCAATAGGTATACAGGGCCGTGTTTCACCAAATAGAAAAATTCGGTTGAATATGAAAAAATCTGTCCAATTTGGGCTGATATTACATATATGATGGACAATAACCGTAGAATCGGAGGTAAATAAAAATCTGAACCGATCTCAATAGATTTTGTCAAAGGTATTTTCGAGTTGTGTTTGGTGTTCATATTACGCATATAAGGAATTTTTAAATTATATCGGATGAAACATATATATGGGAACTTTAAATATATCTGAACCGATTTTCACCAACATTTGAATGAAGTGCCGAAATTGAGTCCACTAGAGCTGATATTAGCCATTTAGTGCACAATAATGGCCTCCTCACGAAATTGAAAATGGAGGTGGGGTTAAGGTCAGAATAGAACCCTATTTCTTTTGGAGATGATCGCATAATATTTAAGGGTTGAAATGGACCAAAAACTGAAAAATTTCTTGATTTTGCAGTTGCTCTACTGGTCGCAATTATCGACGAATCAAAGCGGAAGTTAGCATGGGGCTAGATGTTAGGGATGGGCAGAAGCCTTCCAATTTTGATGGTCATCGGGTAATCCTTAGTGGGTAAAAAAGACCATAACATTTGTGTTAAATAAAAGTCCAATTTTTCATTAAGCCGCGAATTTTTTTAATCCCGGCGAAATCACAAATAGACGAACAGGTCAATTCTGACCGTTACGTAGATGCCGATTGTAAATATATCGATTATATATAGCGAACTATATACAACGTGTGTATATAAAGGAAGGGGGTGTTAGCTAGAATGCTTATATCTCAAGAATGGCCAGACCGATTTTGACAAATTTTGTCAATTCAGAATGCCCTCTTGACAAAAAAGTATGAAATCTAAAAAAGTGCGGAAAAATATGCCAATAATGATGTTAATATAATTTTTTTAGTATTTTGTGACATTTTTTTATTTTTCATATTTTTTATCGCATGCGATTTTTTCAATTTGACTTATAATATTTTTTCACCTTACAACACAGGTTGGGGATATAATATAATTATTGCAAATATCGTCCGATCCTCACGAAAATTTTCACAAGGGTAGGGTTGGGCTCAGAAGGGCTAGGCCTATTCTTTTCAAAGATGTCCGCAATATATTAGGGGTTGAAATGGACCAACAACTAAAAATTTTCCTGATTTTGCAGCCGCTATAAAGGAAACCAAAGGAAACCTCGCAGTTAGAGCTTAGAACAGCGGGTAGAATGGATCACTACTTTTGTGTGAAAAATACCAGCATTACTTACAGGCGATATCCGAAATATACAAAAGGCGAACTTCTGGCTTTTTTATGCTGATTTCGTTGACGAATATAGCCAAATATCGTAAAGAAGTAAATCATATAGATTAGTCTAAATTTGGAGATATAGAGGGGCTTCTTGCTTTTGGAGATGATTGAAAAATATTTAGGGGTTCAAATTAACCAAAAACAGAAATGTTTTCCCGATCACACAATTTAAGCCAATCGACTGGCCTAAGAAGAGAGTTAAGGACAGGGAAGCATTCTAGAATTTTGGATGACCATTGGATTATATTTAGCTGTAAAATGGACCACAACAACTAACAGCCCTACGGAGCGCATAAATATTGGGCAAAAGTCCCTAGTCAAAATCTTGAATTCAAAAGCGAAATCTTCCAATATGGATTTGGACATAAGGGGGCTTCTAACATATTGTAGTGTTGTATGGGTATAACATAGTCGGCCCCGCACGACTATAGCCTTTGCTTACTTGTATTTTTTTTTTTTTTTTTTTTTGTCATAGAATTTATTTTTAAAATAAGTTCTGGGAGAATATCCAAGACAAAAACCCAGGGAACTAATGAGGATTGCTGGCTCTTTCCGAAACCTAGCTGTTCCCTGCCTTACCCACTAGTAAACATCACCATCGTTCTCTACTTATAAACAAAAGTTGTTTTATATAATAACAACAATAAAGGGATTCAGCCTGACCATGAACCAAATGGACCCCTTTCTTGGTTCGCTTGAAGTTAAAAATTTTCGACCACAGTAGCCCATAGTTACTTCTGAGGGTCGTCATAGAATTACTTTCTGAGTCGATTTATGCATGTTCGTCCGTAAGTCTGTCAATTGTGGAAAAATGCAGGTCACATTTATAACCTGATTGAGATGAAATTTTCCAAACAATATAAATCTTGTTTTTCCTCTCGTATTGTCTAAATGATGAACAACTAAACTAAGATTTTTTTAAGGAAATGCTAACACTTTACTTCACTGTATTTTCCGGATATAAATTTGATGCTTTCCTTCCACTCCAATTACTTGCAATTACATGATACAGTTTCAATCCCATAAGAATTGGGATTATAATCCAACTTTCACCTACTTTTCAATTGTAAATAACAAAAGTCATGCTTCTGCTGTAAATCGAACAAAACAAATAATTTCCATGGCAATATCGGAGATTATGTGTGAGGGTATCAATCTATAAATTTGTTATCACAACTTAAAATGGTTTCGGATTGACCACAACTTGCACTCGTATATTAAAAACTTAAAATCTGTTTGGATACATGTATATGTGTGATTGTATGTGTGATGTCCTTGCCATAAACGTTCATATGTGGCAATTTTGTTCTAACCACAATTGTGCACACATCCTGCATGCATGGATGCATGCATGACAAAATGTATTGTCATCGAATTGAACACTTAGAATGATACACTGCATATCCTTTTTAATCTTATCCTTCGTCCTGTCTATTTTTTTGTTGTTGTTGTTGTGTGCCAATTCACTTAGAGATATATATTTGACAAACAGTTCACTCTATGCTTGTATGTAAACCACTTTCAAATTCAAATTGCAAACATGGTGGAAGGATAAATGTGCAGCAATGGGAGAGGGGTTTAGGAGAGGGGGGAGGGGAGGGTGGTAAAAATATTCAATTGTGAATGACATGCAAACACAGTTGATAAAATACCAACTGGGTAACAACATCAGCATTAGTAACTTCCACTCGCTGCCGCTCGGTCGCTCTGTCGTTTGGCTGCAGTCTCATTTGTTGGAGTTGACAGAGATCCCATTTAATCTTCCTTTATGAAATGTGCATGAATGATTGGGTTTCACTTCATATTCAGGCTGTTGTACTCAAAGTATCTGCTAACGAGTGCAGGAGGAGCGTGTAGGAAGAGGGAATAGATAAAGGATTTGTTTGAAAAATGAAAATTTTCTTTGGACAAGAATGTTAAGGAACAAGCAAACAAACCGAAAACTGCGGAATAAAAACAAAACCCGAACTTTGTTTGAGTATTGTAAGTGAATTGCCAAAGTGATATGTTGCGGCAACGATTGCATCTTCGAGGTAATCACTGGTGGGTGGAGAGGTTCGGATGCTGCTTTTTCTTAGAAGCCAAACTGAAATATGATGACTCCATTGTAGCTAATTTATCATATCCATAAGCGCTTTAACAAATGGCATCCTGTTTTTTGTGCATTTTGATTGCGGTTGTGTAGGAGAGAGAGAGAGAGAGAGAAAGAGGGAACAAGAGAGAAGATTTAGTTGCTTTGCATTGTTTTACGACTAATGGCTTCGCTTCGTCCCACCACCATCATCATCATCATCAGTGCAATCTGCATTTTTGCCCGTGACCAAAATTTACATTGTTATTTGTAATCGAATCAACTCGAAGTGACTGAGCATTGTTCTAGTTTCATTTTGCTTCACTTTTTGGCTTACCGGCAAGTTGTTGGGGGGTGGATCAGCTTGTCTTTAATTATAGTTATTGCATTGTCCGCTGAGGTTAGGTCAAGAGTTAGAGATTTGTTTTTAATTAAAAAAGGGAAGTTCTATGTCATCATTGTGGAAGTCATTATATTGTTTTATGGGATAATTGTTATTGGGGTGCAAGAGGATTTCGTAGCTGAACTTAGATTTAAGGATGAGGGATTGGAAGAACTACAAGAGGAAATCAAGTTTAAACTTAGGGTTCGTTTTACGTTACGAATGATTGTACTATTTTGATTAAAGAAAAAAAAAATAACAAAAAAGAATAAACCCAGTGAGAACCAGTAAGGAAAGGTCAAAAGTCGGCGGGGCCGTCTATATGATACCCTACACCATTATGCGTATTTAGTAGAGCTCCCGTAACAAAAAAAGTTTATGTTGGGAATTTATGTGAAGTAGATCTACCAACTATGAATCTCATTTGAGTGCGTATCATGGTTTCGAGTAGTCACAATTTGGGAACTATAACCAACTCAGAATCGATTTTCAACAAATTTGACGGAGGTTTTTGTACCTCTAGTACCAAATAACATTGCTGTACAATGCATGATATGACTTAAATAAAAATTATATTCAAAAATATTTATTGGAGCAATAGATATTCCGGACCGAGTTTCACAAATGGACAAATTTGGTTGAATATAAAAAAAAATCTATAAAATTTAGGCTGATATTAGATATATGGTGGACAATAACTGTAAAACCGTGTGAAGATGTACAGGGTTGCCCATATTCGACGGACCCATCTGGTAACGCCATAACTTTTGACAGAGATGTCACATCGCTTAATGACATACCGCGTTTGAAACGTCAGTCCAAGCAGATTTTTACCATGAACCAATACACGCCACGCGAGCTCTCTGAAATAGCTGAAATTTACATTCAACAGAAGAAGTCAATTGTGAAAACTCAACGTGCTTTTAAAACATTAAAAAATGTGAGAAGTGCGCCTTCTAAGAACACCATTAAGCGTTTATACGAACAATTTTCGACTGGTAAGGCTCTTTCTAATCCGAAGAGGCCATATAAAAGTCGACCAATGTGATCGGCCGGAATATCGCTGCCGTACGTGCCAGTGTTGAGAGGTCCCCAAGAACATCCCAAAAACGCCGTTCTCAGCAGTTGGGCATGGCTCGGTCCACTTTACAACGGATTATTCGCATTGATTTGCATTTGTTCCCGTACAAAATTCAATTGACGCAAAGAATGTTGCCTGCGGACAAGCCTCGTCGATTGGAATGGGCCCAAGGGTCCGTCGAATATGGGCAACCCTGTATGTAAAAGCTATATAAAAATCTGAACCGATATCGATAGAATTTGGCAGTGGTAGTATCTGATGCCCGCTATCAAATATAATTGTTGTGGAGTGTGTGGGAGACGTCTGCGTTGGAAATTTCAAAAACTTATAATATACTCGTTCATAGTACCATTTATTTCAAGCGGTATGACGAAACAGTTTTTCTCTTCAATACTACATCAACATGTTTTGCATTTGTACTCGACAAATGTGTTTTATATTTTTTAATCATTTTTACATATCCACGTAAATACGCATCAATCAACACATCATTAGAAATAATTGGATTGCAGTCTCTTCTCGGTTTTTACAACAAGTGCTTAAAAGCACAATTTTGTTTCTAACCAGACCAAATCATACAACTATGACCTTTCCATCTTGACACTTCATTTCTGGCAGAAAAAATAAACAAATTCAGTTTAATTACTATGGGATTCTACGTCAGCAATTCCTACCTATTTCACTTTGCACATCTTTTTAGATCTTTTCGCCAAATAATTTCATATATACTTTCACATCATATATTTCCACCTTAGCTTCATCCCACTGGAGAAACGCCTCTGCAACTTGCATGGTAATGAAACTACACCAGATAATTTGATACGTTTGCTAATTATTCTAATTTTTTTTTTTTTCCTTTTTAAACAATTATTGATCTTTACCTCTGACCTTGCTGTAATAATGTTTTGTTTTTGTTCTAGTCTCCTTTGTTACGATCCAGAACCTGTTTTACGTGTTCCCTTTTAACCTTAGCTTGAACTATCAAAAGTGATCAGACTGTACAGTACAGATATAAATATTGTAAACTTCTGCTTGGTACTGATAAAAAAGAAATAATACTATTTGCCAAAAATTCGATAAAATCCATCGCAAAAAAAATAGTCGCAAAGTGGTTTAAACTTTTGAGCAAAAATAGTACAAAACCATACAACTTTGGTTGTCCATTATCGATAAGCGCGTAATCGTTCTTGTAGTTTTGACGTTTCTTTTCTTATACCCCCGAAAATTTGCTATGGTCTACATCAAAAATCCAAAAGTACTTCCTTTTTTGTATTAACCTTCAAAGCGGAAAGTTCATAATCTGCCCGATTAACCAAACTAAATCCGTTTGCATCCCAATACTTCTATTAAAATAAAGCAAAATTTAAATCAGGTTTGTGTTATCCCTTAGCATGTTTTTGGATTCTTTGATTATTATTGAATAATTAAATTTTAAACAGGGTAAATTACGTACATGCTGGAATCCAAGCATAGATCAGACCCAAGCAAGAAAATTCAGTTGGCTGATATACCCAAACCACAATTTTCGGAGCGTAAAAGATATTTCAAGTGACCAGGATAAGCATTTTTACATTGAGATCGGGACCTCTCTCTTTGTGGCGGGGCGAAGCCGCTAACAAAAGATTATCCCTATAACACCTACCGGAAAGTGGTAATCAGCCCTCAAACTGGAGTAAATTTTGTAATTAAATCCCCATACAAATTGTGGAAAGTGGTTGCATATAAAGTTTGAAGCTTAATTGAGGCCCATCCTCCTAAAATCCTCTTGACCCAATCTGGACACACCTTTAAATCGGCATTTCACAGTCATTTTTAGATTGGAAACCAAGTGATGTTTGTTTTTTTTTTTTAAAGAAACCCCGAAAGAATTACAAAGAATTGTATTTCCGCATAATTCGATTTAATATTGGTGCCATAAAACACTCTGAATCCAATTGGACCTAGTAACCAATGCGTAACGTCGGCAGAATCCTAAAATCATATAAAATAGTATTATAAAATAACCATAAAACACATCTATGGTCCATAGAAAATTTCATTTTCTACAAAGAAAATTATTTTCCACACCAATATCTATTTCCATCTTTGAACACCCGCTTTTAGTTTTTTATGAAAATAGGTCAAAAATCATTTAATATTGAAAAATACACTAAATCTTAAAAGGGTATACTTCCCTCTTTAGTATCTATGAATTTCATTATGCTCCATCACTCTCTATACTACTTTAAATCGTAAAAAAAATTATCAATGAAATATTACAGAGCACTAGTTGTTTGATTAGCACTGAGAATTTAGAGAAAACAAAATCAATATTTTACATACTTAACTCTCCCTACTATGTAGGCAACAACAAAAACATCAACACCCGCGTCCAGTCGTGCTCGGAGAAAGAGGGTAAGCAATAACACAGATTATATTTTTTTGTATGTTCTCTTATTGATTTTGTTTACGTTTTACTTGGAGAGATACCATAATTCGGAGGCAATCACAATTATCAACATATTTGAGTGTAACATTCATTCACTTGCATTTTTGCTTCTTACTCCATTTTTTTTGTTAAATATCTATTGTGATACCTGGGAATCTTATGATCTCCCTCTCCGATATTGATTACTTTGTTTTTGTGCCTCTTTGATAATTTCATTGTTTGCTAACCATGAGGTATTAATCCATTAAGAACCTCGATAAAATTTACTCCTAAATATTTGTATGCTCAGAAAAAAATATAATATTTATAGAACTTATTTAAGCATAAATAATATGTTTTATTAGAAATTTTCGGCATACCGAGTTTCTTTATTTAATGTATATTGTATATTTTTTATAATAATTTTCATGATTTTTTTTAATATGAAATTTTGCCCTCCCATAAATTTATAAATATGTAAGGAATAATAATTGTAACATATTAATAGGAATTAGTACACATTTCAAAGTTTGGCCAATGTTAGAAATTTTTTTGAAACCAATATGCCATCGTTTTTAATATATTTTGAATAAACTATTATTTTGTATTCAACATGGAATTCTAAATAACTTGAAGTTTCTTACTTATGTGGGTTAGTTAATAAGGAGTGACACACATTAGGAGTTCTACTATAATTCATAAAGGCCAGTAGAAAAATGGTCGGCGAGGGTCATGAGGCCTATACTCTCAATAATATCAGAGAGTACATAAATCTATATAAGCATCGACTAACACCAAAACTACATATAAAATCATGGTTTTTCAGTTTGTGGGGTATTTTATCTAATTTTTAATTTTCTCTAATAAAATTTTTCTTTCATTTTTTTCCTTTTTTCCTTAATATTAAAATTAAATCCGGGAGTCTAAAATAATTATGTAATGTAAAAATGGTTTGGGTATGAGATGCGAACCCCCCAACCGACTGTAGCTAGAATTGCAAAGGCTCCCAAAGTCCGAACTCATCCCAATATCCTGAATGCATCAGATGTTCAGAAAAATTGCTTTCGCACGAATTAGTACGAGTTCATTACAAGTGCATATTACGCATGTGAGGGACTTAAAATCCCAAATCGGATGAAACATATATATGGGAGCTATAGCTATATCTGAACCGATTTTCTCCATATGTATGTATGTACTTGCTTCTACAACTAATTTGGTCGCATGTGCCAAAATTCAGGTCATTTTGACTGACATTGGCCATTTGGTGTGGTAGCTATATCCAAATCTGAACCCATCTTCACAAAATTTTAAACACTAACTTTTGAGCTGTATTTGATATCTGATGCCAATGATTATTGTTGTGCATATGACGCATGTGACGGACTATAACACAAAATCGGATAAAACATATATCTGAACAGATTTTCACCGAATTTTATGCATTTGCTTCTAGGCTGAATTAATTAGGATGTGCCAAAAGTCAGGTAATTTGGACGGATATTTGCCATTTGGTGCACAATTGACCCGAATCGGTTAAAGATATTGATGGGAGCTATATTTTAGAAAGATTCTCACCAATTTCAATTGAGGTTCGTTCTTGGGCCAAACAAAAATTGTTTGGAAATTTTCATCTCAATCGGATAATAAACAAGACCTGTATTTTGTTCGAAAAAATACATGGGCAGACGGATGGACGGACAGACGGACGAACAGACATCAATCGGCTCAGAAAGTGATTCTGTAAATTTTTTCAAAAGTAAGTATGGGCGTATCCCTCTACCTTCTCCACGTTACAAACAGATGCACAAAATATAATGTTCTTACCAATATGTGGTGTAGGGTATAAAAAGAGAAAAGTCAATCGAAGCCGACTGTGTGCTATTTAGCAGCTCAATCGGAAAAATATATACATTTTGAATAGGATTTTTTGTGAATTAACTCATACTGACTATTACCACACAGTGGTGAGGATATTATGTCTTTGTGCATTTTTGTTTAAAACATGGAGAAGGAAGCGAGATACACCCATGTGAAGATGATAATGTATCGGTCCACTCCTTCTGGTACCTACCGCACGAAGTTGTTAAAATTTTGAATAATTATTTCTCTCATAAAATTTGAAACGAGCATCTGACTCCCTTCTAAACTTCGCACATTCCAATATTAATACTAACACGAGATGTGGTGTGGAGATGGTAGACATCGGTCCATCTCTCCTGGTACCTTCCCCGCGAATGATCACCATTTTCAATATTTATATAACTAATAACTTGCGAAACAAGACAAAAATTCTTTGCAAACTTGATATGTCTTAATATTATTCTCAACAAAAGATCGGATGTGAATACGAAACTAATCGGCCAACTCCTTCTGGTAGCTCCCCCCACACAAGTACATCATTTTGATTATTCGCATAAAATTGGAAATAAAGTCGATTTTCTTAAAACTTTTAACCTCTCAATATTTTTAATGAAATGGTATGCTTCGGTCCACTATAGCTGGTACCTCGCGTATAATTTAATATCTTCAAAAAACATCATAAAAATGAAGGGAATAGTGAGATGAAAAAACTGCAACCAATTTCAGACTGTTGTCATTTCTAAGCCACTCATCTGACAGCTGTTAGAATTATTCGAGTGACAGTTCATTATATTGTTTACAAGTGTACAAAAGCATTTTGGTGAGAATTTTCCAGAAACAAAAATTCGTGATGGAATTCAAGCGTGATAGTGTGATTTCGTTATATTTGGCTGGAAAACCAGTGGCTATGGTTAGAGCACTACAGCATTTAAATGTGAATAAATCTTTTGTTGTCGATCGTTACCGTGATACGTCAAGGAAGTGGACGAAAGAAAACAGCAACATCAGCAGAAATGGTCCAAAAGTAAAGAAGCAACTTGATCGAAACCTGGGTCGCAGTAGCCGAAAAATGGCTCGTAAGCTGAACATATCGCAATATTCCATTCAGCAAATATTGAAAAATGAGCTCGGCGTAAAGCCATTGAAATTCCAAAAAGTTCAAGAACTTACACCGCAACAGAAAGAAAATAGACTAAAAAGAGCTAAAGATTTGCTTCGCTTGGCCGAGAGTGGTGAACTGTCGAATTTGGGTTTCTCCGATGAGAAAACATTCGTTGTCCAGCAGTTTGTATAAAAACAAAATTATCGTGTTTACTAGCCAAAGAGGTCAGCTGAAAATTTACACCTTCAGTTGGTCATCAGAACTCAAGTGTCGGCCATGGTGATGGTGTGGGCCGCCATAACAACCGATGGTCGCTCTCCGCTCGAATTAATCGACCGTGGCATCAGAATAAATGCGGAATATTGCCTTGGGCACGCAAACATTTTGGCATTACTCAGCATCATCGCACTCAGCTCGCACCCAAGAATGGTTACAGAATGAGGTTCCCCGCTACATTTCCAGCGCACAATGGCCATCAAAATCTCTGGATTCCAATCCGTTGGACTATTGTGTCTGGAGTATTTTGGAAAGCAAAGTTGGCAGTAAAAAATTCCAAAGTGTCGATCACCTCAAGTATGCGCTTCGCCGAGAATGGGACAAAATACCGCAGAGCAACATTCGGGCTGGGTGTGATGGTTTCATTTGCCGTTTAAAGGCCACAATTAGTACCAAAGGTGTTGACCAATTCTAAACCTTATCTAAAATGTAATGCTATTTCCGACATTTTTTGCTTTCATTCAATGAAATTTAAATAAAAATGTAAAAATTATGGCGTTTGACTTTGCTGCAGTTTTTTATCTTTTATCGGGGGAATTACCACGTCACGTACATTTTAACATTTTCTAAAAACTCTAACATATCTCATATGAAGGAAGTAATCAATATAGTCCATACCTGGCAAGTCAAAATATTTATTTCATACTTATTTCGGCCCGATACGAAATGGACATTCCTTCGGAACCTACTACATAGAGGGTCAACAATTTGAATTTGAAGTCAAAATATATTTTGACTAACGGGCATTGGAAGAGGTTATACATCTGGTTATACATCTGTCGGCAAAACCGAGTGATACTCTAACTATTTTTTTTTTTTTTTTTTTTTTTTTTTTTTGAAAAGGTAAGATTCAGATTTTTGTTGTCTTTTAAGCCAAAGGCGTTTAGTAGAATTTTATGACTTCTTAACCCTTAACGGACCAAAGAAGACCCTTTTGTTGACTTGTTAAAATTTCCTCCCCCCTACAAATATTTATATTTTTAATAAGAATAAACCATGTGTAAATCGAAGGAAGTTATCGACTTGGTCCAAACTTCTATCAAAGTAATGTTATAAATGATGATGTATGACAATGTTCTTTATTGTTTCATTATGTCCGATATTTTTTTCCAATAGCAATTCCATTACATTTAAGTAATTCCATAACATTTAAGTAATATTTTGCAAACATCGATTGCTTATGTCTGGAATATTCCCCATTTGGCTAATCTCATATTCCTCTCTATAACAGAGAGCAATGTTTTTCGAAACAAAACTGACAACTTTGGAATATTTTGCTTATCGCTACCAATATCATGATTTTATCCGGGAATGCAAGTATCCTCCAAAGCTTTTCTTAAGATCCCTACGGCAGAAAACTATAAAAAATAATTTAAAAAAATATGTTTCATAAATTCCGTTCCTCTGTTCCTTCGTTTCTTTTAACTTCATTACCAAAACGTTAAGATATTTCCTTTTTCCAAAGTGTCGAAAAAAGTTTTCACTAAAAACAAAAAAATAAATTGTTTCTTCAATAAATTAAATATTTCACCTTCTGCTGCCGTAACAACAACAGCACCATTGCGAGTAGTCAGAAATAATTTATTAAGTGTAATTAAGTTAAAAGTTTCAAAATGAAGCCTGTCGAATGTTAACTTACAAAAGGAATTTGAATTTTTGAACAGGTAAGTAGTTCATTAAGAAGCGGAAGGCAAGTGTTTTGCAAATTAACTATGTACAGTGTAAGACATGCGAAAAGGAAATAACTTCTTTGTAAATATGTATTGTTCAAAGTAAATAACTGTTAATTGGGTAAACACAAAGCTGTCCTTTGAAAGTTTTGTGATAATTATTTCCTGGAATATGTCAGAAGTTTGAATTGATTGTACTATCTTGCTTTCAGAGGTTTCTCAATAGAAGTCCATTCAAAAGGCTACTAAAACGATGTGGATATTTCGAAGTAAAATTTGGACTTGGACATTTTCTAATGAATTTCAACGGGAGTGCATAAAACTCCAGAAAGGAAAATCGCACTTTAAAACCACAAAATTTAAGAGGAAGAATATTGGAATTGTGCATGCGGATCATGCAAAATTTTAAAAGTCTAGTGTTATTCGATCTAGCAACAAGAATTCATTCCGTTTGTAACACCAAGAAGTAAAAAGTTTAGGACCCCCGACGTATATATATATATATATATATATATATATATATATATATATATATATATATATATATATATATATATATATATATATATATATATATATATATATATATATATATATATATATATATATATATATACGTCGGGGGTCCTATATATGTATATATTGTCTGATTTAATATACCCAAATCATCTATACAAACGTAAATGTCTTTCGGAAAGCTTCGCTCCATATGCTAAGTGATATAGGGTATCATAAAGCCTTCGACGCCCACCATCCTTGCTGGTTTATGTATATAATAATTCCATTAATTCACTTAATCACCTTTAATCGCTTCAATATCAATTGCAACTCCATCCCAGTTTCTTATATTATCATAACGAATATTTAATCTAAATCCAAGTATGATTCTCCACACACACACACACAAATCCCAGCACAAATCTCATTCTCAGCCATTGTAGTCCATTTGAGCGTGGAAGATGCAACTACAAAATAATGTTAGTTTTATTGTTTCCATTTGCAGAACGCTTAGACATACTTGGAAATGTGCTTGGAATGGATTATCGTTAGAAAACTATCTAAATACAAGTTAATGTTAGAAGTTAAAGTTTATTTCACACTGCTATGGTGTTTCTTTATTTTGTTACTAACATTTATGTTGCGGTGCTATGCACCTCTCTTGTTGGATTTACAATTATGATTTCCTTCAACTTAAAACTAATATTATACTGCAGCCTGGTCGTGCTCGTTATTACGCTGAGTCATCACTTGCGGTGCGCTGGTATTAGTGCGCGTGTTTGTGGCGGATGACTGCCCTGGTGTCATATTCCTGTTGATTTGTCGGACTGCTTGCGCAGCATAATGATGGGAATGTTTACTAGTTGGTTTGCATATTTAGTTTGATGTTTATTAGGGTGAGCCGTTAACTCCTCCCTCTCGAATTATCAAGCGTCTCGATTGATGTGTTTAGAAATATGGCAGATTATAAAGACTGCCGCGTTGATTCAAGTTAATATTGTGGTTTGCTAGTTGTTTTGTTTTGATAACAGATTCTGTTGTGCCGGCTGCCAATTGGCTTTCTGACACAGTCATTTCTATTTGAGGTCTAGACATTCCTTCATGTGGGGTCATTTTTATAATTTTCATACTAGTTTTGCGCCTTTGCCTCATTTTTACTGCCATCAGGAGGATGACCAATGCTAATATGAGACTGATGTTAAAACATAAACTGGTCTTGAATTCAGTATTTAGACGCTCGATTCTTTTATTACTTTTCACGTGCAACGTTTTTAGTAGTTGTAGAGATAGTATTTCTTCGGTGTAGTTGTTTCTAGCTGAGTGTTTTAGTAGCGCAGGCAACGGTTTGGAGTAAGCAGCTTCTTCGACGGTGAAATTTTTGTTGCCTATCCTAATTGTAGAATTACTAAATCTTATTAAATAAGTTCCTGTTACATTTTTTTCGTTTCCATTTATGACAATATTTTCTTTTATGTTATTTATCAAAATTAATCCAGGTTCTATTTCCTCTAAATTATTAATGTGATCTGCATTTACTATTGAACAATTATGTGGGCTATTAGTTACTAATTTAGGAATACATGTATTGTTTGTTATATTGGCTACATTAGATTCTAGACATAATTCAATACCATTTATTTTTTGACAAGGACTTTTAATTCCAAATGTTGCTCTTTCACATTTTACAACTTTCTTATAATCAAGATTTAAAACAGTATTTTGATTTTTTACAGGTCTTATGGTTATGACATTACAAATTTCTTTTACAGTTTTGGGAATGCTTATAATGTAAATTATATTAGTACTATTGTTTACAATTTTTATTCGTGCGAAATTTAAAGCTTGTTCAATGTTTTGAAACGGGATTTCATCTTGATTAAATATTTCTTCTATTTTTCTAATTTCTATTTCCGATAAAATAAATGTGTTTACAATGTTGGATTTTGTTAAATGAATGGCCGAATTAATATTCGTTATTTCCTCCTTTAAAATTTCAACTTTGTACTTTGCCTGCAATATGAGGGTATTACGGAAGTCCTCACTAGTCTTTAAAATTTTTGAAATACTATTTGTCGCATTCGTTATCTCCTGCATTCTTTCTATTAGATCTCTGTTGATTATTAACTGGTTATTGCTGTTGTCTGTTAACTCATTGATTTTGTTTTTCAAAAGCATAAGGTCATCATGGTCTGGACTACCTGCCAGCCATTTCCACGCCGTTCCAATCTCATCAAGAGATCTTTTAGATCTCTCTTCAGGCATTAGCCGATTTATAAGGTGAGATAGGGTAGTGATGTCATTATGTAGGAAGGGGAGTAGTGGGTGGTTGTCTGGAATTCCTTTGGCCAAGTCGTCCTTGATCCTCTCTAGAGTGTCATGATATTCCTTGATGTTAATAACATGCAAAATTTTGAATGTCCCTGTTTGTATTTTTCCTATTCCACTCTCTATAAGAACCACTTCTGATTGAGAGTAGTCCAATATTTCTGTGACCCCTAAGCAACCTGTAATTAAGAACTGGAAACCCGGTAAATAAGTAAGTCAGTTTCTGATATGACTCTTATGGACTATTCTCCCTGATTGAGTCAGGACAGTTGAGTGCCTATTCTCCTTTACAACTTCTTCTTTGAAACGTTTAGATAATTTGGTTCCTAATCTCTTGTTCTGTTTGACAAATATTTTCTGACCTTCTTGATATTCTTTTGGTTCTTCCCTAACACGATTATGATTTGCCAAATCATTTTCCTGTTTCCTCAAGAGTCTTTCGTAGTTGTTAAGGCGAGTCCTTTCGTAGTCCTCTGGTCCAAAGGTCGTCGGTCGTCCAAAAAATAGATCTACGGGTTTCTTTCCAATTGACGAATGTATTGTGTGATTGTACTTGTTAACGCTATCTTGCAATAGCTCCTCAAAAGAGTAATCGGGTCGCTCACACTTACTGCAACGCATAATTTCCGATAAGGTCGAATGGAATCTCTCTATTTGCCCATTAACCTCGCTCTTATAAGGCGGTGCCGTAAAAATTTCCATGCCAAGTTCGTCTTCCAACATAAACCGAATGGTCTGAGAATTGAAAGATCGCTCGTTATCAAATACAATTGACTTCGGGACCCCAAAGTAGAAAATTATTTCTCTCAATGGTTTCCTAATGTCTTCAATGCCTTTGCCATTTATCATTCTGGTTACTGCGAATTTTGTAAATTTGTCTATTGCGGTTAAAACTCGAAACTTGTCTGTAGAGAAGATATCTATGTGGATTGTATGCCCAGGATAAGTTGGCATAGGTGTCTTATTAAGTTTGGGAGCGTTCGGATGTCGCTCATACTTATTTTCTTTACATACTTTACAGATATTGATCACATTCTTTATTTTCCTAGTCATGGAAGGGAAGTAATAGCTCTCTAAAATTTGTCTCCTATTCTCGGCATTATTCCTATGTGCTCTGTTGTGAGTCTCAATAATGATTTGTTTTTGTCTCTCCTCATCAGTAACATCTTCAACCATTGTTCGAGCGAATCGTACTTTAATGTTTCTGAAGTGATGAGGGTACAGTGCTTGAATCATAAGCATAACTGGCTCTGAGGTCTTGATGCCGTTGACTACTGTAGGATTTAAGTATCTCTTTAATATGACTTTCAGATCTGATTCCGCTAGACTGGTTTCTTTAATGATATGTCTATGGTAGGAGGGAAATACAATGTTAAATTCATATGAGGAAGCTGATGATTCCTCAATAATGATCTGATTTTTGAAGGTATTTATTGGCACCTCAGCGGAAGGAATTAGGTCTTCCGATGAGTCCTCGGCACTGTGAACCGTGGGCGTTAGGGAGTTAACATCTGTCACTGGTGGTCTCGATAGCGTGTCCGCGACTACATTCGTGCTACCTGGTTTATAAATTAACTCGTAATTATATTCTTCTAACTGTGCCTTCCACTTCTTCATCTTCACATTTGTGTTCTTGTTGCTTAGCGCAAATGTCAAAGGTTGATGGTCGGTAAATATCTTTATGCTTCTTGCTCCATACAAGTAACAATTCAATTCCTTTAAAGCCCAAATTATCGCCAGCATTTCTTTCTCATTTGTCGCATATTCCTCTTCTGCCCTACTGAGAGTTCTAGAAAGGTATGTGATAGGTCTATTGCCTTGAGATAAAACTGCTCCTAAAGCGTATTTCGAGGCGTCAGTAGTGAGTTCAAAGGGCTTATCAAAGTCGGGATAGTTCAAAACGACTTCCTCCGATACCAAACAGTTCTTGAGCTGTTTGAAACTTTCAATCTGTTCGGAATTCAAATTGACACTGATTTTTTTTGACTGGTTTCTCGGGGTTTTCCCTATATCGCCTCTCATCATGGAAGTTAATGGTTTGGCTATTTGAGCATAGCCCCTTATGAATCTCCGATAATGTCCGGTCAAACCCAGGAACGATCGCAAGTCATGAACTGTTCTGGGTTGAGGGAAATTAACTATGGCCTTAAGTCTGTCTGGGTTTGCAGAAAAACCTCCTTCCTTTACATTGAACCCTAAGAAGTCAATTTCTTCCTTTAAGAATTCACTCTTGTCCAAATGAACTTTCAGATTAGAGTCTTCCAAAGTGCGGAATATTATCCTCAAATTTTCAATGTGTTCCTTTTTAGTCCTACCAAATATCAAAATGTCATCAATGTAGACGTAGCACCGTTTCCCTATATGCTCTCTAAGAATATCATCTAGAGCTCTTTGGAATATTGCAGACGCGTTACGTAGTCCAAATGGTAGTCTTGTGAACTCGAACTTTCCATTCTTGACGGAAAAAGCTGTTTTCTCAATATCGGATTCCCTAAGTGGAATCTGATGGAATCCGCTCTTTAAATCTATGGTGGAAAAGTATTTCTGTTCGCCTAAGTTAGCCAAGATTTCTGTAATTTCAGGTATGGGGTATCTGTCAGGTCTAGTTATCTCATTAAGTTTCCTATAGTCAATAACCATGCGGTATTTTTTCACACCTGAAGCATCTGGTTTTTTTGGTACTATCCAAACTGGAGCATTATATGCGGACCTGGAAGGGCGAATTATCCCGTCCCTTAATAGTTCTTCTATCTGTTTGTCAATTTCGGATTTCAGTGCCATTGGATACGGATAGGATTTTGAATAAACTGGACTATCACTACTCGTATTAATTTCAGCTTGTACGATTGTTGAATAAGTGAGTTTTTTATTGGGATCTGCAAAAAGGTTTGGATGGTCATCCAAAATATTCCTGACTTCTTTTTCATCTTCGGGATTTAGATGATTTAAACGTAGATTCATGTTATTAATCTCATCAATTTGCAGCTCTTTCAAAGGAAATTTCTTTCCATCCAGAATTGTGAGATAGGATCTCCAAGTGTAAATCACTGCATTCAAAGATTTCAGGGTATCATTCCCTATTATCCCATCAAAGGTCTCTAGACCAGGAAGGATGTAAAATTCTAACTTTCCGATCCCGCAATTAAAAATGTCAATAAAACTATGGGTCTCTATACTAACTATGCCGCCTACGGACTTAACATGAAAAGGTTTCTGGTTCTTTAGAGGGTTTCTAATAAATTTGCCATCAATATAATTTTTGTTCGAACCGGTGTCTATAAGAAATTTAAGTTCGTTGCCATTTTTCATTCTGAAAGGGAGGTATGGCAACGTTGAAGCTAGTCTAAAAAATTAACGTCATCTACAATTGCCAACTGATCGTCTAGATCCTCCTCGTACGCTTCGTCATAGGAAACCTCATATTCCTGTTCATCAGAACCATTCATTTCATCCGGCTCTGCATCCTCACGTATTTGGGCCTCAACATTAAACATTCTCTGCTGCTTTTGCGGCTGATGAATATTTCCTGAATTATTTCTCTTAAAGTTAGGCTGAACATTGTTAAAAGCATTACTCAACTGTGGCCTATTCTGATAGTTTACCTGCCTAGTCTGTATTGATTGATCCACGTCCATTGGTACAGCAGGTTTAGGAGGAAGTGGGGGTCTGTATCCTCCGTATTGGGGGTGTCCAAAATTATTCACTACTGGAGGTCGATTCGAAAAGTTCGCCGGCCCTCCGTATTGTTGTTCTCCACTTCGGAAATTCCGATAACGATATTGAGTAGGGCCTCTGTACCTTTGGTCACCTTGAAAATTCCTATCACCAATCGTCAGCTGTGGGTAAAAATGTCTAGGAGGGTTAGTTTGGGGGATCCTGTTTGGTCTAGATCCTTTCTCGGTAGCGTGTTGAATACGCACACCTAGATTACCTAATTTTAAACAGGCATTTAGAGCCTGAGGCAAACTTGTCGGGTTTGTAACACTCATTAAGCTTGGAAGATTACCATTAAGTCCTCGAATAAAGGTGTCCAAAGCCTTGTCCCTATATGTTTGGGTCAATACATCCAAAGCCTCGTTCCCTATATCCAGACAATCAATCTTGTCCAGAATCAAAGACAAATGGTGGTAAACCTTCTGGTAAAAATCTGTTATGGTTTGCCCACCCTGAGATAGGACGGTCATTTGATACTCTAAGGTCGAAATATCTCTCTTATCTGAAAAATGAAGCACTAAACACTTTCTTATCGCTTTCCAATTTAATGGGGTCCGATAAGACTCCAAAGCCGTGTCGGCCTCACCAACAATTTTATGCCTAACAGTGTGTAGAATTGTGAAGTATTTGGTTGTTCCCCTTTGTGACTCATAAATGTTCATGATCCTATCAACAGCTTTCCTCCACGAACTAAATTCTCCTGGCTTGCCCGAGAATTCCCTTAACGTCTTCACTATGTCTGGTATTCTCTCTCCTTCTGAGATATCCCCAGATCCTTCTATGTCGACATCTTTAGTGGCGGTAACATCCTCCCCCTGTTTGAGAAGGTTTGCCACCGTCTCACTTATTATTCGTTTCACCTCATTAGTCTGACTTTCCGTAAAGGGATTAAACCTTACGGGAGCTGCCCCAGAAGGCGAAGATGTCTGTCCTGAAACACTCATAGCTTCGACCCTTGTTATTAAGTTGTTTAAATCTTCCGGCATTGGCCGCTCGAAAAAAAGGAGAAAAAGAAACACCAAATCCTAGTTCTCGTCACAAATCTATTATCAAAATTTCTTTAAACTTATTTCAGCACGGATATGACTCTTTAAATTTGGATGCCACACTCTATTTTTTTGTTTAACTTAATCTAACATTTCATATTTCTTACATTTGTTAATTTCGCACAAATATGATTTTTTTTGTAAATTTAGATGTCACACTTTATTTTTTGTTTTACCTTACTCTAACATTTCTTTCTTCTTACTTTGTTATTTTTGTTAAACGTATTCTAGCACAAATATGATTTTTTGTAAATTAGATTTCACACTTTCACTTTCTGTGTTATTCCTTATTTTGTTTAATTTTATTTTAACATTTCTTCTTTTTTACTTTTGTTAAATTTATAATAACTTACTAATAATAATTTGATCATTTTCCTTATATCCCGGTAGTCCGCTAGTTCTTACGTAACATCCTTTTCGTACTCCTACTCAGGAACGGTTCTCGTACCGGCTGTTGGGATGTTTTAATCCTTGTGGTTGTTGGGTTCTAGGATGTGTTGATCCTTGTAGTTGTTGGGCGCCAGTTAATGTTAGAAGTTAAAGTTTATTTCACACTGCTATGGTGTTTCTTTATTTTGTTACTAACATTTATGTTGCGGTGCTATGCACCTCTCTTGTTGGATTTACAATTATGATTTCCTTCAACTTAAAACTAATATTATACTGCAGCCTGGTCGTGCTCGTTATTACGCTGAGTCATCACTTGCGGTGCGCTGGTATTAGTGCGCGTGTTTGTGGCGGATGACTGCCCTGGTGTCATATTCCTGTTGATTTGTCGGACTGCTTGCGCAGCATAATGATGGGAATGTTTACTAGTTGGTTTGCATATTTAGTTTGATGTTTATTAGGGTGAGCCGTTAACTTACATGCACTTCTCCACTTATGAACAACAGCATACTTGTCGATTCGATTCGTCCTTGGTGCTATCCTTCTTCTAGTGGGCTGTTGCAGCAGCAGCCAGTATCACATTCCATAGCAACAAAGTACGTATATCATAGTCATCATCGACAACATGCTCGTCATTGTTAGTCGCATTAGGATACAAATGCTGATCTCAAATATGGTTGGTGTGCCTCGAGGCAATCAGAAACATCTTCGTTTCAACGTCTTTGTCCTGGTTGTTGTTGTTGTGCCACATTACCACTTAACAACGAAATCGTCGTCATGCAATTGCAAAATATGTGGAGATACATGGAGAGTTTCCCTATTTGCTTTTTTGTGGTAACAATTGTCTAAGTTTTCGAAAAGTAGACAATCCTTCGAAATAATATCTCTGAGAAAACAATGCAAACGAGAATGTGTTTGTTTTGACTGTTTATTTTCACTGTTATTATGGGGGGGTGATGATACGACCAGTTTTAGAATGCTTGCCTTTTTGTCACCCAGTGGAAATGCATTGAAATCAACGTTTACCCCATAAACTAAACATGTCGTTATAGCTTATGTAATAGGGTAGAACCGGTTTTCAATAGTTTTCCTTTAAGTAATATCTAGAGATGTTGAGTTAATCAATTTTCGCTTTAATAGAGTCACGCTCTTAATGGTAGAGTAAGAACAAGTAAAAAAGATGTAAGTTCGGCCGGGCCGAACTTAAAAATACCGAAAGTAGCCGTTATATTAGGGTCTATACGACGACGTGGACCTGCATAGGCAACTTTTACCATAATATTCAAATGCGAAACTTGAAAAAAATCGCTGAATAATGTAGCTAAAATCATCAGAATACCGGATATAGGGAATTACCATTATAAGGGGGCTATACCAAAACGTAGACCTGCACAGACTATTTTCTGTCATAGGGTGTAATATCCATTTACCAAATTTGAAACAATTCCGGTGAATAATGTGCCTAAAATCATCAAAATACCGAATATCAGGTGGTACCGTTATATGGGGGCTATACAGATATGTGGACCTGCACAGACAATTTTCTGTCACAGGCTATAGTATCCGTTACGAACCTCAAATACTAAATTTGACACGATTTCGGTGAACAATTTCGCTAAAATCATCAAAGTACCGTTATATGGCGGCTATACCAAAACGTGGACAAATATATCGAATTATCAATACCAACCATCCTAGACATACTACAAATTGTTCTGCAAATTTTGAGGCTCTACGTCAAATAATGTGAATGTATGTGATTTCAACAGACAGACAGACGGACAGGCATATGTTACAAACGGAATGACAAAGTAATAAACCCTCCTTTTTAAGGTGGAGAGTATAAAAAAGATCGAAATCTAAAATTCATCCACTGCCAGTTTTCTGAGCTGGTATGTGGTACCAACTATTATTGTTGTACTAAATTGGAAGTACTTGTTTTTTACCTAAATTCGGTCGTATGGCCAAAAATCCATTCCATTTGGGTTGTTATTAGCCATTTAGTACACAAAAAACCTGAAATCGGATATATATGTATGTATAGGAGCATTAACCAGAGTTCTTTTTGAACGGAAAGACCCGTAAAAAAAATTGCAGACAACCAGTGGCGAACACGCAAAAATTCACACTATCTAAAAAAATAAGATTCAATTGATAAGTTGAAAAAATCTGCTAGAAAAGGTGGTGAAAACCTCAATAATTGCGATTAGAGGGTTACGGAAATAACATTGAAAAATATGGAGAAAAAATCTTACAAAATATCGATCCCGATAAACGCCGTATAAGCCAGTTTCAAGAAGTGGTTTTCTACAACAACTAAAATAATGTAAGATAATCTATGGCTAGTACCAAAATACGGACCAATATACACCATTTATCCCATCATGGATTTGTCATATTGTTACAGAGGGCTACTGATCAGTAGATACGTTCAAAACGTGCCTCATCGAAATTACGATATTAGACCCTAGGTCTCTTTGGACCAAATCGGTTTCAGGATATTTGGTGCGCATAATAAATCGCGAAAAGAGTATACGATTTGGCCCAAGCTTACATCGTACATCGTAATATTATTATCAAATTTAGATCGAGTTCGCAGATGGGCAATATTAGTCAACTCTTTCGAAATTTTAAAAGAAAATATTTTACAGCACAGAAGTAGAAAGGATCATCCGATTTTTCTCCTACTTTGAAAACCCTAATATTTGCATCACTGCTAGGACAGATCCACTCCATTTGGTTTCTTCCCAACAAGGGTTCAACATTTTAAGTAGCCATGAAGTTCGTAAAACGCGAAATGATACCTCCCCCCACAACGAGTTCAAGATTTTTAAAAACAAAACGGTCGAAGAAACCGAGATAAGCATCCAACTCTCTTCAAATTTTACACATACAATCATGTTTGCTAAAACAATATCTGTTGTGAAGATGATATATATCTGCGAACCCCTTCTGGTACCTCACCCACAAAGGTTTATAATTTTCAATAATTTTATCTATCATAACTTGCGAAAGAAGTCAGCGATTCTTTACAACTTAATAATTCTCTCAACCAGAAACCTGAGATGAATAGGAATTTATAATTTCTCATAAAATTAGATATCAATGTTCGATCTTCTGGTAATTTTGTCCATACCAATATTTTTATCTGTATTAGATGAAATATAAAATGGAATACTCCGATCGACTATATCGTGTACTTCGCGCACACTTTAACATTTTCTAAAAATTATCACGCATCTCATAAAAAACGAAGGGAGTAACCAATATATTTCAAATCTGGCACGTCGCATTACTTATATCATATTTATTTATCATATCATATTTATTTAGGACAATAATAGACCATTCCATCGGAACCTACTCCATAGAAAGTCAACAATTTGAATAATAATAACTGAAGTCAAAATATATTTAAACAATCGAACATTGGCTTTTTAACTTGTTTATATCAAATTTTAGACAATTCAGTTGAACGATTTGGAGGACACGTACCTTCTTCAACATTCAAGTGCCGAATTTTATACAATCTTATTCAAAACTGTGACAAAAACTGTGAATGTTCGGAAAATTGGTATATACTCATTAATTCAAAACTCCATTGACTTATGTCACTAATTCACACTGCCATTTGATGAAGGACTAACATCATCGCTGTTAATATGTTAATTACTTGGCCAAAAAAATTATATCGGAACAAGCCAATACACTATTTAAAGTCACATCCGCCACCAAACTAAACACATTTGATGCAGTATTTTTATTGACACTAAACAAGACTTTACGATACAATTGATTTGAAAATAACATGCAGTATAAAGCTCGTAGATGTAATCAATCATCCAATAATATTCATTTTATGCGAGTATATATTAGAATACGCTAAAGAGGAAGACGAAAGCGCTTTGGGGTAGTAATTTATGAATTCTTAAAATAAAGCGGGAACAACAAATATGGTATAAAAATTTAATTGAAGATTTGTTAAACATTTTTGAGACACCAACGGTGCATTTACAAATAAATTTTAATATTTCTTGTTTAGCATACCCTTATACATACGAATTTTCATTCTAGCCCATCAACCAATATATAATAACTCCCTTTAATATGATCAGAAGAACAACATTTTATAATGTTTATAATGTTTATAATTTTTAAATATGTAAACGACCTTAGTCCTCCATCTAACTCCATCAATATCCTCGCATGCCCTTCTCTCTTCCCTCATCTTACACTGGCATTATGCTCTGTTTTATCTTTCCTTACCAGCCAGATTAAAAAGCAATTTCTGTTGTTACTATAGTTTCAGTTTTCTCAACTCAGCTTGTAATAACATTCTTTGCCTTATTTCTTACATTGAAATTTATTACATAATTCAATAGAATTTCCGCGTGCCTTTTGTGCTACGCATTCAATGCGTTTCCATAAAAAAAATATAGTCGCTAATGGAATTTGTATGGTCGTAGATTCTATGCTAGGGAGCTGACTCATTCCTGCTAAGCTGTAGCTAGTACAGGAGGAATATCTTCAATAACCCTCGATTAATATTACAATTTTATGAAATAATTGGATTTTCTCTTAATACAATAAAATTCCGCAAAGAAAATGTGAAAAAAGCTTGCGCGAGTAATTGAATATCGTGGACATATTTATGGAGATAAAGGACAATATAAAATGAATTGAGTATGTTTATCTTAAGTATTTGAATTTAATAATACATTACAGCTTGAAATGACATAAGGTTTGTTTCAAAATTCTTGCTATATTTTTTTACGTTCATAGAACCTGTGAGGGATTTAAGGTAAACGTTTCTCCCAAGAAAATTTAAAATAAAATTAGAAGAAAGTCGAATTATTTAAAATCCCGCAAAATTAAATTTCTTCAAATTTTATTCTTTAACTTAAAAATAATATATTCTTCCTTTAATTTATCATTACCCATCTACCATCACATCGCCCTCCAATTGCCTGTAATCAACTTTCAATTTGCAAGTCAATGATCCATATTGATATTTATTTCCCCCCGTTGCGCACGTTTATTGCACTCCATTGTCTGCAAGTCATTTAAAGAACTATAATCGTAATATGACACAAACAGTTGTACTTAAATTTAAGTATAAGTATCTTTTGATACGTTTTATTTTATTTCGAAGAGGGTGGAAGTGCGGTGTCAAAATGGAAATATGCAAAGGGATGCAACTATTTGCATATCAAGAAGGAAAATTTCAACGAAATTTAAAATTTGTGTCAGAATTTAATTTTTTTTGCAAAAATTTAAGGACAAGAAAAGAACAAAATTCAGATGGGGTCGAATATGATAACCCACGCGACTTTGCACAGAGGGTGAGATGAAAAAACTGCAACCGGCTTCAGACTGCAGTCATTTCTATGCCACTCGTCCGACAGCTGTTAAAATTATTCCAATGACAGCTCATTATATTGTTACAAGCGTACGAAAGTATTTGGTGAAAAATTTCCAAAAAGAAAGTAATTCGTGATGGAATTTAAAGGTGATAGTGTGATTTCTTCATATTTGGTTGGAAAACCACAAGCGGCTATCGTTAGAGCATGTAAATGTAAATAAATCTTTTGTGTCTCGTATCATCGCTTGTTACCGTGATACTGGTAGCGTAGCCCGACGTCAAAGAAGTGGACGGAAGAAAACAGAAACATAAGCAGAAATGGTTCGAAAAGTAAAGAAGCGACTTGGTCGAAACCCGTGTCGCAGTGGCCGAAAAATGGCTCGTGAGCTGAACATATCGCAATATTCCATTCGGCAAATATTGAAAAATGAACTCGGGGTAAAGCCATTGAAATTCTAATATGTGCAAGAACTTATACCACAACAGAAAGAAAATAGACTAGTTTGTAAACAAAGAAAATTATCGTGTTTACTTGCCGAAGAGGTCATCTGAAAATGTGAAGGTTGGCCACCAGAACTCAAGCACCTGTATATCGCTATGTACGGTATTTTAATGATTTTGGCTACGTTATTCACCGTTTATTTTAAGTTTCGAATTTGAATATGGTAATGGCTTGTGACAAACCATGCCTATGTAGGTGCACGTCGTACAGGCCCTAATATAACGGCTATATTCGATATTTTTAAAATGTTAACAGAATTTGTGGCGAATGTTATCTTTTTTCGAAAATTCTCAAATTCGTTCTAAATGGTGGAGGGTATTCAAAGTTCGGCCCTGCCTTACTTCTCTTTTACTCGTTTTATCTCTTCAGCATTGAATAGAATACTAAAACGAATAAAACACTGTGTGGTTTAATCCATAAATACATAACTAACCCGTGTTCTTATCGTGATGCTGAAGTATTTTAAATTAACACTACAATTTCGACTCTAGAATGCCCACCCTGTACGTAACTACCCCAAGTCCTTATCGTGATGCTTAAGGTATTTTAAATTAACACTACAATTCCGACTCAAGAATACCCAAGGACATTGTTTCCTAAATAGATTGCAATTAGCGCAAAACGCCTATCACAATTTTGGAATATTCCAACTTAACACCAATTAAGTGAGACGTGTAAAACTGTCGTCTGGAAAATTTTGAAAAATTTCAGTTCAGTTTTGGCGGAAACAAATTTCATCGGAACATAACATTAACTGGATGGAAAACCAATTATCAGTGCCTGTCAATGACACCCTTAGCTAGGCAATTTCACAAAATGGCCATAATATAAAAAATTTAACAAAGTGCTCCAAAAGCTGATACAAACATAGTCTCTCGGACTCCTTTCCAACCAAAGGAATCCACTTCTATTTTGTATAGCAATCCGTCCTATCATTTTCCTCCTATTGCAAATATATTTTTTAACATAATCCTTCTTAAAATGATATCATGCACTCTAAAGCAACTCTGTAGCAATTTTATATAGTAAAAAAATTTAAAATCTCTCCGTCAAATTTAGTGAAAATCATTTCAGTATTGGATATGTCTCCCATGTATTAGTTTTCTCTGAATCTAGACTATAACTGTTCTAAAGCCAAATGTTGATGGGTGGTTTTAATCTACTTCAAATAAATTCTTTTGTTACGGGAGCTCTACTATATATGCATAGTGGTGTAAGGTACCATATAGTCGACCCCGCCCGACTTTTGAATTTTCCTTACTGGTTTTAAGGAATATTAATTCATTTAAAATGTACAGTAAATTCGACAGTAAATTCGAGTTTTTAGAGTCAAAATTTTAACTCGAATTTACTGTAAATAAGCGTATGTTTTTCCATTATGTCAGAGACATTCCTGCATAGAACTGTCAATATAGGTGTAAGTTATGGTATAGTCCCTATATAACCTTATCTACAGATATTCACCAGATGTGCTTTAAATTTGGAATTTGGTGTTCGGCACGCGTACTGCATCCTATGACAGAAGTTTGTTCATAAAGGTCCACATCTTCGTATAACCCCCATATATTCGGCATTTTGATGATTTTAGCAGTATTATTCAACGGATTTTTTTTTTAATTTACAAATTCCTTCCGAATGGTAGAGGTCATTCAAAGCTCGGCGCGGGTGAACTTACTGCGTTTTTACTTGTTATCATAGGCCAAATCACCCGAGTATAACCTTTAAAGTAATTGCAAAAAATATTTCACAAAATCCATTGCAACAAATTCTCAAGCTATCAGTGTAATCCCATTACAGCTACTTATACCTCACCCAGCTGCGAATGATTTCCACTGCCATCATCATGGTTGATGATTTTAAATGATGATCGTTTAAATTACTTTATAGTCAATTTTTCTCATGCTCGAACATACACTTACTCGCTCACTCACTCACTCACTCGCTTAGTGGGGCAGAGCATTAAATGTAATAACGCCAATCACAAATAACAACCGCAACAAAAGTGACATCGCCAAGGATGTCATTGCGCAAAAAAAAATCTGTGTTAAGTATGTCGTATAGCGTTACAGCAAAGTGTTATAACAGCTGGGATGACTTTTTTTTGCAGATTCTTGGATAAACTGTTGCTGATACTTTGATTTTTTAAAGTTGGTGAGCGATTTTTTTTTGGTTTCATTTTTGCATCAGGTCTTCAAGTAATTTATATGCAGATGAGTGGGAAACCACCAAAATATTCAAGCAATGATTTTAAGCGAGTAAGAAATTAAATGAAAATTTATTTTTGTTGACGTTAAGCTGACATCATTGACAAAAAAGGTATGGAGGGTATATTAAGTTCGTCATTCCGTTGGTAACTCATCGAAATAATCATTTTAGACCCAACAAAGTATATATATTCTTGATCAGCGTAAAATTCTAAGACGATTTAGCCCTGTCCGTCCGTCTGTCCGTCTCTTGTAATCACGCTACAGTCTAAACGAATTAAGATAGGAAGCTAAAATTGCACAGATCTCTCTTTTGTCTGCAGGCAGGTCAAGTTCGAAGATGGGGTATATCGGTCCACGATATCGTATAGACCCCATATAACGGTACCCCCGATATTCGGTATTTTGATGATTTTACCCACATTTTTCAACGGAATTGTCTGAAAATCCACACAAGGAGTTCCTTGTGGGTACTTTATGCCTCGACAGAGAATTATCTAAATAGGTCCACGATATCGTATAGCCCTTGTATAACGGTACCCCCGATATTCGGTATTTTGATGTTTTAGCCATATTTTTCAACGGAATGGTCACAAGAGATTCTTTGTACACAAAGAGTTCTTTGTGAACACTTTACCCCCCGACAGAGAATTCTCTATATAGGTTAACGATTACGTATAGCCTCCATATAACGGTACCATGCGATATTCGATATTTTGATGATTTTAGCCACATTTTCCAATCTTATTGTCTGAAAATCCACACACGGAGTTCTTTGTGAGCACTTTACCCCTGAAACGGAATTGTCTATATAGGTCCATAATATCGTATATCCCCCATATATACAGTACTCCCCTATATTTGGTATTTTGATGATTTTACCCACATTTTTCAACGGAATTGTCTAATAATCTACACAAGGAGTTCTTTGTGAGTACTTTACCCCCAGACATAGATTTGTCTATATATATGTATATGTATATCCCCCCATATATCGGCACCTTCTGATATTAGGTATTTTAAAGATTTTAACAGAATTTTCAATGGATTTTATTTATTTATTTTTTTTTTTTTGAATATTTTCTAATTCGTTCCTAATGGTGGAGGGTATTCAAAGTTCGGCCCGGCCGAACTTACTGTTTTTTTACTTGTTTTTTTTAAGATTTTCGATTTAAGACATTTTTCCCGTTTTAAAGTTTTCAGGAAAATTTTAATTTTTAAATTTCTGTTCACCCCTCCACCCATTACCATTTATCTAAATCTCCAACCCTACTTAAAAACTTTTCTGAACTGATATCCATGGCATTAACCCATTGCCTTGCCTCCTTCACTCTCTATCATGGCATTTCGTTACAAATATTTATACATATATATTTTGTTGTATCCGGCTGTGTAATAAAAATGTCACCGCATGATAAGGCTTTTCTTAATAGGCATAATAAGGCTTACTTATTCACAAACGCATACACACACACATACATTTATGGCCTTTAAGTGTCTTATGGCTTAAACTAATGACACAAATTTTCCCCATAATAGAGGAAACGAAGGCAGTAACAAATTCACATCATATTTTGGCAATAGGAGGAAAATGATAGGACGGATTGCTATACAAAATTGAAGTTGATTCCTTAGGGTTTGGGAGGCGGTGTGAGAGACTCTGTTTGTTTCAGCTTGTTGTTGGAGCACTTTGTTAAATGTTTTATATTATGGCCATTTTGTGAAATTGCCTAGCACCAAAACCCCCCGCTAAGGGTGTCATTGGCAGGCACTGACAATTGTTGTTCCATCCAGTTAATGTTATGTTCCGTTGAAATCTGTTTCCGCCAAAACTGAACGGAAATTGTTCAAAATGTTCCAGTCGACAGTTTTACACGTCTCACTTAATCGGTGTTAAGTTGGAATATCTCGAAACACTGATAGGCGTGTTACACTAATTGCAATCTGTTTTGGGAAACGATGTCCTTGGGTATTTTAGGACGAGAGTTGATTTGAGAATATCTTAAAAATCAAAATGAAATAGATACACAGCCTACACAAATATATATTTATACCCTACACCACATAGTGGTAAGGGTATTATGTCTTTGTGATCCATAGTTACTTTTGAGAACCTTCATAGAATCACTTTCTGAGTCGATTTCTGCATGTCAGTCCGTCTGTCCGTCCGTCCGTCTGTCCATGTATTCTTGTGAACAAAATGCAGGTCGCATTTATTATCCGATTGAGATGAAATTTTCCAAACAATATTTTTTTGGCCCAAGGACGAACCCTATTGAAATTGGTGAGAATCGGATCAAATTTAGATATAGCTCCCATATATATCTTCATCCGATTTCGGGTTAAATGTGCACCAAATATCCACTATCAGTCCAAATTACCTGAATTTTGGCACACCCAACCGAGTTCGGCCTAGAAGCAAGTATATCAAATTTGGAGAAAATCGGTTCAGATATAGCTATAGCTCCCATATATATCTTTCATCCGATTTGATCTTTAAGTCCCTCACATTCCTACTATGCACTCCACAACCGTGATATTTGGTACCAGGTATTAGATGGAGCACAGAAATAGCTGTTTTAAATTTTATCGAAATCGGTTTAGATTTGGATATAGCTCCCATATATAACTTCATCCGATTTCGGGTTAATTGACCACCAAATGGCCAATATCAGCCCAAATGGCCCGAATTTTGGCACATGTGACCGAGATTAGCCTTAAAGCAAATACAACAAATTTGGAGAAAATCGGTTCAGAAACAGCTATAGCTCCCATATATATCTTCATCCGATTTGGTGTTTAAGCCTCTCACATTCGTAATATGCACTCCACAAGAATGATATTTGGTACCAGATATAAGATACAGCCCAGAAATAGCTGTTTGTAATTTTATCGAAATCGGTTCAGATTTGGATATAGCTCCCATATATATCTTCATCCGATTTCGGGTTAATTGTGCACCAAATGGCCAATATAAGTCCAAATGGACTGAATTTTAGTACATCGGACCAAATTCAGCCTAGAAGCAAGTATATAAAAGTTAGTGAAAATCGGTTCAGATATAGATATAGCAACCATATATATGTTTCATCCGATTTAGAGTTTTAGTCCCATACATTCGTAATATTCACTCTACAACCGTGATATTTGGTACCAGGTATTAGATGGAGCACAGGAATAGCTGTTTTAAATTTTATCGAAATCGGTTCAGATTTGGATAAAGCTCTCATATATATCTTCATTCGATTTCGGGTTAAATGTGCACTAAATGGTCAATATCAGCCCAAATCACCAGTCTAGAAGCTAATACGTATAATTTGGAGAAACCCGGTTCAGAGATAGCTATAGTTCGTAAAATGCACGATAGAATTAGATAGATTTTGATTTTGTACCAAATATCTCATAGAGCTCTGAAATGCCCTGTATAAACCTTTTTACGAGAGCTCTACTAAATATGCATATAGTCGGCACCGCCCGACTTTTGAGCTTTCCTTACTGGTTTTTATTTTTGATTTGAAACCTTTGACTGATTCTCGAATAATTAAGGTATTTGCAGATACATGTGAATGTTTTAATGACTTCTTGAAAATCAAAACCATAACCCTATTAATTAATTATTTACGAATCCCTGGTGGACTACGGGGTGAAATGAAAAAACTGCAACCAACTTCAGACTGCTGTCATTTCTAAGCCACTCGTCCGACAGCTGTTAAAATTATTCCAGTTACAGCTCTTATATTCTTTACAAGCGTACAAAAGCATTTTTGTGAGAATTTTTCCAAAAAAAAAAAAAATGTTATTCGTGATGGAAAGCCACAAGTGGCTCCAGCATTTAAATGTGAATAAATCTTTTGTGTCTTGTACCATCGCTCCTTACCGTAGAACTGATAGCGTAACCCCAAGGAAGTGGACGGAAGAAAATAGCAACATCAGCAGAAATGATCAGGTATATCTATTGCTGCAATAAATATACAGGGTAGCCCATATTCGACGGACCCATGACTCTTTGGGCCCATTGTCCGCAGGCAACATTCTTTGCGTCATTTGAATTTTATACGGGAACATATGCTAATCAATGCGAATAATCCGTTGTAAAGTGCACCGAGCCATGCCCAACTGCTGAGAACGGCGTTTTTGGGATGTTCTTGGGGACCTCTCAACACTGGCTCGTACGGCAGCGATTTTCTCGGCCGATCCCTTTGGTCGACTTCGGATTAGAAATAGCCTTAGCAGTTGAAATTTTTTCGTATAAACGCTTAATGGTGTTCTTAGAAGGCGCACTTCTCACATTTTTTTCACAATTGACTTCTCCTGTTGAATGTAAATTTCAACTATTTCAGAGCGCTCGCGTGGAGTGTATTCGTTCATGGTAAAAACCTGCTTGGACTGACGCTTCAAACGCGGTATGTCATTAAGCCATGTGACATCTCTGTCAAAAGTTAGGGCGTTGCCAGATGGGTCCGTTGAATATGGGCAACCCTGTATGTTATGGGAGCTAAAATGTCGGGAATAGCATCAAATTTAAGAATAAATTTAGATTTGTTCGATTTGGTCACTTTTGGCACGAATTATGGCCTTCAAACGGCCAATGAAACCGTCACACGCTGCCCGAATGTTGCTCTGCGGTATTTTTGTCCATTCCCGGCGAAGCGCTTGCTTGAGGTGATCGACATTGGAAATGAAGCGAGGAACCTCATTTTGTAACCATTTTTGGATGAAAGGGCTGAGTGCGATGGTGCTGAGGCCTGTTGAAATGTCCAAGGTCTGCGGCCAAAATTTTTGCGTGCCCGGAATATTTTCGCGATAATATTCGGTATTTATTCTGATGCTACGGTCGATTAATATGAGCAGAGAGAAACCATTGGCTGTTATGGCGGCCCACACCATCACCATGGCCGACGCTTGAGTTCTGGTGGCCAACCGAAGGTACACATTTTCTGCTGACCTCTTCGGCAAGTAAACACGATCATTTTGTTTGTTTACAAACTGCTAGACAACGGAGAAAACCAAATTCGGCCGTTCAACACTTTCGGCCTAGCGAAGCAACTCTTTAGCTCTTTTGAGTCTATTTTCTTTATGTTGCGGTGTAAGTTCTTGCACTTTTTGGAATTTCAATGGCTTTACTCCCAGCTAATTTTTCAATATTTGCCGATTGAAATATTGCGATATATTCAACTCGAGAACCATTTTTCGGCCACTGCGATGCGGGTTTCGATCAAGTCGCTTCTTTATATTACAGCCTCACTAAAAGTTAAAAATCGGGTTAAAATGAAAACATCTATTCAGATTGGGCTGGGTGAGAAATAATCGTAAAATCGGATGAAAATATATATCGAAGCTACATATAAAGCTAAACCGATCTCCATTGTTGTGGACTGCATATTACGCATGTGAGGGACTTTAACACCAAATCGGATGAAATATACATGCGGGAGCTTTATCTATATCTGAACTGATTTTCTTCAAAATTTGACGTACTTGCTTATGGTCAAAATTCGATCGGATGTACCGAAATTCAGGTCATTTGAACTGATATTGGCCATTTTGAGCACAATTAATCCACTTGATTACAAATTAACAATGACAGACGGACGGACATACATAGATCGGATCAGCTGGGTGAGATAGGAATATCTATATATAGGTTCCTATGTGGGGGATCAATAATTCGAGGTGTTACATAATTTCTGGTTCAATCAAACTTATTATATCCCCAACACGTAGTGTGGTAGGGTATAAAAATGTTTGCCTGTCTTCAGAAGATCAACCTTCTATCAATGGAGAACCTTATAAAATCGCTAACTATGGGAGATATTCGAGGGTTTCCTAAATATAGATATATCGAAGACTTTATAACAGCAGACAAGTTAGATCTTAGGTTTAGCAACTCTATCCTGAAAGACCGAGTAGGAAATGAATTAAGAATTTTACATGTTAGTTTTCGAATTAAGACTCATGAGCCATTTTAAATTTATTCGTCTTTCAAAAAGACACATTCCAAAACTTTTCCAGGATAAATGTTATGGCATGGGGTTTATTAACCTAATCATTTTTAAATAAAATATTTGCGGCCATGAAATTTTGAGTGGGAGCATTACAAATTCATTCTACAAATAACAGCCTTGAAATTTTTGTTTATTAAATTATATATCAAATATTGTATCAGAAAATCTGTCGATACATTAATTGCTAAGAACAATCACAAATATTAATTTTTTATAAGGAACACCTCCTTATTCCATTACCTAATATTACTATCAGGTTGTTTTAATAAACAAACTTCAAAAAAATTATTTTGAATTTTTCATTTTGCATAACCAAAAAAAAAGAAAACATACCAACATAATATTAAATGGAAAAATTCTCCCCGAACTTATGTTTTAAAACTATGCTAGCATTTTCAAAACAATTTCTAATATCAAAAAAAAGTTGTGGCCATAAAACAACGAGAAAACTTTACTCTACGTAGTGCATCTGCAATTTTTAGGTAGATTTGATGTCATGACATTTATAATTTATTATAGCGACGTACTAACATTGCGACGCGTTTTAGAGCCACGTGTTATGGCAGCAGTCGTTGTTGCTGTTGATGTTGCTGCTGCTGCTGCCGTTTGTGATGTTCATCCACGAAATGGATACTCTGGGCTTCAATGTTTTTAGCAGGGTCTGTGCACTTAAATTATGTCAAGATGACTATACTAAATAAGTAAACTCTAACAAATATGGGTGTTTCCATTAAAGAATGGATGTTTGTTTTAAAATATTCATGATTGTTGGATGGAAAGAACTAGTTCCTTATCTGTTTCCGGGGACTCTGGTCGTTTGTATGGAAACTCCGCGTATGAGTGATATGAAATATATGAAATTTTTGAAATCACTCATACTTCTAGGAACTGTTGTACTGAACTACGAACAAGGTTGGAACAACTCTAATTGCAACAAGTTGTTATAATTGCTTTTAATATCAGATGTTGTGTTCTGATAAACAGTGGGGGGACACATGAGACCCTTCGAAATGCAGGGTGAGATAAAAAAAAACAGTAAGGAAAGCTCAAAAGTCGGGCGGTGCCGACTATATGATACCCTACACCACTATGCATATTTAGTAGAGCTCTCGTAAAATGGTTAATACAGGGCATTTCAGAGCTCTATGAGATATTTGGTACAAAATCAAAATCTATCTAATTCTATGGTGCATTTTACGAACTATAGCTATCTCTGAACCGGGTTTCTCCAAATTTTACGTATTAGCTTCTAGACTGGTGATTTGGGCTGATATTGACCATTGAGTGCACATTTAACCCGAAATCGGATGAAGATATATATGAGAGCTTTATCCAAATCTGAACCGATTTCGATAACATTTAAAACCGCTATTCCTGTGCTCCATCTAATACCTGGTACCAAATATCACGGTTGTAGAGTGAATATTACGAATGTATGGGACTAAAACTCTAAATCGGATGAAACATATATATGGTTGCTATATCTATATTTGAACCGATTTTCACTAAATTTTATATACTTGCTTCTAGGCTGAATTTGGTCCGATGTACTAAAATTCAGTCCATTTGGACTTATATTGGCCATTTGGTGCACAATTAACCCGAAATCGGATGAAGATATATATGGGAGCTATATCCAAATCTGAACCGATTTCGATAAAATTACAAACAGCTATTTCTGGGCTGTATCTTATATCTGGTACCAAATATCATTCTTGTGGAGTGCATATTACGAATGTGAGAGGCTTAAACACCAAATCGGATGAAAGATATATATGGGAGCTATAGCTATATCTGAACCGATTTTCTCCAAATTTGTTGTATTTGCTTTAAGGCTAATCTCGGTCACATGTGCCAAAATTCGGGCCATTTGGGCTGATATTGGCCATTTGGTGGTCAATTAACCCGAAATCGGATGAAGATATATATGGAAGCTATATCAAAATCTGAACCGATTTCGATAAAATTTAAAACAGCTATTTCTGTGCTCCATCTAATACCTGGTACCAAATATCACGGTTGTGGAGTGCATAGTAGGAATGAGAGGGACTTAAAGATCAAATCGGATGAAAGATATATATGGGAGCTATAGCTATATCTGAACCGATTTTCTCCAAATTTTATATACTTGCTTCTAGGCCGAACTCGGTTGGGTGTGCCAAAATTCAGGTAATTTGGACTGATAGTGGACATTTGGTGCACATTTTACCCGAAATCGGATGAAGATATATATGGGAGCTATAGCTGTTTCTGAACCGATTTTCTCCAAATTTGTTGTATTTGCTTTAAGGCTAATCTCGGTCACATGTGCCAAAATTCGGGCCATTTGGGCTGATATTGGCCATTTGGTGGTCAATTAACCCGAAATCGGATGAAGATATATATGGGAGCTATATCCAAATCTGAACCGATTTCGATAAAATTTAAAACAGCTATCCCTGTGCTCCATCTAATACCTGGTACCAAATATCACGGTTGTGGAGTGCATAGTAGGAATGTGAGGGACTTAAAGATCAAATCGGATGAAAGATATATATAGGAGCTATAGCTATATCTGAACCGATTTTCTCCAAATTTGATATACTTGCTTCTAGGCCGAACTCGGTTGGGTGTGCCAAAATTCAGGTAATTTGGACTGATAGTGGATATTTGGTGCACATTTAACCCGAAATCGGATGAAGATATATATGGGAGCTATATCTAAATTTGATCCGATTCTCACCAATTTCAATAGGGATCGTCCTTGGGCCAAAAAAATATTGTTTGGAAAATTTCATCTCAATCGGATAATAAATGCGACCGGCATTTTATTCACAAGATTACATGGACAGACGGACGGACGGACGGACGGACAGACGGACTGACATGCATAAATCGACTCAGAAAGTGATTCTATGAAGGTTCTCAAAAGTAACTATGGGTCTATCTCGTTTCCTTCTCCATGTTACAAACAAATGCACAAAGACATAATACCCTTACCACTATGTGGTGTAGGGTATAAAAACTGCAACAAAGACAAATGCGATATTTTTTACATTTTTTATACCCTACACCACAAGGTGGTGGACCCATAGTTCCTTTTGATGATTTGCATAGAATCACATTCTGAGTCGATTTATGCATGTCCGTCCGTCCGTCTGTCCGTCTGTCCAGGTATTTTTGTCAACAAAGTACAGTTTGTATCTATTGCCCTATCCAGATGAAATTTTGCACAAATCATTTGTTTGGCCCAAAGACGAACCCTATTGAAATTTGAGGTAATCGGTAAACATTTAGATATACGTCCCATATATATCTTCGTCCGATTTGCTTCTTATTGTGCACCAAACATGTAATATCAATCCGAATAGTATGGAATTTTGCACGTACGATCAGATTTGACCTGAAAATAAATATTCCAAATTTGATCGAAATCTGTTCAGATATAGCTATAGCTCCCATATATATTGTTCATCCGATTTCTTATTTTTGTCCTCCGTAACCGTAATATGCACTCTGTAACAACAATATTTGGGGAAATATATCAAATACAGCTCAAAAATACATTTGCTAAATTTTATCGAGATCGGTTCAGATTTGGATTGGATATAGCTCCCATATATAACTTCGTCCTACTTACCTTTGATTGTGCACCAAACGTCTAATATTTGCCTAAATTGGATGAAATTTGTCCAGAAGCTAGTATGTCAAATTTGGTGCAGATCGGTTCAGATATAGCTATAGCTCCATATATACTGTTCATCCGATTTGTCACATTTATTGCCCACAGCCGGAAATATATCAAATACAGCTCAGAAACATCTTTGCCAAATTTTATCTAGATCGGTTCCGATTTGGATATAGCTCCCATATATATTTTTATCCGATTTTAAATTAATTGTGCCCCATATGGGCAATACAAGTTCGAAATTAAAAGATACAAATGCTTCGGCATATTTAGTCCTTTGAACTTTAAATTATAATTATAATCATAGCGTGTATGATCGAATTCTCCTATAAAAACTTCTAATTGTTCTAAATTAGCAAAGTGGTGTAGGGTATCATAAAGTCGGCTCCGCCAGACTTTAAGACTTTCTTTACTGGTTTAATTTTATTGCATGAAAGCAAAAAATGTCGGAAATAGCATCGAACGTTTTAATAGGTTTAGATTTGTTCGAATTGATCACCTTTGGCACCAATTATGGCCTTCAAACGGCCAATGAAACCGTTACACCCTGCTCGAATGTTGCTCTGCGGTATTTTGGTCCATTGCCGGCAAAGCGCTTGCTTGAGGTGATCGAAACTTTGGTATTATTTTCTGCCAACCTTGCTTTCCAAAATACTCCAGAAACAATAGATTTTGGTGGCCACTGTGCGCTGGAAATAAAGGAGGAACCTCATTGTGTAGTCATTTTTGAGTGGCGTGTGCTGAGTCTTGTTGGAATGTCTAAGTTCTGCGGCCAAAATGTTTGCGTACCCAAGGCTTTACTATACCCTCCAGAATATTTTCGCGATAATATTCGGCATTGAATCTGATCTGTCGATCTCTGCCGCTTAACACGAGCCGAGAGCGGCCATCGGCTGTTATGGCGGTCCACACCATCACAATGGCCGACGCTTGAGTTCTGGTGGCCAAGCCGAGGTGCACATTTTAAGCTGACCTCTTTGGCTAGTAAACACAATCATTTTGTTTGTTTACAAACTGCTGGATAACTAATGTTTTCTCATCGAAAAAAAAAAAACAAATTCTGCAGTTCATTACTTTCGGCCAAACGAAGCTACTCTTGAGCTTTTTTGAGTCTATTTTCCTTCTGTTGTGGTGTAAGTTATCTTGTTGAAATTTCAATGGCTTTACCCCGAGCTCATTTTTTAATATTTGCCGAATGGAATATAGCGATATGTTCAGCTCACGAGCCATTTTTCGGTCACTGCGACGCGGGTTTCGATCAAGTCGTTTCTTTACTTTTCGAAACATTTCGGCTGACGTTGCTGTTTTCTTCCGCCCACTTCCTTGACGTCAAGCTACGCTACGAGTACAACGGTAACGAACGATGGTACGAGACGCAAAAGACTTATTCACATTCAAATTCTGCAGTTCTCTAACGATAACCACTTGTAGTTTTCTAGCCAAATGTGAAGAAATCACACTATCACGCTTGAATTCCATTACGAATAACTTTTTTTCCGGAAAATTTTCACCAAAATGCTTTGGTCGCTTGTAAACAATATAATGAGCTGTCACTGGAATAATTTTAACAGCTGTCGGACGAATGGCTTTGGAAATGACAGCAGTCTGAAGTTGACCGCAGTTTTTTCAACTCACCCTGTTTGGCTACAGATGGTATATGTCATTTAATACATCCCAGGGGTTTAACATTTTTGATCGAATTTTTAAATGTTTTCTCTCTATTTTAATTGTATATCGTTTGTGACTATGGCTTGGAAAAACCCCAAATTCCCAACTTTTCACCTAGTCCATGGAACTACCCACAATTTCACTTATATATTTCAATTTAATGTGAATGTTTTAACAACATCATTGCAAATATTCCCTTTACAACGTGTGGGGCGATGCAGGGTGGAGAGAGAGAGAGAGAGATACCAGCTGTCACCAACAGCAACGCAACTGCTGTATGAGGGGCGATTAAACAAATCGCCGTCATTTAAATTTTAATGCAGACAGCTAAGATTTCGAAATGCTACACGAGGGGAGGGAAAAAGACATAAATAAACAAATATACATTAGAAAATTGAAACAATCATGCTGATATACAATTTGATATGAAATCAAGAACAGAACGAAAAATTGATTATATTAGAGGTCATTGCATGGGAGTCCTATATAGATATATTAAAAGATAATTGTAACAATGTTCTTTCTTTAAAAGGTAGGTAGGTAATAGGTAAGACATTTGAAGCATTTTAAACATTAGTAGTTTCCTATGGTTCTATGGGATAAATACCCTTATAAAGACTTATATTAATTTTGTTACAGTTAACAATGTTACAGTGTTTGTCCAAAAATCCAACAGGGTTAGATTGGCAGATGACAATATAGTTGTTGTTCCTTGACATCAGTGATTTGGTTGTCTATGGACAACAAATATTAAATATTGATAGAAAACACTTTCCAAATTTTTGGGGGATAAGAAGTCTGCAGAAATATATTATATTTCCATCGTTTCCATCCAAGGCGCTGGAGGTAAAGGTTTTGTATTTAGTATTTTATTTATTTTAGAACTACAATAATCCCATCTAAAATGGAGATTATATTGAAAATACTTCAAGAGTCTCTACTAAATGTCATTTAAATATATAATATATTAGGAGCTTTATTTGATTCCATTATATACGGTGATTATGTTTATAAACTTATGGGGTCTGTAAAGAAGGTTTCGAGAAGGGACGTTTATAAACCCTTCATATTATTATAGAAGTTATACAACATTCAGTTTCTTTCTGTACTATGTGTACCATCCAGCATAACATTGTGCAACATAAAAACTAGTAAAGAAAGTCTTAAACTCGGGCGGGGCCGACTTTATGATACCCTACACCACTTTGCTAATTTAGTAGAGCTCCACATAACAATTAAACGTTTTTATGGGAGAATTCAATCATACACGCTATGATTATAAGTATGATTTAAAGTTCAAAAGACTAAATATGCCGAAGCATTTGTATTTTTTTATACCCTACAACACTATGTGTTGGGGGTATTATAAGTTTGATTGGGCCAAAAATTATGTAATACCTCGAAATATAGGTTTCCCACATAGGAAAGTATATATGGATCTTCCTAGCTCGCCGAGATGAGTCGATCTAGCTATGTATGTCCGTGCGTCCGTCTGTCCGTCTGTCCATATTAATTTGTAATCAAGCTACAGGTCGCAATTATGGCCCGATTCCCACGAAATTGAAAACGTAGGTGGGATTAGGATCAGAATAGAACCCTGTTGTTTTTGGATATGATCGCAAAATATTTAGGGGTTAAAATGGACCAAAAACATAAAAAATACTTGATTTTGCAGTTGCTCTACAGGCCACAATTATAGACCAATCGGCACGGAATTTTGCATGGAGTTAAAGTTTAGGACTGGGAAGAAACGTACAAAATTTGGATGGTCATCGGACCACATTTTGTGGGTAAAATAGACCATCGCTTTTTTTGTAAAAAACCGCTAAACCGCGGATATTTTTTATCCTGGCGAAATCACAAATACAAGAAAATGTCACTTCTGACCGTTACATTGATGCTCATATCCTCGCATATATAGCAAAATATATACAATCTCATATATCAAAGACGGGCATGTTAGTTAGATCGCTAAAAAGTCAAGAACCGCTGGACTGACTTTCACAATTCTCATCAATTCAGAATGGTATCTTGCCAGAAAAGGATAACATCAAAGAAAATGGCGTAAAAATATGCCAATAAAAAGTGAATATTTTTTTACATTTTTTTTTAAATTTTTGTCATACTTTTTATCGCAATTTTTTCAATTTGACTTACACTTTTGAATTGTAAATTTTTAAAGTTTTTCTACACCCCCAACACTATGTGTTGAAGGTATTACATACAGGTCGCAATTATTGTCCGATCTCCTCGAAATTTTTCATGGGGTATCGTTAGGGTGAAAATTAAAGCCTACTGTTATGGAGATTTAAGTTCAAAGGACCAAAACAAAAAAAAATATTTTCCTGAAAGAGGAAAGATGTCGAGATATATATGGAAGCTATATCCAAATCTGAACCGATCTCGATAAAATTTGACAAAGTTATTTCCCTGAATATCGTTGTTACGGAGTGCATATTACGGCTGTGGGTAACAAATCGGATGAACAATATATATGAGAGCTATAGCTATATCTGAACCGGTTTCGATTAAATTTGGCATACTTATTTTCAGGCCTAATTTGCTTGTATGTGCAAAATTCAATACTATTCAGGCTGATATTACACGTTTAGTGCACAACAAAAGGCAAATCGGACGAAGATATATATGGGAGCTATATCTAAATTTTTACCGATTATATACAATTTCAATAGGACGGACGGACGGACATGCATAAATCGACTCAGAATGTGATTCTATACAGATCATCAAAAGGAACTATGGGTCTATCTCGTTTTCTTTCGCCTGTTACAAACAAATGCACAAAGACATAATACCCTGACCACCTTGTGGTGTAGGGTATAAAAAGTAATGTAATACTTTAGTGCGTAAATAAGCAAATAGCTCGATCTACCAACGAACCGATTTCAATACAATTTGACACATTTATTTTTGTACCAAATTTCATCGGACATACGTATCGTGTGTTGTGCATCAAATGTGTAAAATCGGCCGAAAATATATATGGGAGCTATATCCAAATCTGAACCGATTTAAATATAATTTGACATATTTATTTGCGTACCAAATTTAGGCACTCATGCCGAATTTTATTGAACGCGGACATACGCATCGTGTTTCGTGCATCAAATATGTGAAATCGGCCAAAATATATATGGGAGCTATATCCAAATCTGAACCGATTTCAATATAATTTGACAAATTTATTTTCTAATCAAAATCCCGTCACACATTCCAAATTTCAACGGAATCAAACAAACATATCGTATTTGGTGCATTAAATAAATTAAACCGGCTGAAAATATATATGGGAGCTATATCCAAATCTGAACCGATTTCAATATAATTTGACAAATTTATTTTCTAATCAAAATCCCGTCACACATTCCAAATTTCAACGGAATCAAACAAACATATCGTATTTGGTGCATTAAATAAATTAAACCGGCTGAAAATATATATGGGAGTTATATCCAAATCTGAACCGATTTCAATATAATTTGACAAATTTATTTTCTAATCAAAATCCCGTCACACATTCCAAATTTCAACGGAATCAAACAAACATATCGTATTTGGTGCATTAAATAAATTAAACCGGCTGAAAATATATATGGGAGCTATATCCAAATCTGAACCGATTTCAATATAATTTGGCAAAATTTAGTTTCACATTTCAAATTTCTTTACGTACAGGTTTCTAGGATGAATTCAGTAGTAATTTCTAAAATTCAATCTATTGAGGGTGATATTAGTCATTTGGGAGCTATACCCTAATCTAAACCGATCTCGATTAAATTTAACAGAGGTATTTTCGAGCAGTATATGATGTTCGATATTAAATATCATTCTTGTGGGGTGCATATCATCCTAGAAACCAGTACTTTAAGTTTGGTGTAAATCGGTGCAGATATAGCTATAGCTCCCATACACATGTTTTATCTGAATCAGTTCTGAAATAAGTGTATAAAATTGTGTCAACATCGGTTTAGATTTGGATATAGCTACAATATGTACCCACAACTGATTTCGGGTTAATTGTCGGTCCAAATATGGGTCCAAATGACCTGAATTTTGGGACATCCGACCGAGTTCAGTCTAGAGGCAAGTAGAATAAATATGTTGCAAATCGGTTCAGATATAGCTACAGTTAACATATGTATGTTTCATCTGATGCGATTTTTAAGTCCCTCACATTCGTAATATGCATTCACAACAATGATATTTGGTACCAGTTATTTGATACAGCCCAGAAATACCTCTGGGAAATTTTATCAAGCTCGGTTCAGATTTCGATATAGGTCCTTCGAAATATATATACTAGACCCCACAAAGTATATATATATTCTTCATTAGCATAAACTTCTATGGTGATTTAGCGATGTCTGTTCGTCTGTGGAAATCACTCTAGTTTCCGAACGAAATGAAGTAGAATGATTAATCTTTTTCAAATGTATATTATGTCTGCAGGACTGGGCCATGTTTTGGTATAGCCCCCATATAACCGATATCAAGTACCTCTCGATATTTGTTGATTTAAGCGACATTATTCGCCGGAATTGTTTCAAATTTGATATTTGAAGTTTGAAATGTATACTACAGCCTAAGACAGAAAATTGTCTGTGCAAGTCCACGTTTTCCTATAGCCCCCATAAAACGGTACCTCCCGATATTCCGTACTTTGTTGATTTTAGAGACATTATAAACCATAATTGTTTCAAATTTGGTATTTGATGTTCGTAATAGACTCTACAGCCTATGGCAGGAGATTATCTGTGCAGGTCCACATCTTCGTATAGCCCCCATATAACGATGCCTCCCGATATTCGGTATTTTGATGATTTTAGCTACATTATTCACCGATTTTTTTTAAGTTTCGCATTTGGATATTGTAATGGCTTATGACAAAAGTTACCTATGAAGGTCCATATTGTCGTATAGACCCTAATATAACTTAAATTCACTTACATTCGGTATTTTTAAGATTTTAACAAAATTTTTAGCGAATTTTATTGTTTTTGAGATTGCCAAATTCGTTCCAAATAGGGGAGCGTATTCAAAGTTTGACCCGGCCGAACTTTCAGCTTTTTACTTGTTTTTTAATATAATCCTTTTCGCAGTGATATTATGCACTCTATAGCAATGTAATTTTGTATAAAAAATAAAAATGTCTCCATCAAATTTAGTAAAAATCGATTCAGAATTGGATATGCCTCCCATATATTAGTTCCTCTGAAACCTAACTATAACTGCTCTAAAGCCAAATGTTGATAGGTGATATGATCTGCTTACAATACATTATTTTGTCATGGGAGCTCTGTTAAATATGTATAATGGTGTAGGGTATCATATTATCGGCCCCGCTCGCCTAACTTTTAACTTTTCCTCACCGGTAGATATGTATAAATTCCTGGCATTTAGAGAAGATTTATACATTTGACGTTTTAAGGACCTATAGTAGAATTTTATGACAAATAATTTTGCAGAATATTTATACTTGCTACGATGCCGATAAGGGAAGTTTTTAACTATATTTTGAAAAAGGACCGAAACGACTTCATTGTTCTGCCTAGCTTGAGAGTTAAAATTTGTTACCAAACTAATTCTCGTATTTTCATTTGCAATATTGCAGCTGACACCATATACTAAAAATGCATGGATCTTGGAGGAATCTTAATCCGCAAATTTTCAAATGTGTGGAATATGGGGGGATTTGCCTATTCTATTTAGGTTACTTTGTAATGCATACTTTCAAAACGCCAATACAAGTGGCTCCCATTTTTAGCTCTTCTCTTGTAATTTTGCAGAATATTTTGACGGGTCGTTTAAAGGGATTTTGTAATATAATAATTGACTTGCTTGAGGGTTAAATTTTTTGACAGTCATTTTTATTTTTAATCCTCAAATTTCAATGAAAATGGAGGAAGATGGTGTAACTTCCCCTTCTTTCTTTATGTACTTTGCGAAATGAAATTTCCAAACGCCAAATTACGTGGCAGGTCCTCATTTTGGCTTTGTATGTATCATGATGGAGGGTATCAAAAGTTCGACCCGACCGAACCTACTACTTTTTTATTTGTTGATATACTCTTCATAAGCTACACATATCAAATGACAAAAACCAATTAGTTGCCGGATTCAAGAATGTCTTAACTTCTTAGGAAATATTTCTTTTGATATTTTCACATTAAGACATTCAAACTATTTGCAATAAGAAAACTTTTATGATGTCAGAACCGATTTAAAACTCATCAATTTTATGTATTTAGGAACTTTTTTCTTCTTCTTCTCATTTTTCCAATCATTTTAATTGATTTCGAACAAAAATGCTTAAAAATTCATAATCCTTGAGATTTAGTTTTTGTTGTGAAATTTTTATTTTCATTCTTCGGCATTTTTATGAACACAAAGGGAGCTTAGGTGAAAAATATGTTCCGTCTTCCTCTTCGTTTTCTTCTTCAGTTTTGTAATGAAAGCGTAGCTAAGTATTGAAAGCGCATAAGAAATATCAATCACTTTCATGTCACCAACAGATCTAGTACCGAAGAATAAAATGAGCGGATTGGTGAGAGGGGGATAAGGGGGTTATTAAAGCATATGACATGACATTCTTCATCAACACCAACGTCAACGTTATAATCGCTGACGCTGAAATGACGTTGTGTGCGTGATTGAGAATAGTTTGTCATTAATTTGGTATGATTTTGATGACATGTCAAAACGTGAGATTGAAGCGACCAATTGACACAGGTATTAATGAGATTTCGCGGGGTGATGGAGAGGTGATTTTCAATAGCCGTTAATAGAGAAGTTGAAAATTTTGGGGGACAAGCGAGGAAATTTTGAAAATGCCAATAATAGACACAAAAACAAGTAAGGAGAGGTCAAAAGTCGTGCGAGGCAAGCTATATGATACGCCAAGGCACTATGCAAACTTAGTAGAGCTGTCTTAATAATAAAGTTTATATTGGGAATTTAATTTTAAATTTATATTTGAAAGCTTATCATAGCTCTACAGCAGTAATAATTTACTTTCAGAACTGATATATGGGAGATATATTCAATTATGAACCGATCTCGATAAAATTTGGCAAAGATATTTCTGAGCTGTATTTGATATATTTCCCTGAATATCGTTGTTACGGAGTGCATATTACGGCTGTGGTTATCGAATACAACACATCGGATGAACAATATATATGGGAGCTATAGCTATATCTGAACCGATCTTCACCAAATTTGGCATACTTGCTTCTAGACTCAAATCGGTCGCAAGTGCCAAATTCCATCCCATTTGGGCAAATATTAGACGTTTGGTGCACAATAAAAAGTAAATCGGACGACGTTATATATGGGAGCTATATCCAAATCTGAACCGATCTTGACAAAATTTAGCAAAGGTATTTCTGAGCTGCATTTGATATATTTCCCCAAATATTGTTGTTACAGAGTGCATATTACCGCTGCGGAGGACAAAAATAACAAATCGGATGAAACATATATATGGGAGCTATAGCTATATCTGAACCGATTCCAATTAAATTTGGGATACTTATTTTCAGGCCTAATTTGGTTGTATGTGCAAAATTCCATCCTATTCGGGCTGATATTACACGTTTGGTGCACAATAAAAAGCAAATCAGACGAAGATATATATGGGAGCTATATCTAAATTTTTACCGATTATCTCCAATTTCAATAGGGTTCGTCCTTGGGCCAAACAATAGGATTCTAAAAGCGTTCTGCATTTTGATTCCAAGAATACATGGACAGACGGACGGACGGACGGACTGGCATGCATAAATCAACACAGAAAGCGATTCTATGCAGATCATAAAAAGGAACTATGGGTCTATCTCGCTTCCTTCTCCATGTTACAAATAAATCCACAAAGACATAATACCCTTACCACTATGTGGTGTAGGATATAAAAACAATTAAAAAAATAACGGTCATTTTTGCCGACAGTTGTACACCCTTAGCAAATGTACGAAAAAAATATTTTGACCTCTGTTATGATTATTCAAATATTTAACTCCTTGAGTGAGGAGTGAGAAGTGGACCTGTATATGCCATATTCACAACAGATCTTTTGTTAGTGGAAATAATTGGATGTGTGAAATATAAAGAGAATCTGATGCTTATTTCGGATTTTATAAATGCTTTGGTTATTCAAAACTTTTACCCTTTGTGGGGAAGGTACCAAAAGAAGTGATCCGATCTCTACCGTTTTTATAGCAGATCCTGTGTTGATAACAATATTATGATGTGCCAAGTCCAAATGGAATCGGATATTAATTTCGCGTTTTATGAGATCAATGGATATTCAAAATTTTGACCTTTTGTGGGGGAGGTTCTTGATGGAGTGGACCGATATTATCCAGTTTTGCACCTGACCTAGAACTGATGCAGATATTATGCTTTGCAAAGTTGAAATAACATCGGATTATGGTTTCTCTTTCTGTGCAGATTATTATCATTATTATTTATTTTTTTTTTTTTTTTGAAAATTTTGATCTTTTGTGGGGTGCAACCAGAAGGAGTGGACGGATGTATTCCATTTTGGCAGCAGACCTTGGGCTAATATAAATATTGGTCACGTCACATTTTATAAGAGTTGTAATCATTAAAAATTTTGAACCTTTTTGGGGGAGGTACTTGCTGGAGTGGACCGATATTGACCATTTTCGCACCTGACCTAGAACCGACGCAGATATTAGGATTTGCAAAGTTGAAATAAAATCGTATTATTGCTTCTCTTTCTGTGCAGATTTTTTTTTTTTTTAAATTTTGATCTATTGTGGGGAGGTACCCGCAGGAGTGGACCGATACATTCCATTTTCACACCAGACCTTCGGTTAATAAAATTATTGGGATGTGTGAAATTTGAAGACAATCGGATTCTTACAACACATTTTATAAGAGTTGTAATTATTCAAAATTTTGACCCTTTGTGGGGGACGTACCTGATGTAGTGGACCAATATTGTCCATTTTCGCACCTCACCTAAAACCGATGCAGATATTAGGATTTGCAAAGTTAAAACAAAATCGGATTATTGCTTCTCTTCTTGTGCAGATTTTTTTTTAATTTTGATCTTTTGTGGGGAGGTACCAGAAAGAGTGGATTAATAAAATTATTAGGATGTTTGAAATTTGAAGGAAATCTGGCTCTTACATCACATTTTATAGAAGTTATAATTATTAAAAATTTTGACCCTTTGTGGGGGAGGTTCTTGATGGAGTGGACCGATATTGTCAATTTTCGCACCTGACTTAGCACCGCAAAAACTATTTTTTGAAAATTTCGACATTTTGTGGGGGAGGTACCAGAAGGAATGGACCGATATATTCCATTTTCACGCCAGACCTTGGGTTAATAAAATTATTGGGATGTGTGATATTTGAACAGAATCGGAACATCACTTTTTATAAGAGTTGTAATTATTAAAAATGTTGACCCTTTGTGGGGGAAGTACCTGTTGGAGTGGACCGATATTGTCCATTTTCGCACCTGAACTAGCACTGAAAATATATATATATATATTTTTATAAATATATATATGTTTTTAAAAATATATATGTTTTTAAATATATTAGTGGGAAGGTACCAGAAGGAGTGGACCGACATTGCCCATCTCCGAACTCGATCTAAGTTTGACAATAATATTACGATGTACCAACTTTGGATCAAATCTGATACTCCCATCGAGAGTTATTATGTTTACCAACCAGACAGACAGACAGACAGAAGGACGGACATCGCTAGATCGACTCCAAAATCGCTTAAATCATCAAAATATCGAATATCTGGAGATGTGGTTATATGGTTATATGGGGGCTATACGAAGGCGTGGACCTGCACAGGCAATGGAATATTTCCGGTGAATAATGTCGCTTAAATCACCAAAATACCGAAAATAGGGAGGTACCATTATATGGGGGCTATACCAAAACGTGGACCTATATGACCCATTTTTAAAACCAAAAGTCCTGCAGACATACTATACATTTGAGTAAAATTTTATAAACTTACTTCATTTCGTTCGGAAGCTAGAAAAACAGTTTCATCAACAATTCTCATCAAATTTTAACATGGGTTCCGAAGACATAAAATCTGTAATTGGATATATTCTAGATATATATAGAATATATAAATAAGCTTGTTTTGTCCAAAATTTGGGAAATACTAATTAAAATTATGGGGTAGCTCAAGATCAAGGACGTGAACTGATGGGACCCATTTTCGATTTTTACATGAATGTCGAAAAACAACAGCCTTTTACTATATCTTAGTTTTCTGTTTATTATCCTTGTATCTAAATATTACTTAGATGAGTTGCACACTGCATTACTACCCAATACTCTGAATATCCAATTTTTATGAATTCTATGATTTTATGTAGTCAGGTTTGGATAGTTCATCATATGTAATTCACACAAACGTTTGCCCTAGGATTCTAATTTAAATTTCACCTGGGATCCTTAATTCTCACCTTTAAAGTCAAGTAAATGTTGGGCATCGCTCTTTAACTTTAAGCATAAATTGCTGGCTAGCCCAAAGCTCAACCATAAACATATTTAAATAATAATATTTTTTTTACACTTAAAACCGGAGGCCATTAAATGCAGTCGAGCCATATCAAAACCTCATATTGTGGTCGGGCGATGCACAATGCAATCATTTGCATAAAAAACACTTACTTGGCCCGGAGAACTGGGTGGCTGGCTGACTGGCCATCCTCGCTCGGTGTTAACTTTTTTTCTCTACGTGTAAATATTTGCTGCTGTGCATTTAATGCAAATAACTTGAAGCAAATTGTTGGGGATTTCATCTCATTCGTTTTTTTAATAAAAAATGGTGTGAAGTGATAAGTGTTAGAAAAAAATGCCAGTGTTTAGGGTTAGTTTGTGAGTTGAATGGACGTAAAATGAAAATAAGTCAAGTGGGGAACCAGAAAAAAGTAATTTTTTATGAAAAAGAATAGCTCATAAAGTTAAGACTTCAATTGCACAATGGATAATGGTTCCTTCCCATGGTTTACGATGGACGGCGTTGGCATAAATTCTACTTGGCTAGACCTTGTTTTGATGCCATTACTGGCTCCTTTGTTTTCTTTTTTCCTGTGTGTCTGGCTAAGTAGCCAGGAAGGTATGGTAAAAACGGCAGTTATCAACACCATGTAAAGAACGTTTAAAAGTTTATGGTTGTAGTGTGAGAAAAAAGAGAATATGGAATATGTTTAAATAAGAAAATAAGGAATTAAATTAAACAAGCATAAATATAAATTTTAAGCAAAGATTTGAGGCCGACTATTTAAAGTCAGTAAGTCCTAATATCGCCTCCCTAAAATAAAGTGAATTTGCAAGATATCTACGATACATACAAGAAATGTGACCACACGTTAAAAATTCCCCAATTTTGGACATGGTGCTATTAAGGTAACATATTTCCAAAAAATCCGAGATATCAGCAGATTTTTTGTCTTCACTGGCCTTTAGTCAATCTCAATGTTTTTTTCTCCTTACAACCTATCCACTAAAATTTAATATTATGAGAAATTTTGGTAAAAATTTAGTACAGTACCCCAAATTAAAACAAGTAAGGAAAAGTCAAAAGTCGGGCGCGCCGACTATACCTTACACCACTATACATATTTAGTAGAGCTCCCGTAACAAATAAATTTTGTTCAGGTATATCATACCACCTATCAACATTTGACACAGAGAAGTTATAGTTTGCTATAGAGAGCATGATATCACTCGGAGAAAGATTTTATTAAAGAAGTAAAAAAGCTGTAAGTTCGGCCAGGTCGAATTTGAATCCCCTCCACCATTTGGAACGAATTTAGCAATTCTCAAAAACAATAAAATCCGTTAAAATGTCAGTTAAAATCTTGAAAATACCTAATGTAGCCGTATATTAGAGTCTATACGACGACGTGGACCTGCCTAGGCAACTTTTGCCACAAGCTGTTAGAATACTCAAATGCGAAACTTGAAAAAAAAATCTGTTTATAATGTAGCTAAAATCATCAAAATACCGAATATAGGGTGGTACCATGGTGGTTATAAAACGTGGATCTGCTCATACAATTTTCTGTCACTGGGAACTTCAAATGCGAAATTTGAAAAAAAAATCCGGTAAATAATGTCGCTAAAATCATCAAAATACCGAATATCGGGAGGTACCGTTATATGGGGGCTATACGAAGACGTGGAGCTGCACAGACAATTTTATGTTATAGGCTATAGTATTCATTACGAACTTCAAGCACCAAATTTAAAATAGTTCCGGTAAATAATATCGCTAAAATCATCAAAATGCCGAATATCGGGGCTATACGAAGACGTGGACCTTCATAGCTCATTTTCTGTCTTAAGCAGTAGCATCTATTACGAACTTTAAATATTCTAACAATTCCGGTAAAAAATGTCGCTAAAATCATCAAAATACCGTATATCGGGAGGTACCGTTATACGGGGGCTATACGAAGACGTGGACCTACATGGCCCATTTTCAATACCAAAAGTCCTGCAGACATAGTACAAATTTGAGTAAAATTTTATCAACCTATTTATTTTTTTTCGGAAGCTAGAGGGATTTCCACAGACGGACAGGCGGACGGACATTAAAAAATCGACATAGAATTTTATGCTGATCAAGAATATATGTACTTTGTGGGGTCTAAAATGTATATTTCAAGGTGTTACAAACGGAATGACAAACTTAATATACCCTCCATACTATATAGGCTATAGACGTGCGGGGCCGATCATGTGATAAACTAAAACACTACAATATGTCGGAAGCCCCCTTATGTCGAAATCCATTTTTGAAGATTTCGCTTTTGAAGTTATGCCCCGAAACACTGCTCAAATATTACCCTTAACATTTTGACCAGGGACATTTGCCCAATATTTACGCACTCTGTCGTGCTCTTAGTTGTTGTGGCTAAATATAATCCAATGGTCATCCAAAATGCTAAAATTCTACCCTGTCCTTAACTCTCTTCTCAGGCGTGTAGATTGGCTTCAACTCTGTGATCAGGAAATTGTTTCTGTGTTTGATTCATTTGAACCCCTAAATATTTTCCAATCATTTCCAAAATCAAGAGGACCCTCTGTATCTCCAAATTTAGACCCATATATATGATTAGCTTGTCTACGATATTTGGCTATATTCGTGAACGAAATCAGAATAAAAAACCAGAAGTTCGCCATTTGTGTATTTCGGATATCGGCTGTAAGTAATGCTGGTATTTTTTCACGCAAAAGTAGTGGTCCATTTTACCAGCTGTCCAACCCCCTTTCAACCCCTATATATATTGCGGACATCTTTGAAAACCATAGGCCTAGACCTTCTGAGCCTAACCCTACCCTTGTGAAAATGGGACTATAATTGCAAAAAAACTAGTAAAGATAGTCTTAAAGTCGGGCGGCGCCGATACCCTACACCCTACACCACTTTACTAATTTAGTAGAAATCCGCATAAAAATTAAAAGTTTTTTATGGGAGAATTCAATCATACACCCTATGATTATAATTATAATTTAAAGTTCAAAGGACTAAATATGCCGAATCATTTGTATATTTTAAATTCGGACTTTTATTGCCCATTGGTGCAATTTGAAATCAGATAAAGAAATATATGGGAGCTATATCCAAATCTGAACCGATCTGAATATCGTTGTTACGGAGTGCATATTACGGCTGTGGGTAACAAACACAAAAAATCGGATGAACAGTATATATGGGAGCTATAGCTATATCTGAACCGATCTTCACCAAATTTGACATTTGACAATTTGGCATACTTATTTTCAGGTCCACTCTGATCGTATGTGCAAAATTCCATACTATTCGGACTGATATTACACGTTTGGTGCTCAATAAACGGCAAATCAGGCAAAGATATATATGGGAGCTATATCTTAATTTTTACCGATTATCTCCAATTTCAATAGGGTTCGTCCTTGGGCCAAGCAAATGATTTGTGCAAATTTTAATCTGGATAGGGCAATAAATGCGAACTGTACTTTGTTTACAAAAATACATGGGCAGACGGACGGACGGACGGACGGACAGACGGATATGCATAAATCGACTCAGATTCTATGCAGATAATCAAAAGGAACTATGGGTCTATCTCGTTTGCTTTTGCCTGTTACAAACAAATGCACAAAGACATAATACCCTGACCACCTTGTGGGGTAGGGTATAAAAATCGTATGCGATAAAAAATATGAAAAAATAAAAAATGTCACAAAACACTACAAAATTTATATTAACATCATTTGTGACATATTTTTAAGCGATTTTTTCATTTTATACTTTTATGCCAAGAGGGCATTCTGAATTTAATTGACTGAATTTGTCAAAATCGGTCCAGCCATTATTGAGATATATGCATTCTAGCTAACATCCCCTTATTATGGGTATACGCATTGTATATATTTCGCGATATATATCCGATATATTTACTCTCGGCAACGATCATAATTGACCTCTTCGTCTATTTGTGATTTCGTCGGCATTAAAAATTTTCGTTGCTTAATGGAAAATTTTGCATTTATTTAACACAAAATGTATGGTTTATTTCACCCACTAACTTCCGCTTCGATTGGTCTATAATTGCGACCTGTAGAGCCACTGCAAAATCAGGAAATTGTTAAATTTTTGATCCATTTCAACCCCTAAATATTATACGATCATTTACATTCCAATAGGCTTCTATTCTGGCTAGAGCCCTACCTCTATTCTAAATTTAGTGAGGATCGGGCCATAATTGCGGCCGGTAGACTGATTACAATTTAACATGGACAGACGGACGGACGGACATACATAGCTCGATTGACTCAGCTCGGCGAGATAGGAAGATCCATATATACTTTCCTATGTGGGAAACCAATATTTCGAGGTGTTACATAATTTTTGGCCCAATCAAACATATAAAACCCCCAACACATGGTGTTGTAGGATATACATATATATCCTTTATTGAACAGTAAAAAATAAAATTTGGCAAAGGTATTTCCGAGCTTTATAAGATATCTGGTACTAAATATCATTGTTGTCGAATGCATTTTACGAATTTGTGGTGGACTTAAACATCAAATCGTATAAAATATGTATATGGAAGTTATAGGTATATCTGAACCGATTTACACCAAATTTGAAGTGCTGATTTCTAGAATGAATTTAGATGTAATTGCCAAAATTCAGTGCATTTGGGATGATATTAACCATTTGATGCATAATAAACCTGATATCGAATAAAGATATATATATGGGAGCTATATCCTAATCTGAAACAATCTCGATAAAATTTGACGGAGATATTTTCGAGCAGTATCTGATGTCCGCATGTGATATGAAACATATATATGCGAGCTATAGCTGTATCTGAACCGATTTTCTCCAAATTTGATGTACTTGCTTTAGTCTGAATTGCTTCTTGTCTGAATTCCGTGTTATGGACCAAATTTCAAGTCATTTTGTCTTATATTGGGCATTTGATGCACAATTAACTCGAAATCGATTGAAGTTATATGGGAGGCATATCTAAATCCGCTTCGATTATTACCAATTTCAATAGGGTTAGTCCTTGGTCCAAACAAGTATTGTCTGGAAAATGTCATCTTAAGCAGATAATAAAAAAAATATTTTTACTCAGGCGACCTTCACTGAAAAAGAGAATATTTTCTTCATTGACATCAACCCGGTGAAATGCAGCTTTGAGGGAAATTTGGGAATTTCATAGAAGCTTCAAAATGGTAAGACTGAAATTGGGTAAAAATTGAAGCAAAAACCAAATTTTTTTTGTTTTCTGAGGAGAACTGTCATGATAGTAATATATGACACCTCTTTCTCTGGGGACCCGGGCCGGGGCCGAACTTTGAATACCCTCCACCATTCGGAAAGAATTAGAAAATTTTCAAAAAAAAAAAAATCCATTAAAAATTCTGTTAAAATATTAAGGGGGGTATACGATATTGTGGACCTATATAGACAAATCTATGTCTGTGGGTTAAGTACTCATAATGAAGTTCTTGTGTGGGATTTCAGACAATTGTATACTATACGATATCGTGGACCTATATAGGCAATTCTCTTTCAGGGGGTAAAGTTTCCACAAGGAACTCCTTGTATGGAATTTTTAGACAATTCCGTTGAAAAATGTGGCTAAAATCATCAAAATACCGAATATCGGGGGGTAGCGTTATATGAGGGCTATACTATATAGTAAACCTATATAGACAATTCTCTTTCAGGGGGTAAAATGCTCACAAGGAACTCCTTGTGTAGAATTTCAGACAATTTCCTCAAAAAATGTGGCTAAAATCATCAAAATACCGGATATCGGGGGGCGCTGTTATATGGGAGCCATACGATATCCACCTTCGAACTTAACTGCCTGCAGAAAAAAGACAGATCTGTCCAACCTTTTAGCTTGCTATCATAATTCGTTTTGACTGTCGTCGTTTGATTACAACAGACGGACAGACGGACGGACGAACAGGGTTAAATCGTCTTAGAATTTTACGCTGATCAAAAATGTATATGCTTTGTTGGGTCTAAAATAATTATTTCGATGAGTTAGAAACGGAATGACGAATTTAATATGCCCTCCATACTATGTATGGTGGAGGGTATAAAAAATTGGGAAGATAAGGCTCTCATCTCTCGTCTCAGGATTATTTCCCTATAACGAGCAAAGTATCAAATTTCAAAATATACCTTCATATCGGCGTATGGACATATTTGAATATATTTAAAATTATGAACTATGCCTATTTATCAAGTACATTGCTAAATATTTTTTCTTTGAACTTTAGTGAGACTCAAATTTCCCACCTTACTCCAGTGCTTACACTTTTCCAATCTAATATTACTTCAAAAATGGAAGATATTCTCTTAAAAGAAAATTTTTAATCAATGTCTATATTTGAAAATTTAACCTTTGACAGCTACCTTTGTCTTTGATCATTTACTGTGTGTGCCGTTCTCTTTTGGAAAGGCAATATTAAATGCATTGACAACTTCACAAGAAACACTTCATTCAGAACTTGTCAAGGCATCTGAAGTTGCAAAGTTAATACGACAGACAGACAGACCGACATATGGTCCTTTTGAAATGCAACAAAGCCATAGAACAAAGAATGGCATGCCACATGAAAATGTCTCAAGAGTTTAGATGGATTTTTACAATCTTCATTTCTATGCTCGTACTCGCATGATGCGGCGGGTTGTTTGAAGTTTTATTTTCGAGAATTTTTTGGTTGACTTTAAATGTCAGCCTTTGTTCGTTGTGATGATTTCTTTGTTCATTTTATGTAAGAAATTGCTCTTTTTGAGGATTTTGAGATTGCATGGATGTAAGGAGACCAAGGATGTAACTAGGAGTTTAGTAATACTTCAAATAGTCCATGGGATGCCCTACAGAAGTAATGGGGATAGTGGTAGTCGCTTATAGAACGACTTAATTCTATATAAGACCTTAGGAAGCTAATTTATAAAAATTTTTCTTATTATACAAGGCCTTTACAAACTTGTATTGTCATAGGAGATCCCTTAAATATAGTTTTTCTTTAAAAAACCATTGGAAGGACCTCTTTCTATAGCAGTAATTTGGAAGAACTTCTTTCTACATGAGGTTTTGGAAAGATTTTATTTCTAAATTAGAGATTTAGAGAATCTTCACTCATAAAATATTTCTGATAGGTCTTCTTTTTGTAGAAGACATTTTGAAGGACTGCTTTCAATAGAAGAAGTACCAAAGGTCTTTTAGAAGATTTTTCGAAGGTCATATTTCTATAGAATGCCTTAAAACAGACTTTCTCCATAGAACAAACTTAGAAGGCCCCCCAACAGATGACCTTGAGAAGCTTTTCTCTTATAGAAGAACTTGTGAAGGTTTTCTTCCATAGAATACCTTGTTAAGGTCTTCTTCTATAGAAGACCTTGTAAAAGTCTTCCTCTATAGAAGACCTTGTAAAAGTCTTCCTCTATAGAAGATCTTGTAAAGGTCTTCTTCTCTAGAAGACCTTGTAAAGATCTTCTTCTCTAGAAGACCTTGTAAAGATCTTCTTCTCTAGAAGACCTTGTAAAGATCTTCTTCTCTAGAAGACCTTGTAAAGGTCTTCTTCTCTAGAAGACTTTGTAAAGGTCTTCTTCTCTAAAAGACCTTGTAAAGGTCTTCTTCTCTAGAAGACCTTGTAAAGGTCTTCTTCTATAGAAGATCTTGTAAAGTTCTTCTTCTCTAGAAAACCTTGTAAAGGTCTTCTTCTCTAGAAAACCTTATAAAGGTCTTCTTCTCTAGAAGGCCTTGTAAAGGTCTTCTGTCTATAGAAGACCTTGTAAAGGTCTTCTGTCTATAGAAGACCTTGTAAAGGTCTTCTTCTCTGGAAGACCTTGTAAAGGTCTTCTGTCTATAGAAGACCTTGTAAAGGTCTTCTTCTATAGAAGACCTTGTAGAGGTCTTCTTCTATAGAAGACCTTGTAGAGGTCTTCTTCTCTAGAAGACCTTGTAAAGGTCTTCTTCTACAGAAGACCTCGTAAAGGTCTTCTTCTATAGAAGACCTTGTAAAGGTCTTCGGACTATAGAAGACCTTGTAAAGGTCTTCGGACTATAGAAGAACTTGTAAAGGTCTTAGGACTATAGAAGACCTTGTAAAGGTCCTCGGACTATAGAAGACCTTGTAAAGGTCTTCGGACAATAGAAGACCTTGTAAAGGTCTCTGGTCTATAGAAGATTTGCAAAGGTTTCCGGTCTATAGGAAGCCTTGTGAAGGTTTCCGGTCTATAGGAAGCCTTGTAAAGGTTTCCGGTCTATAGGAAGCCTGGTAAAAGTCTTCGGTCTGTAGAAGACCTTGTATAGGTCTTCGGTCTATAGCAAATTTTGTAAAGGTATTTTTCAATAAAATAAATCTGGTAAAGTTTTACTTCTATAGAAGATCTGTTAATAGTCTTCTTCTGTAGAAGACTTTGTAAAGGCTTTCTGCTTTCCATAGACCTTGTATAGGAATCTTCAGGTATCTTCTATTTTTAGCTCTTTTTATATAATCTACAGTATTCTTTATTTTATTTTTGAAAAAAGAGAATTTTGTCGTACAGTTTAATATTGTATATTTTCATGAGTGTAGCTGTTATGGAATTTATGGGAGAATGAACCCAATGACGCCACATTTCCTTTGCAATACTTATTTGAATAATTTACATTTAGGCTGTCAACCTACATGACAGCACCCTACTGGCACTAATTCTTTTAGACAGCAATTTGAATATTTTTAAAATATTTCACTTCCACTTAGGATTCCGTCCCCATTTGACATGAAGTAACATACTTTCATTCAAGCTAAAAGGAAACACATAATCAGACAAGTAGTCGCTAGATGTTATTCTTTTTCCCCATTACAAAGTCAAAACAAAACTTATCCCAAGACATTTCTAGTTTGATGTTTGCTATATGTTTGTAGATTTTTTTTCGCTCTCATCATCTTCGTCGTTATCCGCATCATCTTCATCTCAGCATTACATTACTTCACAACAGCCCGGAGCAACAACTGGTAATAGCAACAGTCAACAGTGTCATTTCTGGCATCCTTTTATCATCAGCCATGAGCAGTTTGCCAAAGTAAGTAAATGGAAGAAAGCATTTTAAGATTTACTATCCGGAGATATTTTATGGAAAGCGCTTTTTGTATTTTCATTGGACGGGTGAAAGACACAAGTATTTGTGACAAAATCAAAAATGACAGTTTTGGGTGATTTTAGGATTTTTTTCTTAAATTGTTGGGATATTTAGATGACCCAAATGTAATTGCGGATGGACAAATAAAGGTATTTGTGAGGGAAAAAGAGTTAAATTCAGAGTCTCACATTAACTTAAAATGACGTTTGTAATTAAATACCTAAAACAAGCTAAGAAGTTCTGGAGGACTTATTTGCGACATCCTACCTTTAGGGTACATTCTACTTAAAGGGACACCCTACTTAAAGGCCAGCTGTTTGCTATCGAACATATGCTCAGGTTTCGGAATGTCCAGTGGAGATATTGGGTAGCAGGGGCTCGATACCCAATGTTGGTATTGTCACGACTTTCAATACAGTGTCGATTACAACACTTCCTTTTTAACTCGGCAGTGTTTAGGGCTTATGGGGATTGTTGGCTAAGTCGACCAAGAAAAATTAAAATGTTAGGTAGCATTAAAAGACGCATTATAATTGACGAACAAAAACCTTTAGAAATCGTTATAATATTTAAAGAAAGCGTGATGTAATCATTTTCTCAAAGTCATATAGCCGTACATTCATGTCGACATACTACTTTTCTGTCACCCACTTTCTTTTAAATCCATCCTTTCAACATTGTGAAAACGAAACTTTATTCTTATTTTTTTAATTCATATTATAACAAGTAAACCAGTAAAGAAAGTCTTAAAGTCGGGCGGGAGTGACTTTATGATACCCTATACCACTTTGCTAATTTACTAGAGCTCCGCATAACAATTAAATTTTTTTATGGGAGAATTCAATCATACACGCTTTGATTATAAATATAATTTAAAGTTCAAAGAACTAAATATGCCGAAGCATTTGTATCTTTTAAATTCGGACTGGTATTGCCCATTTGGTGCACAATTAATTTGAAATCGGATAAAGATATATTTCCATGAATATCGTAGTTACGGAGTGCATATTACGGCTGTAAGTAACAAATATAACAAATCGGATGAAAAGTATATATGGGAGCTATAGCTATATCTGGTCCAATCTTCACCAAATTTGACGTACTAGCTTCTAGACTTAATTCGTTCGTATGTGATAAATTCCATCCCATTTGGGGAATATTAGACGATCGGTGCACAATAAAAGGCAAAACGGACGAAGTTATATATGGGAGCTATATCCAAATCTGAACCGATCTCGATGAAATTTAGCAAATGTATTTCTGAGCTGTATTTGATATATTTCTCCAAATATTGTTGTTACAGAGTGCATATTACGGCTGCAGAGGACGAAAATAAGAAATCGGATGAACAATATATGTGGGAGCTGTAGCTATATCTGAACCGATTTCGATCAAATTTGGCATACTTATTTTCAGGCCTAATTTGGTTGTATATGCAAAATTCCATACTATTCGGGCTGATATTACGCGTTTGGTGCACAATAAAAGGCAAATCGGGCGAAGATATATATGGGAGCTATATCTAAATTTTGACCGATTATCTCCAATTTAAGTAGGGTTCGTCCTTGGACCAAAAAAATGATCTGTGCAAAATTTCATCTGGATCGGGCAATAAATGCGACCTGTACTTTGTTTACAAAAATACATGGACAGACGGACGGATGGACACGCATAAATCGACCCAGAATGTGATTCTATGCAGATCATCAGAAGGAACTATGGGTCTATCTCGTTTCCTTTTGCCTGTTACAAACAAATACACAAAGACATAATACCCTGACCACCTTGTGGTGTAGGGTATAAACAGCAATCAGTTCAACCTGGCCGATCTTTGAATACCCTCCACCGTCCACAAAATAAATAAATTAATTAATTAAGAATAAAAAATAAATGAACACTGTTAATACAAAACCAGTAAGGAAAGCTCAAAAGACAGGCGGGGCCGACTATATGACGCCCTACACCACTATGCATATTTAGTAGAGCTCTCGTAAAATAAATGTTTATATTGGACATAAAGCTATATCTGAAACGAATTCGCTTGGAAGTCCAAAATTTCACTCATTTTGGGCTGAAACCAGCCAATTTGGTGCACAAGAAACCTAAAATCGGACGAAGAGATATAAAGGAGCTATATCCAAATCTGAACCGAACTTGATAAATTTTAATCTATGCATTGCCAGGCTGTATCAGATATCTGGTGCTAAATATCAGTCATGTGGAGTGCAAATAACGAATGTAAGGGACTTAAAAACCAAAATCGGATGATACATACATATGGGAGCTAAAGCTATATCTGAACAGATTTTCACAAAATTTGAAGCACATGCTTGTAGGCTGAATTCGGTCAGATGTAGCAAAATTCACACCATTTGGACCGATATTAGCCATTTTGTGCACAAAAAACTTAAAGTCGGATGAAAATATATATGTTAGCCATATCTAAATTTAGACCGATTTCACCAATTTCAATAGGGTTCGTCCTTGAGCCAAACAAATGTTATTTAGAAAATTTCATCTCAATCGAATAATAAATGCGTCCTGCGTTTTGTTTTCAAAAATACATGGACAGACGGACGGACATCTCAATCGAATAATAAATGCGACCTGCATTTTGTTTTCAAAAATACAAGGACAGATGGACGGACATGCATAAATCGACTCAAAATGTGATTCTATGCCGAATATAGGGATGAACCGTTAAATGGGGGATAAACGAAGACATGGACCTGCTTGCGCAGTTTTCTGCCACAGACTGTAGTAACCATAACGAACTACAAATACGAAAATTGAAATAACTCCGGGGAATAATGTCGCTAAAATCATAATATAGGGAGGCGAGGTCTAGGACCCACACAGATAATTTTCTGTCAGAGGCTGTAGTATCCATTACGAACTTCAAATACCAAATTTGAAACAATTCCGGTGAATAATGTCGCTAAAATTATCAAAGTACCGAATATCGGGAGGTACCGTTACTTGAGGGCTATACGAAGACGTGGATCTGCACAGACAATTTTCTGACCTGCACAGACAATCTTCTCTTTTAGGCTGTAGTATCAATTACGAACTTCAAATAACAAATTTGAAACAATTCCGGTGAATAATGTCACTAAAATCATCAAAATACCGAATATTGGGAGGTACCGTTACTTGGGGGCTATACGAAGACGTGGATCTGCACAGACAATTTTCTGACCTGCACAGGCAATCTTTTCTTTTAGGCTGTAGTATCAATTACGAACTTCAAATACCAATTTTAAAACATTTCCGGTGAATAATGTCGCTAAAATCATCAAAATTCCGGATATCGGGGAGTATCGTTATATGGGGGCTATACCATTTTCAATACCAAAAGTCCTGTAGACCCAATATACAATTGAGAAAAATTTTATCAACCTACTTCATTTCGTTCGTAAGCTAGAGTGATTTCCACAGACGGGCGGACATTGCTAGCCCTACATAGAATTTTATGCTGATCAAGAATATATATACTTTGTGGGGTCTAAAAAGTATATTTCGAGGTGTTACAAACGGAATGACAAACTTAATATACCCTTCATACTATGGTGGAGGGTATAATAAATAAACAGCGAAATATCTATACCGATTTATCACCAAATTTTTTTGTGATAATAAATATTTAAAATATATATATCATTCAATACTCACTGTTATAACATTTACTCCGTCGGGATTTTTAAGTTGGGATATTGGAATTCTCAACAAAATTAGCTGCTATGATATGCGATGAGATCGATTATTATATGAGAAGTGAATCTATATATATAAAAGAAAGTTGTGTTAGTTACTACGCTTATAACTTAAGAACCGCTGGACTAATTTTAACGATTCATACAAATTCGGAATTGTCTCCTCTCCGAAAAGGATAATATCCAAAAAAATCGCGTAAAAATGTGTTATATTAACATTTTCATTTTGACTTTTGAAATGTACAATAGTAATGTTTTATTTTGCATAATGTTTTTCCATTTTGACTTACTTTTTTCTAATGTACATTTGTAGTGTTTTTTTTATTTTTTTATTTTTTTTTTGTTGAATTCAAATATTAATACCAATTTATTTAATTGACTTGATTTCTTGAGAAATGAAATTGATGTCGAGTTACATGGAAGTGTAGTACCGAATTATGTGGTGGCGAAACGGAATAGATGATGTCGAAATAATTTAATGGAATCGAATTTTAAAATAGAAGTACATTCTATTGACAAACTATATAAGGATCTTTAAACATTTTCTGTAAAAAATCAGCGAACAAGTTGAAGATTTTTTCAATGTGTTATTCTTCTTTTGTCAATTTTTTTTTTCAATTTGTATTATCTAATTGAATTCAGTAAATTTTTTGTGAACAAAATAAAGAATAATTTTTCACTATATACAAATGTTCACCAAAAAATTAAATAAGTGGGAAATACGATGTTAACTGACATCTACCTTTCAACTCCAGGGCCGACATCGTGGTTCAGCTGGAAGATGCGAACACATTTGAACAAACGAAAATTACCGAAAAACCCTAATGGGGCTCATTTCAAAGCGTGGAACTACTTCTTTCCTGTCTCAATAATCCGTCCAATGTACAATCAGAAAAATACCAAATATAAAGGGTGGAAAATAGTAGAGCGAATGGGACTCTTAGTAAGAAAAGAATTTCTATCCTTCCAGAAATTCTTCCCAAACATTCGAGATACCTTTAATCGCTTTTGCAGGTCATGATATCGATCATAACTCACGGATAAGGGTACAACCCGATTTCATATTTATACAACCATCATATGATTTAAGTTTTTTTGGTGTCTTGGTCACTTTTTTAATATTTTGGACATTATTTGGCATATTTGTTTCTAAGGAGGTAGAAAACCTCTTCGCATAAAGTTTGAAATTTTCAGAGTAGGGCCCATTTTGGTTTTGACCATATTCATTAATTGATTTGGCTAAAAATTGTATTTGTGCTACCCTGGGGTAGGGAACCATCATACAGATAATTGCCACACAGGAATTTATTTAAGTAAAGTCCCTACATTGGAGTATCTCCAAGTCCACTTTCACATCTAATTGGTGGTCAGAAAAGAAAATTTTGTTTTTTATTGAATTTGTAACCCCCAAGAGAATATTGGTTGGGCCACGTTTTGTTATAACCCTTATATAAATGTATCCCTGATTTCAGCTGTGACCGTGGTCTTGGCCACGTTTTTCAACTGATTTGGCCATTATTTGCTGTATTTAGGCTATTTTGTGAGTAGAGAACCGTCTTACAGAAAAATGTCAACATACGTAAATATTTTGGTACAGTCCCCATATAGTCCCCAGGCCCGCCGATCTATAGTGATGTTTACCGATTGGCGGACAACAACGCGGGTATTGTTTAATCGTCATTGAATTTCACTATGAACAAGAACATAGACTTTTTGGGGACTCTAATGCGCAATTTGAGGTGCTATGGTAATGGGTGTAAAAGCGTAATTAACTTTCACTATTCAGAAATTATTTTGATTAGTCGAATCAATATTTATATTAAAATTTGTTCACCTTTATGAGCTAGATTTGTGAAATATTATGCTATGCTAAATTTGCATTAAAGACTAAAACTACGGGCCGGCAACGCGGACAAATCCGAGGAGAAATGTGACAAAAATCGTCAAAATAACGAATTTCGAGAGGTACCGTTATATGGGGACTATACCAAAACGTGGACCATTTTCAATACCAACCATCCTATACACAGTACAAATTGTTCTGCTAAATTTTGAAGCTCTACATCAAATAATGTGGGTTGTATCGTAATTTAAATAAACAGACATACAGACGGAGTCTATGACGAACAATTAGGGATGTTACAAACGGAATGAAAAAGTTAATATACCCTCCTTTCCAAGGTGGGGGATATAATAAACATTAAAGACTAAAATTACGGGCCGGCAACGCGGACCGGGCCAGCTAGTTTTATATAAAAATTTAAACTATACTTACCTTTCGGAAAGTTATTATAATTCATCCAATAGTTTTAAAAATCAAGAAATACGCCATTGTTTGGTTTTAGTTTAAAATTCTGAAACTATTTGCATAAAATTTTGCATTTGACCAGCAAGACCATGCATCCATGAATCTTGGTAAAATAATTATTTTTTTCAGCATTCAATCCCTTTTTCAGGCAGATTTTTTTTCAAAGATTAAAGACAATGTTAAGCAATATCCTTTTTCCAAATAGAATACAATTTTTAGCATCCTCGTAGCATTCTTTTAAGCAGGATCTTATTCAAATTATGTAAATATTTTTCCAAATTTTTAACGATGTGCTTAAAATTTTTCTTTTTAGTCCCAAAAAATTTTAATAAATTTTGCAACAATCAAATGAAAATTCAAATATTTCAATGCTTTCTAAGTTGTATTCCGGAGCTGGTAATATAGTACAATGGTTTAATATTTGCCATAAATGTCATTTCCATGGTACAAATACCAGGCATAAGGGTAAAAATAATATAGGCGAAAATTAGCTAAAAGCTACTTTTTGGGAACTTGAAATGTAAACATTTTCAGCAAAACTAAATAATTTGTATTATTACATTAAAGGCAGTATTGTCACCACCAATCAGAACATTTTTATACGAGGACAGTTCGGAAACTTCTCAGACTAGCAAAAAAAAAAGCGGTATAAACAGTTCGATAAGTTCGTCCGGGGCAAACTTTGAATACGCTCCACCATTTGGAACGAATTTGGAAATTTTCAAGAAAAAATAACATTCGCCAAAATTCTGTCAAAATCTTAAGAATACTGTATATAGCCGTTATATTGGGATCTAAACGAAGACGTGGATCTTCATAAGCAACTTTTGTCATAAGCCATTCAATATTGAAATACGAAACTTGAAAAAAATCCGTGAACAATGTAGCTAAAATCATCAAAGTACAGAACATAGGGAGATACTGATATATGGGGCTGGGTACCGTTTTATGTGGGCTATACGATATCACGAACCTATATAGATATTTATCTTCCAGGGTGTAAAGTGCTTGCAAAGAACTTCTAGTATGGATTTTTAGACAATTCCATTGAAAAACCAGTAAAGAAAGTCCTAAAGTCGGGCGGGGCCGACTTTATGATACCCTACACCACTTTGCTATTTTAGTAGAGCTCCACATAGCAATTAAAAGTTTTTATGGGAGAATTCAATCATACAAGCTATGATTATAATCATAATTTAAAGTTCAAAGAACTAAATATGCCGAAGCATTTGTAGGTATTTCTTAGCTGCATTTGATATATTTCCCAAAATATTGTTGTTACAGAGTGCATATTACGGCTGCGGAGGACAAAAATAACAAATCGGATGAACCATATATATGAGAGCTATAGCTATATCTGAACCGATTTCGATCAAATTTGGCATAATTATTTTTTAGGTCTAATCTGGTTGTATGTGTAAAATACCATACTATTCGGGCTGATATTACACGTTCGGTGCACAATTAGAAGCAAATCGGACGAAGATATATATAGGGAGCTATATATAAATTTTTACCGATTATCTCCAATTTCCATAGGGTTCGTTCTTGGGCCAAACAAATGATTTGTGCAAAATTTCATCTTAATCGGATAATAAATGCGACCTGCATTTTGTTCACAAGAATACATGGACAGACGGACGGACAGACGGACTGACATGCATAAATCAAATCAGAAAGTGATTCTATGGATATCCACAAACGTAACTATGGGCCTATCTCGCTTCCTTCTCCATGTTACAAACAAATGCACAAAGACATAATATCCTTACTATGTGGTGTAGGGTATAAAAATGTCGGAAATAGCATCAAATTTTAGAATAAGTTTAGATTTGTTCGAATTGGTCACTTTTGGAAGGAATTATGGCCTTCCAACGGACAATGAAACCGTCACACGCTGCCCGAATGTTGCTCTGCGGTATTTTGGCACATTCCCGGCGAAGCGCTTGCTTGAGGTGATCGTCACTTCGGTATTTTTTAGTGCCAACCTTCCTTTCCAAAATACTCCAGACACAATAGATCAACAGATTGGTATCCGGAGATTTTGGTGGTCATTGTGCGCTGGAAATGAAGCGAGGAACCTCATTTTGTAACCATTCTTGGGTGGCGCGTGCTGAGTGCGATGGTGCTAAGTCCTGTTGGAATGTCCACGGTCTGTGGCCAAAATGTTTGCGTGTCCAAGGCTTTAATACACCCTCCAGAATATATTCGCCATAATATTCGGCAATAATTCTGATGCCACGGTCGATTAATACGAGCGGAGAGCGACCATCGGCTGTTATGGCGGCCCAAACCATCACCATGGCCGGCGCTTGAGTTCTGTTGGCCAACCTAAGTTACACATTTTCAGCTGACCTCTTTGGCAAGTAAACACGATCATTTTGTTTGTTTACAATCTGCTGGACAACGAATGTTTTCTCATCGGAGAAAAACAAATTCGGCAGTTCACCACTTTCGGTCATGCGAAGCTATGTTTTAGCTCTTTTGAGTCAATTTTCTTTCCCATATTTTCTTTATACACTAAAAAAATATTTTTTCCATTACTGTTAATTTAATATGTGACCTTACTTAATATTTAAATTTTACCATAATTCATGTCCTCTCAAATACACGTTCTCATATATAGCACAGTTCTAATGGATGTATCAATTTTCCGACCTCATAATATCTCTCATTCGCGACCCCTATTCTTTTAATGCAATTTTTGAAAGCACTTTGCATATACATACCTATCAGCTACTTGGTATTATTACTCATTACCTTCATATATTCCAACTAACTTTAAATTTGAATAAATCTGTCAAAAATTTTGTTCGTTTTTTTTTTTTTCTTCAAATGAAATATGCGCTTGGAACTTTGTTGCAACACTTCTAACTTTATAACGGTGTCTAAGTGTTGCCAAACAACCATTAATAATACCAGCCTGCTGCTGTCCTGCGTTGACTGCCAGCCTGGCTGCCTGCCTACCTACCGGCAGTTTTGCGGTGTACATATTACTAGTTTAGTTGCAGTTAAAGTCATCAGGTGGAGCGAAAGTTTTTATACATCATACTTTACTATCATCTTGCGGAACACAGTTGTGCTACATACAGATATACTGCTGGTGGTTTAATTGCAGAATGGTTGGCGATTTACAAAGACAATCGAACATTATCATGAGACTAACATAGGAGGGAAAAAAATCGTCATTCTGGGAAAGTGTGTTACTTGGTCCTATTGCCATATTGTCATTCACCAGTATTGTGGCTTATGGTCAAAAGTGTGCCTTACCGAAATAAGAAATTCAGAACCCGTGTCTTTCTGTACGAAAATCGTTTAAGGACATTTGTTCTCTATCTCAAAGAGAATATCCTAATTGGTCGAAATTTGGTAGATCGTAATATTTGTATACCCTACACCACAAGGTGGTCAGGGTATTATGTCTTTGTGCATTTATTTGTAACAGGCAAAAGGAAACGAGATAGACCCATAGTTCCTTTTGACGATCTGCATAGAATCACTTTCTGAGTTGATTTCAGTCAGTCCGTCCGTCCGTCTGTCTATGTATTCTTGTGAACAAAATGAAGGTCGCATTTATTATCCGATTGAGATGAAATTTTCCAAACAACATTTGTTTGGCCCAAGGATGAACCCTATTGAAATTGGAGATAATCGGTAAAAATTTAGATATAGCTCCCATATATATTTTCGTCCGATTTGACTTTTATTGTGCACCGAATAGTATGGAATTTTTCACAGGCCTAAAAATAAGTATGCCAAATTTGATCGAATTCGGTTCAGATATAGCTATAGCTCCCATATATATTGTTCATCCGATTTGTTATTTTTGTCCTCCGCAGCCGTAATATGCACTCAGTAACAACAATATTTGGGGAAATATATCAAATACAGCTCAGAAATACCTTTGCTAAATCTTATAGAGATCGGTTCAGATTTGGATATAGCTCTCATATATAACTTCGTCCGATTTACCTTTTATTGTGCACCAAACTAATATTAGCCCAAATGGGACGGAATTTGGCACTTACGACCGATTTGTGTCCAAAAGGTAGTATGTCAAATTTGGTGAAGATCGGTTCAGATATAGCTATAGCTCCCATATATTGTTCATCCGATTTGTAGTATTTGTTACCCACAGCCGTAATATGCACTCCGTAACAACGATATTCAGGGAAATATATCAAATACAGCCTAGAAATATCTTTGCCAAATTTTATCGAGATCGGTTCAGATTTGGATATAGCTCCCATATATATCTTTATCTGATTTCAAATTAATTTTGCACCAAATGGGCAATACAAGTCCGAATTTAAAAGATACAAATGCTTCGGCATATTTAGTCCTTTGAATTTTAAATTATAATGTGTATGATTGAATGCTCCCATAAAAACTTTTAATTGTTATGTGGAGCTCAACTAAATTAGCAAAGTGGTGTAGGGTATCATAAAATCGGCCCCGCCCGACTTTAGGACTTTCTTTACTGGTTATCAATTTCAGATGGAATTCCAAGATGACAGACAATATCGATAAAGCGAAAAAATATACGAAAAAGTTCTAAAATGTGCTACAAATTGATTTGTATTGGACAAACGGAAAAAGCTAGAAATCGTGAATGAATCCCTGATGAGGTGGAGGATTGATATACCAGAGAGTTTTGGGAAATTCGAATTTTAGAGTTACAAAAAGTTCTCAAATGATACAAAACTTCTAAAATGGAGTCATTTGGTAGTAAGTAAACGGATAGAGCTGAAAACTTAAAATTTGAAGGTGGTTTTGGACTAAGTGTGCGAACTGCACTAAATGGTGCTAAAATTGAAAAAGTTTGGGTTATTGTGAACGGATGAAGCTGGAAAATTTAAAATTTGTATTGGAGTTCCTATTGCGGTAGATTTGTGATAAAGAAGTGGTTTTGGAAATGTGTACTATAAGTGCATGCAAAGTACTAATTAGTACTATAATTTGGTATTAGGATCGCTGTTCATGTGTAGCCTGGACATATGGAGGTGGTTTCGAAAATGTGTGCTATAATTGTGCGAAAAGTACTGAATATAACTATATTTGGCATTGGGTGAAGGGATAGCGATAAAATTCTGAAATTTGATGTTTAGATTACTACTGGTATCCGTATTTGAGTTTTGCCGGAGGATTGAAAATGCGTCCTGTATTTGTACGAATAGTTAAAATGGTACTAAATTTGGTATCTTTTGAAGGGAAATGGCTGGAATCCTCATTTCTGATATTGAGGTAATTGATGGTATCTGGAAATTTGGATAAAGGAAATTGCACCAAAAGGACTAAATAGTACTAAATTTGGTATTGGGTGAAGGAATAGAGCTGAAATGCTCAAATTTGATATGGATATCACTGTTGGTGTCTGTAGCTAAGAGAAGGAGCTTCTTCTGGAAATGTGTCTATATTTTTGTAAGAAATGTACTAAATAGTACTAAATTTGGTTGAAGGTATAAAGCTGAAGTATTCAAATTTTGATATTGAGGTCTCTTGATTGGTACCTGTAATTGAGATATGGAGTTGGCTTTGAAAATGTGTACGCATATTACTAAACAGTACTAAATTTGGTACAATTTGGCATTTGGTGAACAGCATACTAGAGGTATTGAGGTGGTTTCGAAAATGTGTACTGAAATTGTACGAAAAAATACAGAATAATACCATATTATTTATGGGTGAGGGAATATAGCTGAAATACTGAAATTTGATATGGATGTCCTTGTTGGTGTCTGAAGTTGAGAGAAGGAGCTGCTTATGGATTCTCGGTAATAAATAAATTTGGTAATAGGGAAAATAAAAAGAAGCCCTGAAATTTGATATTAAAGTAATTTTTGCCATCTGAGGTTGAGCTTTGAAGATTGTTGGAAAATGTGCACTATAATTGTTCGAAATGTACTAAAAAGTACTAAATGTGATATTGGTTAAAGGAATAGAGCTCGAATCATGAAATTTGATTTTGAGATCTCTGTTGATTTGTTTGGAAATTTGTATTGTAATTGTTCGAAAAGTACTTAGTGGTACTAAATTTCGTATTATGAGAAGGGACAGAGCTGAAATCCCGAAATTTGACATCGATGTCATTGTTGGTGACTCTGGTTGGGAGAAGAAGCTGGTTTTTGGATATTCGTACCAAATTTTGTAATGGGAAAAATTACAAAGTTGAAATCCTAACATATGACATTGAGGTCACTGCTGGTGTGACAACTGTGAAAATTATTCCAGTGACAGCTAATTATATTGTGATGATAGCGTGATAGTGTGATTTCTTTATATTTGACTGGAAAACTGCAAGTGGCTAGAGCACTCCAGCATACAAATGTGGAAAAATATTTTGTGTCTCGTAAAATTGCTCGTTAGCCTTATACTAGTAGCGTAGCCCGATATCAAGGAAGTAAGTGGCTCGTGAGCTGAACATATCGCAATATTCCATTCGACAAATATTGAAAAATGAGCTCGGAGTAAATCCATTAAAATTCAAAAAAGTGCTTCGCTTGGCCGAAAGTAGTGAACTGCCGAATTTGGGTTTCTCCGAGGAGAAAACATTCGTTGTCCAGCAGCAAACACAATGATCGTGTTTACTTGCCAAAGAGGTCAGCTGAAAATGTGCACCTTCGGTTGGCCACCAGAACTCAAGCGGCGCCCATGGTGATGGTGTGGGCCTCCATAACATCCGATGGTCGCTCTCCGCTCGTATTAGTCGACCGTGGCATCAGAATAAATGTCGAGTATTACCGCGAAAATATTCTGTAAACCTTGGACACGCAAACATTTTGGCCGCAGACCTAGGACATTCCAACAGGACTCAGCACCATCGCACTCAGCACCCGCCACCCAAGTATGGTTACAAAATGAGGTTACTCGTTTCATTTCCAGCGCACAATGGCCACCAAAATCTCCGGATACCAATCCGTTGGACTATTGTGTCTGGAGTATTTTGAAAAGCAAGGTTGGCACTAAAAAATACCAAAGTAGCGATCACCACAAGCAAGCGCTTCACCGGTAATGGGCCAAAATACCGCAGAGCAACATTCGGGCAGCGTGTGACGGTTTCATCGGCGCCATTTGAAGGCCATAATTCGTGCCAAAGGTGACCAATTCGAACAAATCTAAACTTATTCTAAAATTTGATGCCATATCCGACATTTTCAGCTTTCATTCAATAAAATTTAAACAAATTTTAAAATTATGGCGTTTGACTTTTTAGCCATTTTTATACCCTCCACCATAGTATGGAGGGTATATTCATTTTGTCATTCCGTTTGTAACTCCTCGAAATACTCACGTCGGACCCAACAAAGTATAAATATTCTTGATCAGCGTAAAATTCTACGACGATTTAGCCATGCTCGTCTGTCTGTCTGTGTGTCTGTCTGTCTGTTGCAATCACGCTATCTTTCGAAGGAATTGAGATAGAAAGCTAAAATTTTGCACATATGTTTGCCAGTAGGTAGGTTAAGTTTGTAAATGGGCTATGTAGGTCCAAGTTTTCATATAGCCCCCATATAACGGTTCCTCCCGATATTCAGTATTTTGATGATTTTAGCGACATTATTTACCGCAATGGTTTCAAATTTGGTATTTGAAGTTCGTAATGGATACTACAGCTAATGTCAGAAAATTATCTTTGCAGGTCCACGTATGGTACCTCCCTATATTCGGTATTTTATTTATTTTAGCTACATTATAAACAGATTTTTTTTTTTCAAGTTAAGCATTTTATTATTATACTAGCTTTTGACGAAAGTTGCCTATGCAGGTCCACGGCGTCTTATATACCCTAATATACGGCTACATTCGGTATTTTTAAGATTTTAACAGAATTTTTAAAGGATTTTATTCTATTTATTTATTTATTATATATATATATATATATATATATATATATATATATATATATATATATATATATATATATATATATTTGTTTTTTTTTTGTGAAAATTGCCAAATTTGTACCAAATGGTGGAGGATATTCAAAGTTCGGCCCGGCCGAACTTACAACTTTTTCATTTGTTTTATCTCACTCCGTATGGAGACATTGAAATAATTTTGGATTGAAAAATTGAATGTGGTTCCAATATGCAAAGGTTCTATTAATATCCTCCTCGGTAATCCTCAAAATTATAGATTATACTACTAACTAAAGAGGCCTAATATGAACGGTTGGAACGAATCTAGAATTTTTAATTGAACTTTTTTACCAAATCGAGTTGAGACAATCTATGTTTGTCCGACTGTCCATGTTAATTTGTAGTCGGGTCGCAATTAAAGCCCTCTTCACATGAAATTGGGAGCATGGTTAGGATCAGAATAGAAGCCTATTGTTTTGAGAGATGATCTCCAGGTCACAAATCAATCAACGGACGGGGCAGAAGTCGACCAATTAGGATAAGTAGAGTATTACATGGTAGGATATTTCCAAGGAAAACAAGGTTAAAATTCCTTTTAAAAATCATCAAATCAAAAATAATAGGTAAAATTTTGGTATTTGGTGCCCTACCTTGATTTCATTGGGCATTACATTACGCCGACTATAGCCTTTGCTTGTTTGTTTATAAATATTTTTAATTGACTTTCCAACTATACATAAATTGTGAATTTTCAATTGTGGACAAAAATCAGGAATGTTATGAGAGAATATTTTACCTCCCTTCGCAACATTTGTGCAATTTTCCAAATTTTTTAGATTTTTTTTTTTAACAGTAGATGATAACTTTTTGTCCAAAACTCATTGATTTTCTGGTAAAATACATGTATTTTCAGAAATATTCAAGGAATTCATGGCATTCTTTTTTTAAACCACAAATGTTATTTATACACATTCAGCGAAAAGCTTCAATGGCCATATCGTTGCTTCCGGGCAATCTACTATTTATACACAAACATACATAACAACATTAATATGTACGTTATGAAACATATTTTGTATTACGTGTGCATATTTAATTAAAACCTATTAAATCATCATTAAAAACGTGTAGCGACAGACGAACGGACGCACACACAGAATAACTCACACACACACACACACACACACACTCGCAACATGTGTGCACTTTCGTCGAGACATCCTCTCGGTTAATAAATTAACTCGTGTCGACTATTCTCGCATTATCCGATAAAGGTCATAAATAAAAACATATTTTTAATAGGATTTCCTGTGTATGAACAACAACAACAACACGAAGTGTAATCGTAAATATGATATGGTACTGTTTTTTGTTGCTGTTGTCGTCGTCCGAGTGAAATGTATTAATTTATTTCAATATCCTTCAGTGATAGCTTCATTTTTTCCCCATTTCATCGAGGATGTTAAAGGATTCGAAAACATATTGCAGGATTCATTACTTTGGGGGAAGATGTGCCAGTGGACAGGGGAGAATATGATTGGGATTTTAATGAATTTACGATATTGGTCGGCTGAGGTGGAGGATGGAGAATGAGACTCTTTAATGCTTTAATATCTGTACAAAAAAAAGATGCTTGTAAGGAGTGATTTCTTTAGTAAACTTGTACTAATGGAAAAATTCATTAACAGAATCCGCATGTCTCATCCCTCATTCCCAAAATAGTGGATGAAGCTATTCTCTGTATTGGTTATAGTAAATCAATGCTGCAGTTCGCACCAGGCTCAAAACATCAATAACTTTCCTACAATCCAGCCTTCACCGCCACATGTAAATCCAACAACAACCTCAATATCAAATTTCAGAGTAGAAGCTCTATCCATTTGCTCAACAGCAAATTTAGTGTCATTTAGTACTTTTTGAGCAATCATAGTACGCATTATTAAATCCAACTTCTTCTTTCAAAACTATATAACAACAATGGCATCTAAATCAAATTTTAGAATTCCAACTCTAAGACCCAATCCCAACTAGGTACGGATCCATATACAGTACTGATACCAGCGGCGACCTAAATATATAATTTTACGATTTCACCCATTGCCAAATTTAGTACCATTTAGCACAACCAAGGCACCAACAGTGACATGCATATCAAATTTCGGGATTCGAGTTTTATTTCTTCAGTCAATACCAAATTTAGCACCACTTAGTACTTTTCGTACAGTTATATTACATATTCCCAAAATCACATTCCTTATCTCAATCCCAGATAGCAAGAGATACCTAAATATAGAAATTCGGAATTCGTACCATTACAGAACACATTTTCAAAAACACCTCCATATCTCAATTCCTGATACCAAGAGAGACCTTAATGTCGTAGTTGAAGGTACCAGCCAATCCCTTCACTCAATGCCCAATTTAGTAACATTTCGTACTTTTCGTACACAAACAGCCGCTAAAATTCAAACACAAATATCATCAGTAATCTTAATATCAAGTTTCAGAATTATATCTCTATCTCTTCACCCAATAACAAAACCAGTACCATTCAGTATTTTTCGCACAGATTTCCACAACCAATTCCATATATATTCAGGTTACACATGAAGAGCGACCAAAATAGTAAATTTCAGAACTCCAGTTCTACCGTTTCACCACAATTCTAATATGTATCAAGTACCATTTAGTACAAATAAGTACAAATTTCCATAACAAACTTCATCGTACAATTCAACAAAAATCTTATTTCCCAATTTCATGATCCCAGCCGTATCATTCGTCCAAATACAATTGTACCAAATTTAGTAGGAATTTTCATAACTTTGGTACATTTTAGTACATATAAGTACAAAATTCCAAAGCTACCACCATATAAAAATCCAAATTTCAGTACACCACCTCTATTGGTTCACCCAAATCCAAAATGTACTTAATTTAGTAAACATATGTATGAATTTCCAAAACTACTTACATGTCTCAGTCCTAGAATGCAATAGTAAACTTATTTCTAAATTTCAGAATTCCAGTTCTATCGGCTAAACCAAATCGAGTAGTATTTTTCGTGCACATAAGTACAAATTTCGAAAAAACCTTCAAAAAACCCAGCCATCTCTGACCCATTCGGACCAAGAGTTACCCTCACCCAAAGTTTCAAGATCCCGTTATTAAATCGATAAGTCAGTCATTCAATCAGTCTGTCAATTACTTTACTCTTTATACCTTACAACACACTGTGGTCAGGGTAGTATGTCTTTGTGCATTTGTTTGTAACATAGAGAAGGAATCGATATAAACCCATAGTTCCTTTCGATGATCTGCATAGAATCACATTTTGAGTCGATTTATGCATGTCTGTTGTCTGTTTGTCCATTCATTTTTTTAAACAAAGAACAGGACGCATTTATTGCCCGATCGATATTATATTTTGCACAAATAATTTATTCGGCCCAAGAACGAACCCTATTGCAATTGGAGATGATCGGTCAAGATTTAGATATGGCTCACATATTTATCTTCAACCGATTTCGGGTTAATTGTGCACCAAATGCCCAATATCAATCCAAATGACCTGAATTTTGGCACATTTTGTCAAGATCGGTTCAGGTTTGGATATATTTCAGGGTATTTGTGCACCAAATCGCTAATATCAGCCCAAATGGAATGGACGTTGGCACTTCCGCCTGAATTCAGTCCAGAAACAAGTACTTCAAATATTGGTGAAAATCGGTTCAGTTATATATATTGCTCCCATATATATGTTTCATCCGATTAGGTGTTAAAGTGCCTCCAATGCGTAATATGCACTCCACAACAATGATATTTGACACCGGCACCATATACTGCTCGAAAATAATTCTTGCCAAATTTTATGAATCATATCATTATACCCTAAATCACTTTGTGTTGGGGGTATTATAACTTATAATTGGGCCAAAAATTATGTAACACCACGAAATATTGATTTCCCACATAGGAAAGTATATATGGATCTTCCTATCTCGCCGAGCTGAGCCGATCTAGCTATGTATGTCCGTCCGTCCGTCTGTCCATGTTAATTTGTAATCACTCTACAGGTCGCAATTATGGCCCGAACTTCACGAAATTTAAAATGTAGGTGGGGTTAAGGTCAGAATAGAACCCTATTTCCTTTGGAGATGATCGCACAATTTTAAGGGGTTGAAATGGACCAAAAACTGAAAAAATGTCCTTATTTTGCAGTTGTTCTACAGGTCGCAATTATAGACCAATCAAAGCGGAAGTTAGCATGGGCTAGAGCTTAGGGCTGGGCAGAAGCCTTCCAATGGCCAATAGGCCACAACATTTGTGTTAAATGAAAGTCAAATTTTCCATTTAACCGCGAATATTTTTAATTCGGCGAAATAACAAATAGCGAAATATATACAATGTGTATATACAAAGGAAGGGGATGTTAGTTAGAATGCTTACATCTCAAGAATGGCTGAACCGATTTTGACAAATTTTGTCAATTCAGAATGCTCTCTTGACATAAACGTATGAAATCTAAAAAATCGCAGAAAAATATGCCAATAATGATGTTAATATAGATTTTGAAGTATTTTGTGACGTTTTTTTATTTTTTCATAATTTTTATCGCATGCGATTTTTTCAATTTTACTTTTAATATTTTGTAATATTTTTTCACCTTACAACACAGGTTGGGGATATTATATAAGTATTGCAAATATCTTCCAAATATTGTATTGCAACTATCTTTCACGAAAATTTTCACAAGGGTAGGGTTAGGCTCAGAAGGGCTAGGTCTATTGTTTTCAAAGATGTCCGCAATATATTAGGGGGTTGAAATGGACCAACAACTAAAAATTTTCCTGATTTTGCAGCCGTTATAAAGGTCACAGATAGAAACCAAAGGACACGAAATCTCGCACAAAGTTAGAGTTTAGGACAGCGGGTACAATGGACCACTAATTTTGTTTGAAAAAATACCAGCATTACTTACATGCGATATCCGAAATACACAAAAGGCGAACTTCTGGCATTTTTATGCTGATTTCATTGACGAATATAGCCAAATATCGTAGACAAGCAAATCATATAGATGGGTCTACATTTGAAGATACCGAGGGGCTTCTTGCCTTTGAAGATGATTGCAAAATATTTAGAGTTCAAATTAACCAAAAACAGAGATGTTTTTCCGATCACACAATTGAACCCAATCGACACGCCTGTGAAGAGAGTTAAGGACAGGGAAGAATTGTAGCATTTTGGATGACCATTGGATTATATTTAGCTGTAAAATGTACTACAACAACTAACAGCCCGACGGAGTGCATAAATGTTGGGTAAATGTCGCTAGTCAAAATCCTAATTTCAAAAGCGAAATCTTCCAATATGGATTTGGACATAAGGGGGCTTCTTACATATTGTAGTGTTGTAGGGTAGCCTTTGCTTACTTGTTTTTATATAGCTTCGATGTATATCTTCATCTGATTTAAGGTTATTGCTCGCCAAATATGTAGTATCAGCCCAAATTTAATAGATTCTTTCTCTCCAATGCTTTCAGAAAAAGACAGATATGATTATTTACATTTTTTTTACCTTTTTTGAGAAAGGTACAGAAAGGAGTGGACAGATTCTATGTTCATACTAGACATCAAGTTGTAAACTGACCATCTTCGAGCTCAACCTAATCTTGGTAAAAAATTGCAATGTGTCAAGTTTGGACCAATTCATGTTCTTCTTTATTTTTATAAACTACAATTTAGCCACATCGGGGAAAAATAAATAGTTGGGTATTTCTAAATTTTCCTTAACGAGTTACACTGGAATAAAATTTCACCAATTAAAAAAATAAATTAAAAAAAACTTACACCTTCCCCGGACCAATTGGCACGAAATGTGAACTTTAAGTGGACAATGTTGTCTAAAAACCTTTAAATGCTTTTGCTGATAACAATTGAGATTCCTTGTACAAATACAGACAAACACACATAGAGATAGAGAGAGTGTGAGAGAGAAGGAGAGTAAATAATTGCCAAAGTGGCTTTCTATTCTTACCGCAAATCACTCAACCGGGACTCAATATCGCACACACACACACATTCACAACCAAACTTCCAACTGTTCCTTTCTTGCCATGGCAATCTTTCTGTAGGTCACTTAACCACGTTGCTTCACAACAGCTCTTCTGCATTTTCCGTGCAAAAGCACTGACGGACATACGGACGGACGGACAACAATTTTAACAAATGAAGTGTTTAATGCTGTTAACAGCAAAGTTGAGGTTTTCCAGATAACTCAAGTGGGTTGCATTAAACAAATGGCTGCACAAATCACGTCACTTCACAACCATGCCACACGCACCAAGGTCCAACCAACCAACGAAGGCAGCCAGCCAGCGTGATGATGCGCCCTCCAAGCTGTGTGGAGGGGGAAAATCGAACAAGACCTACACATGGCGAGCGGTGGTCTGCTTACTTAACATGCAGTGGCAAGCAAAGGATTTTTTCGGGGTTAATTATCGGCTTGTATTGGCATGGATGCTATAGCCAGGACGTGATTGACGTGAAACAATGAAGATAGAAGACGTCCAAAACTCATTTAATTAATTCGTTGCCATAGATGGTAGAAGTACGAGTGGATAAAGACGGTGTAATTGTGCTGCACAGAGCACAGTCAACTATTGTTAGGGTTACAATGAGTGAAGAGGAAGTTTATACTGATACAGCCCATTTGACATTAAATCGATTGTGTTATCACGTGGGTTTGATGGGACGTGAAAAATTAGGAAAGAGATCAGGAATAGTGGCATATCAATTGAAATTCGAGTTCTTGCTAATGCTTTCCAACAACCAAAAAAATTCGAAATTTCGCGCTTTTAGTATTTTGAAAGATTTTACCTCATCGTTTAGCGGATAACCGATATTTCTAGGTACATCATCGGTTTTACACCCAAATTAAATTTCGGGACAAGTCGAGTTGATTCGCCGATGTCAGTCTATTGGTTCGTTTCTCAGTCTGTTTGTCTGGATATTTGTCTAGCTACCATTCTAGTCGGTGGGATCTCCCGACAGTGCCCAAAACGTTTTTACAACAGACTGAAATCAATTAATCCGCTTATGCTTCTCCCCAAAAAGGTAAAACATTTGAATAATCTAACTCCCATAAAAATGACATCAGTGTCAGATTTTCCTCAGGTGTCGCCCATCCCCACAAACATTCAAAAATCTCAAAAATTATAAATTGCAACAGGACCCACATATGTTTTCAAATTTTACATTGTGAAATATTTACATTAATTTTAGATCGGGTGCCATAACGAAAACTATGTAAAGAAAGTCTTCCGATTGAGCTTCGGAATATTTTCGTCGACGTTAGTTCATGGTCATATGAACCAAATGCAAATCACTAAAAGGTTGAAATTTTGCACTGATTTCCCAAAACAATAATGAGTTTCACATGTTTAATCGCTTGAAAAATCTCTAATACCATGTTTGGTAGGGACATGTTGATCCAAACTCTGAACATGAATATAATTTCCATCAAAATTGGTAAATTATTTTCAAGTAGTATACTCATTCTGATTTTTTCTTAACAAAAGGTTAAACTCTTGATAAATTTGGAAAATATGGTTTAATACTGACGAAGTTTCCAATCATGTCAAATTTAACACGTTTGTCAAACTATATTCAGTTGCTTAGACTATTCAAAGACTTTACAGTCAAGCATCGTGGATTTTTAATAATATTGTCAACAAATTCAGATTTCTAGGCAATATATAATTGAGCAATTACCGGCAATAGAAATAATAAAAAATCGTGACTTTTTATAACGTACACCACATAGTGTCCGTCCGTCCGTCTGTCCATGTATTCTTGTGAACACCACAAGGTGGTCAGGGTATTATGTCTTTGTGCATTTGTTTGTAACATGCAAAAGGATATGAGATAGACCCATAGTTCCTTTTGATGATCTGCATAGAATCACATTCTGAGTCGATTTATGCATGTCCGTCCGTCCGTCTGTCCATGTATTTTTGTAAACAAAGTACAGTTAGCATTTATTGCCCTATCCAGATGAAATTTTGCACAAATCATTTGTTTGGCCCAAGAACGAACTCTATTGAAATTGGAGATAATCGGTCAAAATTTAGATATAGCTCCCATATATATCTTTGTCCGATTTGCTACTTATTGTGCACCAAACGTGTAATATCAGTCCGAATAGTATGGAATTTTGCACTTACGATCACATTGGACCTGGAAATAAATATGCCAAATTTGATCGAAATCGGTTCAGATATAGCTATAGCTCCCATATCTATTGTTCATCCGATTTGTTAGTTTTGTTCTCCGCAGGCGTAATACGCACTCTGTAACAAAAATATTTGGGGAAATATATCAAATACAGGTCAGAAATATATTTGCTAAATTTTATCGAGATCGGTTCAGATTTGGATATAGCTCCCATATATAACTTCATCCGATTTACATTTTATTGTACACCAAATGTTTAATTTTTGGCAAATAGGATGGAATTTGGCACATACGACCGAATTGAGTTTAGAAGCTAGTATGTAAAATTTGGTGAAGATTGGTTCAGATAAAGCTATAGATCCCATAAATACTCTTTATCCGATTTGATATATTTCTTACCCACAGCTGTAATATGCACTCCGTAACAACGATTTACAGGGAAATATATCAAATACAGCTCAGAAATATCTTTGCCAAATTTTATCGAGACCGATTCCGATTTGGATATAGCTCCCATATATATCTTTATCCGATTTCAAATGAATTGTGCACCAAATGATAAGACATAAATGCTTCGGCATATTCAGTCCTTTGAACTTTAAATTAAAATCATAGCGTGTATGAACTTTTAATTGTTATGCGGAGCTCTACTAAATTAACAAAGTGGTGTAGGGTATCATAAAGTCGGCCCTGCCTGACTTTAAGACTTTCTTTACTGGTTTAACTTTCTAAATTGTTTCTATTTAATTTCTTTGAGGGTAGCTTGAAAAGGATAGAAAACTGTCAGCCTTCTAGATTCACACAAATAAACCCTATTTGTTCTTTCTTTTTTTGACAATAGCAACCACCAAGCAACTTCACCCTTTCCTTGAAGAAAAGCAAATGAATGCTGTCACATTTTGATTACACACATTTTCAGATCATTTCCAAACGACTATTAAATTAAAATTTTGCAAGAGTTCACCGGAAAAAGTTTTACTTCAAGATTTTCCACACATTTTTTTTTTCTTTGGTCAGCATATATTTGCCAAAGCGAAAATGACAAAACGTAAATATGGGTTAGCATTCAAAACTTTGTATTCCAGCCTTCAGCAAACAATTTCATATATCTGTCATTTCTTACAGAACCTGTTTCCTTTTGAGATTTTCGTATTTGATTTGTGTTGTGTTTTAACTGGAAGTGATGGTAGGGAGAAGGGGGTGTTTGTGACAGAGGAAAACCAAATGAAAAAATACCAAAACAAAACTCTTTGATTGACATAATACGAAATGTCATCGTCGTCATCATCATCGTTAGTCCAGTGGTTGTTATTGTTATTTAGTTCCTGTGGTTTACTCTCTCTCTCTCGTTTGGGAATTCTCAGAAGAAAAATAAAAACAAAAGTCATTTCCCAAAAAAAAAAAAAAGTAAACAAGAAATGTATCGAAGCCGCAAAGGGAAAACAAAAAATGTGAAGCTACCAAAGTTAAAGGAATTTAAAAAAAAGAAGACTTAAAAGAAAAATCGTAAACTTAAATAAAAAGGACTCAAGAGTTTACTGCCAAACAAAGTTTAAAGGATACTTTGTTACTTCCGTTTCCCCTTTGCCCTGGTAAAAAAGAAACTATCAGCATCACTTTATTTGTTGTCAAAATTAGTTTTTCTTCTTTGCCCTATTTTCTCGTGTTTTTTTTCTCCCTCTCTCTCTGCAAGAGTTCCAGCAAAATTACTTGTATAGCTGCAGTAAATTGTTTTTATTTACGCTGCAATATATTTTTTTCGTCTTCCTCTATTTTAGTGTCCTTAACACCTGTTTTAAGGAGAAAATTTATGGCTTTATTTTCATGTATGAAACCAGCGCTACAAAAGAAAAAAATTGCATCACATAATATTACAAAAGTAATAGCTATCTTTCGAGGTTATTTATTCACTTTGCAGTATTTCGATAGAGGGGGCTTTTTTGGGAAAGAAGAAAAATAAATGTGTTATTCTGAAATTTAGGATGATAATATCTGCCAGCAATAAGGAAGTGTGAGAAAATCATCCAATGGGGGTAACGAGTGTATATTGCATTCGTTCTTTTTATGCCCTCCACCATAGTATGGAGGGTATATTAAGTCTGTTATTCAGTTTCTAACACCATTTTATATTTAGACATTTACATAATTTTTACATTATTTTTTTATTGAATGAAAGCAAAAAATGTCGGAAATAGCATCAACTTTTAGAATAAGTTTAAATTTGTTCGAATTGATCACCTTTGGTACGAATTATGGCCCTCAAACGGACTATGAAACCGTCACAGGTTGCCCGAATGCTACTCTGCGGTATTTTGGTCCATTCCCGGCGAAGCGCATGTTTGAAGTGATCGACACTTTGGTATTTTTTAGTGCCAACCTTGCTTTCCAAAATACTCCAGACGCAATAGTCCAACGAATTGGTATCTGGAGGTTTTGGTGGTCATTGTGGGCTAGAAGTAAATCGAGGAACCTCATTTTGTAACCATTCTTGGGAGTGTGCTGTTGGCGATGGTGCTGAGTCCTCTTGCAATGTCCAAGGTCTGCGGCCAAAATATTTACGTGCCCAAGGCTTTATTACACCCTCCAGAATATTTTCGCGATAATATTTGGCATTTATTCTGATGCCAAGGTCGATTAATACGAGCGATTATCGGCTGTTATGGCGGCCCACAACATCACCATGGCCGGCGCTTGAGTTCTGGTGGCCAACCGAAGGTGCACATTTCCATCTGACCTCTTTGGCATGTAAACACGATCATTTTGTTTGTTTACAAACTTCTAGACAACGAATGTTTTCTCGTCGGAGGAAACCAAATTCCGCAATTCACCACTTTCGCCCAAGCGAGGCAATTCTTAACTCTTCTGAGTTTATTTTCTTCCTGTTGCTGTGTCAATTCTTGCACTTTTTGGAATTTCAATGGCTTTACCCCAAGTTAATTTTTTCAATATTTTCCGAATGGAATATTGCGTTATGTTCAGCTCAGGAGACATTTTTCGGCCACTGCGACGCGGGTTTCGAACAAGTCGCTTCGTTACTTTTTGCATCGTTTTTGCTGATGTTGCTGTTTTTCCCGTTCACTTCCTTGACGTCGGGCTACGCTACCAGTATTACGGTAACGAGCGATGGTACGAGAAACTAAAGATTTATTCACAGTGAGATGCTGGAGTGCTCTAACGAAAGCCACTTGTGGTTTTCCAGCCAAATATAAAGAAATCGCACTACCACGCTTGCATTTCATCACGAATAACTTTTTTCCTGAAAAATTCTCACCAAAATGCTTTTGTACGCTTGTAAACAATATAATGAGCTGTCACTTGAATAATTCTAACAACTGTCGGACGGGCGGCTTAGAAATGACAGCAGTCTGAAGTTTGTTGCATTTTTTCATCTCACCCTGTATTCTTGATCACCATAAAATCCTATGTCGATTTAACGATATCCGGATATCTGTCCATCTGTGGAAATCACTCTAACTTCCGAACAAATTGAAACAGGTTAATAAAATTTTACTCAAATGTGTAGTATGTCTGCAGGACTTTTGGTATTGAAACGCGTCTTGAAACCACGTTTTCATATAGCCCCCATATAACGGTAACTCCTTATATTCGATGTTTTGATGATTTCAGTGAATTTTCTTCACCGTAATTGTTTAAATTTTCGTATTTGAAATTGCTAATCGGTACTACAGTTTATGACGGTCCAGGTATTCGTATAGCCCCTAAATATAGGTACCTCCCTATATTCGGTATTTTTGATGATTTGGGCTACATTATTCCCCAGGATTCTTTCATATTTCGTAAGGGTATTGTGTCTTTGTGCATTTGTTTGTAACATGGATAGGGAAGCTATATAGACCCATACTTATTTTATGGATCTTTATAGAATCACATTCTGAATCGATTTATGACTGTAAGTCTGTTGGTCCATGTATTTTTGTGAACAAATTGCAGGGCGCATTTATTATCCGACTGTGATGAAATTACCCACACAATAAATGTTTGGTCCAAGAAGGAACCCTTTTGAAATTGGTAGGAAACAGAACAGATTTATATATACCTCCCATATAAACCGATTCGAGCGATTTCGGGTTAATTGTGCACCAAATGGACAATATGAGTCCCAATGACCTGAATTTTTGTACATCCCACCGAATTTAGTCTAGACGCAGGTACAAAAAATTTGGAGAAAATCAGTTGAGATATAGCTAAAGCTCCCATATATATGTCTCATCCGATTTGGTGTTTTAAGTCCCTCGCATACGCAATATGCACTCCAGGAGAAAGATATTTGTTACCGAACTTCAGATACAGTTCGGAAATACCTCTGTTAAATTTGAACGAGATCGGCTCAAATTTGGATAGAGCACCCATATATATCTCTATCCCATAGCACGTTTATTCTGGACCAAATGGCTAATATCAAAATATTTCATTTTATGCAGAAACTGTCAAAATAATATATATTCTTGTCGAAATTTTACTATAAATTTCATAGAAAAGATCTAGATTAAATTTCAATGTAAGTCTCGGAACAAACGAAGTTTGTATTTTCAAAATATAACATAATTTTAAGTTAATTAAAATTTTTCTTTAAATTCGCCAAAAAAAAAAAAAACTTGTTTGCAGTGATTTTACGAATTCGCTGCAAATTGTCTTATAAGTTCAATGTCCAATAGCAAGTAAAAATTAAAAAAAAACTGATATCATTAGGTTTGTAGATCAAAACTCAACTGAGATCTCTGTTCTATGCTTTAATATGGCATTGACCAAGGCCTATTTTATAAGGTGGCACATCATGCGAATTCACTTCAAACCCTCTCTTATTTAATTTTCCAAATTTATATTTGCTGGACATGAAGCCATATTGATCTCAAATGTTAAATGAAGCAAGGAAAACAGTTAAGGTCGACTAGAGCGATTTTTTTCTCCAGATTAACTTTTAAAACAAAAAAGAAGTAAAAAAACTGTAAGTTCGGCCTTTTGGGTTTATATGACGACGTGGACCTTCTTAGGCAACTTTTGCCATTACAATATTCAAATTCGAAACTTGAAAAAAATTCGGTGCATAATGTAGCTAAAATCATCAATTTACCGAATATAGGGAGGTACTGTTATATGGGAGCTATACGAAAAAGTGGACCTGCACTGACAATTTTATGTCTTTAACTGTAGCATCCATTGCGAAATACCAAATTTGAAACAATTCTGGTGAATAATGTCGCTAAGATCATCAAAATTCCGAATATCGGGAGTTACGGTTATATGGGGGCTTTACGAAGACCTGAAGCTGTACAGACAATTTTCTGTCACAGGCTGTATTGTTCATTAGAACTTCAAATACCAAATTTGAAACAATTCTGGTTAATAATGTCGCTAAAATAATCAAAGTACCGAATATTGGGAGGTACCGTTATATTGGGCCCATAGGAAGGCGTGGACCTGCACAGACAATTTTCTATCTTAGGCATTAGCATCTATTACGAACTTCAAATACCGAATTTCACACAATTCTGGTGAATAATGTCGCTGAAATAATCAAGGTACCGAATATTGGGAGGTACCGTTATATTGGGCCCATAGGAAGACGTGGACCTGCACAGACAATTTTCTCTCTTAGGCTGTAGCATCCATTACGAACTTCAAATACCAAATTTGAAACAATATCCTTCCCATGGTGGAGGATATAAAATCTGGTAAAAATTCTGTTACTTCATATCAAAAAAATCAGGAGTACTGTAATAATGGGGATATAGGAAAAATGTGGACCATATGGTAATTTGCTGACAGAGGGCTCTATCAAAATCAAAAAGTTTGGCTCTCCCACCTGAAGTATAATTTTACTACATTTCTACTTATTGGGTTGTTTGTCCCTCAAAATTCATTTTTATTCAAATGACTTAAAGGCTATTATTTAAAAATCCTGAACACAGGCATCATCAGTATTTAGGTGTACTTGCATTTTCCACAGACATTGCATGCATATGTTTGTGTGTATATGGGTGTTCGTCACAAACAAGGAAATAGCTTTACGCTTCCCCTAACACAGACAGCATATCCTTTTGACTTGTTGTTGTTGTTGCTTCTATTTTGTTGCTATCCCTATCCCCATTCTCGTAGAGAGAGAAAAAAAAACCAAACATGAACAAATGTCGTTGAGTGGATACTCGGCTATAGAGGCGTCAAAGGAACAATTTCTACCTTTATTCAGGACTAACGAAGCATGAAATGTTGTTGAGAATGAATGTAAGGATAATGATGAGAATAACGATGATGCTGCTGCTGGTGATGGAGGTGATGGTAGCAGTGGAAGGAGTTAGTTAAGGGCTTGTTAAAACCTTTTGTTTGCTTTAAGTAAAAAAAACTAACTACATGGGGCCATAAACTGCACTTACACCAAAGACTTGAATTTAAACCAGGCGAACAATGAAAAATTATTATGAAGTAGAAATTAGCACAGCTTATAACTTTGCAAATAACTTATTATTATATTGTAAATATAATTCTACAAAATAAATCCCCCGTCGACTAGACACCCAAAACTACTCTACAAAACCATCGAAATTTGTTTAAACAAACATTAATCAAGTCCTTGCAAGAGTCAAATTTCAAATTCAATATTATTAAGTAAATCCAATTTGAAATGCCAGCAGACTATGAATTTCGAGTATCACCGACACGTGTTTTGGGGGTCATGACCAGCGCTGCTAATCCCCAAAGTATGATATATGAATTTACTTTGCGGTCAGCATCCTCTCCTCAGCTGTGCTGCTCACTGAGTGACTCTGTTAAACATTATTGTAGGAAAATAAATCATGGTTTTTCATTGCAATAACAACGCAGAGTTCAAGGATATTTTCCTTTGGTCTATCATGATGAATACTGAGCAGAAAGAGTAAAAGTCATGATTTATTTAAGATATGCTGGTGTAATAAATCTAAGAGAAAATCCTCAAAAAATGAAGACAAAATATGATTGTTAAAGCATTAACATTGAGGGGAATAGGAAATGAAGGTACGAACAGAATTTCTGTTCAAAATAGATATTAGCAAACATCATAATTTTTTTTTGCCGACAGATATATACCCTAAGCTTATGTCTGATAATAACATATACAGGGCTGCCCATATTCGACGGACCCATGTTTTTTTTTTAAAAAATCAAAGAAAAAAAAAAAAAAAAATTGGCGATTGGCAATGTTAATCATTTAATTTGTTCCAAGTAGATTTCTTTACATCAATTTTTGAATATGATATCTCTCAAATGGCCGCCTCTGGCGTTGATGACGTATTGTGCTATTTTTGCTGCATTTTCCATCGTTTTTCCCAACATTTCGGCCGGAATAGCCGCTATTTCTTCACGAATGTTGTCCTTGAGCTCTTCTACGGTCCTTGGCTTGTTAACGTAAACCTTTGACTTCAAATATCCCCACAAGAAGAAGTCAGGCGGCGTCAAATCGGGCGAACGCGGTGGTCAGTCCAAATCAACACTTTTCGACATCAAACGGCCCGGAAACAAATTCGTCAGAAAATCGATTGTTATGCGATTGTGTGCGGTGGAGCGCCGTTTTGTTGAAACCAGAACTGCCTCATACGCTTTCGACGAATAATTGGCATCACAAAATTGGTCATCATGTCACGATAACGCTCCTGATTGAAGGTAACAGCATGGCCATTTTCATTTTGGAAGAAAAACGGCCCAATGACCGTTTTCGCACTAACGCCGCACCAAACTGTGATTTTTTCGTCATGAAAAATCTACTGAGGATTTTCAGTGGCGTAAATACGGCAATTTTGCTTATTTACGGTCCCACTCAATATGAAGTGGGCTTCATCGGACATGATAATTTTGTTCCAAAATTGCTCGTCATCTTCGGCCATTTCGATGACTCTTTGGGCCCATTCCAATCGACGAGTCTTGTCCGCAGGCAACATTCTTTGCGTCAATTGAATTTTGTACGGGAGCAAATGCGAATCAATGCGAATAATCCGTTGTAAAGTGGAACGAGCCATGCCTAACTGCTGAGAACGGAGTTTTTGGGATGTTCTTGGGGACCTCTCAACACTGGCTCGTACGGCAGCGATATTCTCGGCCGATCACCTTGGTCGACTTTTATATGGCCTCTTCGGATTAGAAAGAGCCTTACCAGTCGAAAGTTTTTCGTATAAACGCTTAATGGTGTTCTTGGAAGGCGCACTTCTCACATTTTTTAATGTTTTAAAAGCACGTTGAGTTTTCACAATTGACTTCTTCTGTTGAATGTAAATTTCAACTATTTCAGAGCGCTCGCGTGGCGTGTATTGGTTCATGGTAAAAATCTGCTTGGACTGACGCTTCAAACGCGGTATGTCATTAAGCGATGTGACATCTCTGTCAAAAGTTATGGCGTTGCCAGATGGGTCCGTCGAATATGGGCAACCCTGTATTATTCATTGAAATGGTATAAAAGGAGTGGACCAATATTTTCTATTCCGCATATGACCAAAATCTTATATAATTATTGTGACGTGTTAGTTTTGGCCTAGATCGACTAATTCCCCCTTTATTTGAAATAGTTATAAATATTTAGTGGAAAATATTGACATTTTGTGGAGGATGTAGGAGAAATAGTGGATGTATTAACAAGTAACTAGTAAAAAAGCAGTATGTTCGGCCGGGCCGAACTTTGAATACCCTACACCATTTGGAACGAATTAGAAAATTTAAAAAAAAAAAAAACTATTGAAAATTTTGTTAAAATCTTTAAAATATATACGATATTGTGGACCTATATAGACAAATCTATGTCTGGGGGTAAAGTGCTCACAAAGAACTCCTTGTGTGGATTTTCAGATAATTCCATTGGGAAATGTGACTAAAATCGTCCAAATCCCGAATATCGGGGGTACCATTATATGGGGGATATACGATATCGTTAACCTATATAGAGAACTCTATGTCAGGGGTGAAGTGCTCACAACGAACCCCTTGGGTGGAATTTCACACAATTCCATTGAAACATGTGGCTAAAATCATCAAAATACCGAATATTGGGGGGTTCCGTTATATGGGGGATATACGATATCCCCTAATGTTAGATGTCTGTCGTCAGATTAATACATTTATAATTTGTTGTCTCTTATATATCCTTGTGTTACTTGTTAAAAAATGGAAATGGAAAATATTAAAATAAATACTTTTAATTTCCTATAAATTCCCTGCAAATATTTCCAAATCTTTAATTGTGGTGTATTGACCTAAATGCTAGACGAACACATGCTGAGGGCATATATTTGTCGTCAAGCCGTCTGATACTTTCGAAAATGTTTCAATAATTTTTGAAAAAGTTTTAAATAATTTGCCATAAATTTTACACCCAATTGGCCCAATTGTTTAAATCAACTAAACCCTAATCGCCTCTTTGTTCCCCAAAGTTAAGATATCTTAACGCAAATTTCGAAACGCATACACGCCCATTTCTTTCATCCAATTGATATCATTAAATAAACATCTTTATTTTTAGCACACATTCGATATCATGTCGGCTAGAACATTGCAGCGTTATTTATATTTGATTTCAATGTCAAATATCTAATGCCGGTCCATAATGATTTTTAAATAACAATATTGACTGACGATGGCCATGGCCCAATCGAGAGGAAATGTTGGACGCTGTCGGTGTTGTTGCTGCCTGTAATCACATCCCATGACACGTACAATCGACCGTGATTGATAGGACAATTTCGCATTCTGCAAACGAAACAAACAACTAACCGACCGTCGTAACAACCAACCAAGTTTTCACGGACAACAACAACAGCAACACTATCTCGCATCATGAAAAGGAGCTAAACATGATTAATGATAAAAACAACGGACCACGAGCAAAGAATTTTACAAAAGAATTTGTTACAGGCAAAAAATCAGAGAAAATAAAAACAGAACAAAAGGGAGAATAAATTTCAAACTTAAGATGAGGGTTAGATTGGCATTTAAAGCGACCAGGCCTAATATATTTTCGGTTAAACAGAACATTTAACATTTGATTATTTACCGAATAAAAACAACAACAACAGCAACAAGAACACCAAAAATATGTGGGTAATCAATTTTGTAAATCAGAATTTAATAGGGATCGTTGTAACGATGAGGAGACGCTATTGACATTTCATTTTGGATATTTAAAGGGAACTAAAGGGCATATTTGGGATAAGATAGGCATTTTGAAGAGAGGTGCTAGGATAATTGTAAGATATAAAATTTCAATAACATGGCTCCAACAACCTGAAAAATCAATGTAAAATAAATAATAAAATAATAATAAATATATAGGCGGAGGGCCTACTAGGATATAATCACGTTAGAGCTTTTTTCCGGGTTATTCTTTCTTTATGAAGATTTATTTTAGGTATATGAACGAAATTGATAATTTAAACTGATTGGATTTTCTGAATCCTTTATAACGTAAAAGTATTGTGTAAAATGCAGGTTGCATTTATTATCCGATTGAGATAAAATTTTGCAAACTGCAGGGTTGCCCATATTCGACGGACCCATCTGGCCATAACTTTTAACAGAGATGTCACATCGTTTAATGACATACCGCGTTTGAAGCGTCAGTCCAAGCAGATTTTTACCATGAACCAATACACGCCACGCGAAATAGTTGAAATTTACATTCAACAGAAGAAGTCAATTGTGAAAACTCAACGTGCTTTTAAAACATTAAACCAGTAAAGAAAGCTCAAAAGTCGGGCGGGGCCGACTATATGATACCCTACACCACTATGCATATTTAGTAGAGCTCTCGTAAAAAGGTTTATACAGGGCATTTCAGAGCTCTATGAGATATTTGGTACAAAATCAAAATCTATCTAATTCTATCGTGCATTTTACGAACTATAGCTATCTCTGAACCGGGTTTCTCCAAATTTGACTTATTAGCTTCTAGACTGAATTCAGTCTTATGTACGAAAATTCAGGTGATTTGGGCAGATATTGACCATTTAGTGCACAATTGACCTGAAATCGTTACCACTATGTGGCTGTACAGATGTCTGAAACAATTCCTAATATTAGTTGGGAATTGAAGGAATGAAAATTGGAATAATTGGTTTCCCCTCAGTTATGAAGGAACTCAGCTCCACCGCCACGCCAAGGCTTATTCCCCGGAAGAGTAAAACAGTCGAATTGTATAATGCTGCTATGGAAATTTAAAAAATATATATGGGAGCTATAGCTATAACTGAACCTATTTTTACTAAAATTGGTGTACTTGCTTATAGGCTGGTTTCGGTTGAATTTGCCAAAATTCATGCCATTTGAGCTGATATTGGCCATTTGATGCACAATTAACACGAAATCGGATGAAGATATATATGGGAGGCATATCCAAATCGGAACAGATTTTAATAAAATTAAAATCAACTATTTTTGGGCTTTATCTGATATCTGGTACCAAATATCATTCCTGTGGAGTGCATATTACGAATGTGAGGGACTTAAAGACCAAATCGGATGAAGATATATATGAGAGCTATATCCAAATCTGAACCGATTTCGATAAAATTTAAAACAGCTATTCCTGTGCTCCATCTAATACCTGGTACCAAATATCACGGTTGTGGAGTGAATATTACGAATGTATGGGACTAAAACTCTAAATCGGATGAAACATATATATGGTTGCTATATCTATATCTGAACCGATTTTCACTAAATTTGATATACTTGCTTCTAGGCTGAATTTGGTCCGATGTACTAAAATTCAGTCCATTTGGACTTATATCGGCCATTTGGTGCACAATTAACCCGAAATCGGATGAAGATATATATGGGAGCTATATCTAAATTTGATCCGATTCTCACCAATTTCAATAGGGTTCGTCCTTGGGCCAAAAAAATATTGTTTGCAAAATTTCATCTCAATCGGATAATAAATGCGACCTGCATTTTGTTCACAAGAATACATGGACAGACGGACGGACGGACGGACGGACGGACGGACAGACGGACTGACATGCATAAATCGACTCAGAAAGTGATTCTATGAAGGTTCTCAAAAGTAACTATGGGTCTATCTCGTTTCCTTCTCTATGTTACAAACAAATGCACAAAGACATAATACCCTTACCACTATGTGGTGTAGGGTATAACAAAAAAAAAAAAAAAAAAAAAAAAAAAAAAAATATATATATATATATATATATATATATATATATCATTAGAACACCCTGAAACAAAAAAGTTACGACCTGAACCAATTTATGAAAACAGTAAACCCATTCAAGTACGGGGTATATAATCGAATAGCCTTGCTACTGATTAGTCGTACGACAGCTGGTCTGGTGAAATGGGGATTTTTACTTTCAATAAAATTCTAAGAAATTTCAATTTATCAAATTGTCAAATCAAAAATTTGCAAATTTGATAATGACATAGTCAGTGGCAGTTGATAATCGCTGCGATTAACATTTAGTATACTGTAAGGTATAAGGAATATATTATTTGATACGGCCAAAATGTTACTCATCAAATAATGGTTTAGACCCCATGTGGCCTTGGGTGAAATTGATGTTGGCAAATTAAAGTCAATCTAGGCAAGTTATTTTAATATTTTTATTAACGTTAGATGGAGTTCCAAAATGAGCAATACAGGTACACTCGTGGTACATCCCTCTCGTCCCTCTCCCATACTAGCAAGTGCCCCCTAATTCGTCAGCGAAAATGTTGAAAATGTTGGGTTCGTTTCAACACTTCTTGTTAGGACATTATATGACGCCCATAATAACTCTTTCATTCCGTTTTTAACTCCTCGAAATAATCTTGATAGACCCAACAAAGTAAATATATTATGGATCCGCGTAAAATCATAAGTCGATTTAGCCGTTCGTCTATTGTAACCACGCTGTCTTTCGAATGAATTGGTATAGAAGGCTAATATTGCACAAATGTGTATTTTGCCTGTAGGCAAGATAAGTTCCTAAATGGACCATGTCGGTCCTGCTTTTTGTATAGGCCCCATATAACGGTACCTCCCAAATTTCGTTTTTGAAGATCTTAATGGGTATTTAAGCCTATGACAAAAAGTCACATACTTCGTATAGCCCCCATAAAACCCCATTAAAACAGCTATTCCTGTGCTCCATCTAATACCTGGTACCAAATATCACGGTTGTGGAGTGAATATTACGAATGTATGGGACTAAAACTCTAAATCGGATGAAACATATATATGGTTGCTATATCTATATCTGAACCGATTTTCACTAAATTTGATATACTTGCTTCTAGGCTGAATTTGGTCCGATGTACTAAAATTCAGTCCATTTGGACTTATATCGGCCATTTGGTGCACAATTAACCCGAAATCGGATGAAGATATATATGGGAGCTATATCCAAATCTGAACCGATTTCGATAAAATTACAAACAGCTATTTCTGGGCTGTATCTTATATCTGGTACCAAATATCATTCTTGTGGAGTGCATATTACGAATGTGAGAGGCTTAAACACCAAATCGGATGAAAGATATATATGGGAGCTATAGCTATATCTGAACCGATTTTCTCCAAATTTGATATACTTGCTTCTAGGCCGAACTCGGTTGGGTGTGCCAAAATTCAGGTAATTTGGACTGATAGTGGACATTTGGTGCACATTTAACCCGAAATCGGATGAAGATATATATGGGAGCTATAGATGTTTCTGAACCGATTTTCTCCAAATTTGTTGTATTTGCTTTCAGGCTAATCTCGGTCACATGAGCCAAAATTCGGGCCATTTGGGCTGATATTGGCCATTTGGTGGTCAATTAAGCCGAAATCGGATGAAGATATATATGGGAGCTATATCCAAATCTGAACCGATTTCGATAAAATTTAAAACAGCTATTTCTGTGCTCCATCTAATACCTGGTACCAAATATCACGGTTGTGGAGTGCATAGTAGGAATGTGAGGGACTTAAAGATCAAATCGGATGAAAGATATATATGGGAGCTATAGCTATATCTGAACCGATTTTCTCCAAATTTGATATACTTGCTTCTAGGCCGAACTCGGTTGGGTGTGCCAGGTAATTTGGACTGATAGTGGATATTTGGTGCACATTTAACCCGAAATCGGATGAAGATATATATGGGAGCTATATCTAAATTTGATCCGATTCTCACCAATTTCAATAGGGTTCGTCCTTGGGCCAAAAAAATATTGTTTGCAAAATTTCATCTCAATCGGATAATAAATGCGACCTGCATTTTGTTCACAAGAATACATGGACAGACGGACGGACGGACGGACGGACGGACGGACGGACGGACGGACAGACGGACTGACATGCATAAATCGACTCAGAAAGTGATTCTATGAAGGTTCTCAAAAGTAACTATGGGTCTATCTCGTTTCCTTCTCTATGTTACAAACAAATGCACAAAGACATAATACCCTTACCACTATGTGGTGTAGGGTATAAAAATGTGAGAAGTGCGCCTTCTAAGAACACTATTAAGCGTTTATACGAAAAATTTTCGACTGGTAAGGCTCTTTCTAATCCGAAGAGGCCATATAAAAGTCGACCAAGGCGATCGGCCGAGAATATCGCTGCCGTACGAGCTAGTGTTGAGAGGTCCCCAAGAACATCCCAAAAACGCCGTTCTCAGCAGTTAGGCATGGCTCGGTCCAATTTACAACGGATTATTCGCATGGATTTGCATTTGTTCCCGTACAAAATTCAATTGACGCAAAGAATGTTGGCTGCGGACAAGCCTCGTCGATTGGAATGGGCCCAAAGGTCCGTCGATTTGTTTTGCCCAAGCACGAAACCCTATTAAAATTGGTGAGATTAGGTTCAAATTTAGGTATAGCTCCCATAACATTCTTCAATTCAATTGATCAATAACATTCCATAACCGAATTCAGTCTAGAGGCAAGTACGTCAAATTTGGTGAAGCTCCCATATATATATATATATAAAATCCGATTTGGGCTTTTACGTCGCTCACATGCGTAATATACACTCCACAAGAATAATAACTAAAACTAATAACAAAAACTAACTCTGTCAAATTTTATCGGGATCGGATCAGATTTGGATATAGCTCCTATATATATCTTTATTTGATATCAGGTTTATTGTGCACCAAATGCCTAATATCAGCCCAAATCAACTGAATCTTGGCAATTACGACTGTATTCTTGAACCGAATACATCAAATTTGGTAAAAATCGATTCAGATATAGCTATAGCTTCCATATATATGTTTCATCCGTTTTGGAGTTTTCAGTCCCCCACATTTCGTAATATGCAGAAATAAGTGTCTAAAATTTGATGTTCATTTCCATCAAATGATGTATATGCACTCCACAACAATGGTATTTGATACCGGACATAAGATACAGCTAGAAAATACCACTGCCAAATTTTGTCGAGATCGGTTTACGGTTTTTGTCCACCATACATGTCAGCCCAAATGTAATAGATTTTTCATATTCATATTCAACCTAATTTTTCCATTTGGTGAGACTCAGTCCGGTCTATCTTTTGCTGCAATAAATATTTTTTAATAAAATTCTTATCGAAGTCATATCATGCACTATACATACAATGTTATTGTTATTTGGTACTAGAGATACAAATTTGTTGAAAATCTATTCAGAGTTGGATATATTTCCCAAATTGTCAATTCTCTCAAGCCATCGGGGGTATCTTTATATGGAGCGCATTAAAATAACGTTCGTAGTTGGTATGATTTATCTTACATAAATCCCCAACATTTTTTTGCCCCGTGGTGTTCGGTATCATATAGTAGGCCCTGCCCGACTTTTGACCTTTCCTTACGTTTTTTATACCCTCCACCATATATAGTATGGAGGATATATTAAGTTCGTCATTCCGTTTGTAATAATCATTTTAGACCCAACAAAGTATGTATATTCTTCATCAGCATAAAATTCTAAAACGATTTAGCCCTGTCCGTCCGTCTGTCCGTCTGTTGTAATCACGATACAGTCGAAACGAATTAAGATAGAAAGCTAAAATTTTGCACAGATCTCTCTTTTGTCTGCAGACAGGTCACGTTCGAAGATGGGCTATATCGGTCCACGATATCGTATAGCCCCCATATAACGGTACCCCCGATATTCGGTATTTTGATGATTTTTGCCACATTTTCAACGGAATTGTCTTAAATTCTACACAAAGAGTTCTTTGTGAGCACTTTACCCCCTGAAAGGGAATTATCTATATAGGACCACAATACCCTCCCAATATCGGGGGTATCTTTATATGGGGGATTATAACGGTACCCCCAATATTCGGTATTTTGATGATTTCAGCCACATTTTTCAATAGAATTGTCTGAAATTCCACACAAGGAGTTTTTTGTGTGTAATTTATCCCCTGAAAGATAATTATCCATATAGGTCCACGATATCTTATAGCCCCTATATAACAGTTCCCCACGATATTCGGTATTTTGATGAATTTACCACATTTTTCAACGGAATTGTCTAAAATTCTACACTAGGAGTTCTTTGTGAGTGCTTTACCCAAGACATAGGTTTGTCTATATAGGTCCACAATATCGTATATCCCCCATATGTAGGCACCTTCCGATGTTATGTATTTTAAAGATTTTAAAAGAATTTGTAATGGATTTTATTTTTTTTAAGATTTTCTAGTTCTTTCCAAACGGTGGAGAGTATTCAAAGTTCGGCCCGGCCGAACTTACTGCTTTTTTAATTGTGTTTTTTTTTAATATTGTTTTATTTTTACACATTAAATTTTCTAAACATTTTCATAGCTTTAAGCTCAGTTACCACCTACCGAACAATAATGTCTAGATTTAATGTAAATGTCTGATTGACATGTCCAATTATGGAATTCCAAATAATTCGATATCCCGCAGTGTATGATATCGGTTTGATAATCGAAACATATGTACCTTAACACATTGGCGTTCAAATTGAATCAATTTTAAAATGAAAAATAAAATTCGTCAATGTCAAATAAGTCTGACGAATGGAAATACATACATCTGTCTGGTAGATGTCTGCTACCTATTGAGATGTTAAATAAGAATTTATGTTAAGCAAATCTGAGGCACTTAGTTGTACATGTTGATGGGAATCGTGTGTTACGTGTAATAGATTAATATCTCAGCAAATGTTTGGGGTGGTTGGATAAAAAGACTTTAAGTTAAAGGTATCTATTCTTGTTTTTGCAGTATTTTAATATATTTGTAGTGTTGATCTGGTTGTGGCTATGACTTTTTAAGAATATCGCCTAATTCCATGTGCTGTGGACAAAAATATTCTGGAATGAGTTGGATAAAATACATCACTAAGAAAATATGAAAAGTCGGGTGACTCGACTGTATGATACCCTAGACCACTATGCATATCTAGTAGAGCTCCTATAACAAGAAATTTATTTAGGTATTAGTAGATAAGGTATTAGTAGCTAATAATTTCTATCAACCTTTGTTTGGCCTTAGAGCAGTTATAATTTGGTTCCAGAGGGAACCAATATATGGGAGGCATATCCAATTCTGAGTCGATTTTGTATGATATCACTTCGAGAAGGATTATCTTAAAAAAAAAAATATGTATCGAAGCCAAGTTCCACAAAATTGAAACTTACGTCCCATTACACTCCATTTGGACTGATATTAGACAAATAATGGCACAATAAACCTGAAATCGGATTAAGGATATATATGGAAGCCATATCCAAATCTACGCCGATTTGGCAGAGGTATTACCAAGCTCTATAAGATATCTGGTACCAAAGATCATTGTTGTCGAATGCATATTACGAATGTGAGTGACTTAAACACCAAATCGGATAAAACATATGTATGGCAGCTATAGCTATATCTGAACCGATTTTCAGCAAATTTTGCGTACTTACGTCTAGACTGAATTCGGTAGGATGTTCCACAATACATTTCATTTGGACTGATATTGGTCATTTGGTGCACAATTAATCCGAATTTGGTTGAGGATATGGAAGATATGGAAGTTATATCCATATCTGAACCGATTGTGATAAAATTTGGCAGAGGTATTTCCGGGCTGTATCTGGTATCTGATACCAAACGTGATTCTTGTGGTGTGTATATTACGAATAGAGGGGACTTAAACACGAAATCGGATGAGACCTATATATGGAGTGCATATTACGCAGGGGGGGGGGCTTAAGCACGAAATCGGATGAAACCTATATAGCTATATCTGAAGCGATGTTCTCCGAATTTGATGTACTTACTTCTACACTGAATTCGGTCGAACTTTTGGTCTGATATTGGCAGTTTGGAGCACAATTAACTCGAAATCGGTGGAAGATATGTAGGAGCTATAACTAAGTCTGATCCGATTATCAACAATTTCAATAGGGTTTCACCAGAAAAAAAAAAACAGGGTGAGATGAAAAAACTGCAACCAATTTCAAACTGCTGTCATTTCTAAGCCACTCGTCTGACAGCTGTCAACATTACTCCAGTGGCAGCTCATTATATTCTTTACAAACGTACAAAATTATCCGGAAAAAAAGTTATTCGTGATGGAATTCCAGCGCGATAGTGTGATTTCTTTATATTTGGCTGGAAAACCACAAGTGGCTATCGTTAGAGCACTCCAGCATTTCAATGTGAATAAATCTTTTGTGTCTCGTACCATCGCTCGTTACCGTAATACTGGTAGCGTAGGCCGACGTCAAGGATGTGGACGGAAGAAAACAGCAACATCACCAGAAATGGTTCAAAAAGTAAAGAAATGACTTGATCGAAATCTGTGTCGCAGTGGCCGGAAAATGGCTTGTGAGCTGAAAATATCGCAATATTCCATTCGGCAAATATTGAAAAATGAACTCGGGGTAAAGTCATTGAAATCTCAACAAGAGAACATACACCGCAACAGAAATATAATATACTCAAAAGAACTAAAGAGTTGCTACGCCTGGCCGAAAGTGGGGACCTGCCGAATTTGGTTTTCTCCGATGAGAAAACATTCGTTGTCCAGCAATTTGTAAACAAACAAATTGATCGTGTTTACTTGCCAAAGAGGTCAGTTGAAAATGTGCACCTTCGGTTGGCCAGCAGAACTCAAGCGCCGGTCATGGTGATGGTATGAACCGCCATAACAGCCGATGGTCGCTCTCCGCTCGTATTAATTGATTGTGGCATCAGAATAAAAGCCGAATATTATCGCGAAAATATTCTGGAGGGTGTATTAAAGCCTTGGGCACGCAAACATTTTGTGCGCAGACGTGGACATTCCAACAGGACCCAGCAAGCGCTACCCAAGAATGGTTACAAAATGAGGTTCCTCGCTTCATTTCCAGCGCTCAATGGCCATCAAAATCTACCAATCTGTTGGACTATTGTGTCTGGAGTATTTTGGAAAGCAAGGTTGGCACTAAAAAATACCAAAGTGTCGATTACCTCAAGCAAGCCCTTCGCAGGGAATGGGCCAAAATGCCGCAGAGCAACATTCGGGCAGCGTGTGACGGTTTCAGTGACCGTTTGAAGGCCATAATTCGTGCCAAAGGTGACCAATTCGAACAAATCTAAACTTATTCTAAAAGTCGATGCTATTTCCGACATTTTCTGCTTTCATTCAATAAAATTTAAAAAAATAGTAAAAATGGCGTTTGACTTTGTTGCATTTTTTATCTTACCCTGTATATTATGAATGTGGAGGAATATGGGAGCTATAGCTACATCTGAAGTAGGTTGAAGATATATGGGAGCTATTTCTAAATCTGACCCGATTATAACCAATTTCAATAGGGTTCAGCCTTGGGCCAAACAAATATTATTTGCAAGATTTTATATCAATCGTATAATACATGCGACCTGTAGTTTGTTCACAGGAATACATGGACGGGCGGACAGACTGACATGCATAAATGGACTCAGAAAGTGATTCTATGAAGATCCCCAAAAGTAACTGTGGGTCTGTCGCGCTTCCTTCTCCATGTTACAAACAAGTGCACAAAGACATAACACCCTCACCACTATGTAGTGTAGTGTATAAAGAGGTAGCGTAATGTGCGTTCCTGTACGGTATAATGAACAAAAGTTCTTAATGAGCAGAAATATTGAGATGTGTATAGTTTTCGAAAACTAGGCACTAATTCCGAAATTACTGATATGAGGCAAAAATGTTCTCCAAATATTCTCAGAACTTCAAATTGAAATTGTCCATTTAAACAAAGGAACCATAGCAACATTTCCATCCAATAAAATAGCAGCATTTCGCCATTGGCTCTCTTTGATTAGAGCTGCCTACCCCCTAAAATTACAATTCCATTTCCTGCTACATAATGAAAGACAATCTCAATGATGCAGTTAGTTTGTATGCAAATGCAATTATCCCGCCATTGCCTTTGGAAACGAATCAAAAACATAATAAGTGCCTGGCAATGGATGAAGCCAATGAACGTTTTGGGACAATTACAATTTGGGTTTAAGCTTACACCAATGCTCCAGTTACTGTTTTATGCCACAACACGAAATGCCCGCAACATTCTACCACTCGGGGGATTAACTTAAGTGCAATTGCCGCAGACAACATATGGGTTGGCTTTGACCAAATACACAATGAGCTGTTTAAAAAAGTTTAACAGGCACCTAAATGGTGGGGGCACAACAACAATGCTGGTGCTCATGTGACAGCTGCTACTACACAGCAATCCCCGTTTATGGATTCAGGCAAAGCTTTGCCAACAACAAACATATCTCGTCCAGAGAAGATATTCCTAAAAAATCTTTGGATCATTTTTACAGTAACCTAAACTGTGAAGTAATGTGGTGACTCCCAGAGTGTGTGTTCACAGTAAAAGGAAGATACTTTCCCAGAGAGCTTGTGTGTGTGATTGCCTTGTGTGTGTGATTGCCTGTCTACTACTGCCAGTTTGGCCATAATTGCCATGATGGCATTATGCATGCACAAGTTCATTTGTGTTGCCTAAATCCCCGCAACCACAATAGGTGTGGAACCATGTGGGATTAAGGCTGCGTATGAAAACATAAGAGCTTTTAATTTTTACCATTGTGGGAAGATTGGTGAAATTACGGAAACAAGAAAACATTGTTTGAGTCAACAGAAGGAATTGGGTGAGGGCATTACAAAAATTGGTCAAGAAACTAATTATGGAAAAATATATGGTTTTACAAATTTATAAAATGTAGGGATTATGATTGGGGTAATATTCCAAATCCTGTGCAAAAACTGACCTTTGCGAAGTAAGTTTCTGCCTTTTTTGTCATGAGCCATTACCATATTCAAATTCGAAACTTGAAATAAGCGGTGAATAATGTAGCTAAAATCATCATAATATCGTATATAGGGAGGTACCGTTATATCGGAGCTGTGCGAAGACCTAGACCGGCATAGACAATTTTCTGTCACAGGCTGCAGCATCCATTACAAACTTCAAATACGACATCTAAAACAATTTCGGTGGGTATTGTATCTAAAATCGTCAAAATACCGAATATAGGAAGGTACTGATATATGGGCCCCATACGAAGACCATAGACAATTTTCTGTCACAGACATTACGAACTCTAAATACCTAATTTGAAACAATTACGGTGAATAATGTCGCTAAAATCATCAAAATACCGAATATCGGGAGGTACCGTTATATGGGGCTATATGAAAACGTAGACCTACATGGCCCATTTACGAACTTAACCTGTCTACTGGCAAAATAAACATATGTGCAAAATTTTAGCCTTCTATCTCAATTCGTTCGAAAGATAGCGTGATTACAATAGACGGACAGACAAACAGACGGACATCGCTAAATCGACTTAGAATTTTACGCTGATCAAGAATATATACTTTCTTGGGTCTGACATGAGTATTTCGAGGAGTTTCAAACGGTAAGTTCGGTCGGACCGAACTTTGAATACCCTCCACCATTTGGAACGAATTAGAAATTTTCAAAAAAATAAAATCTATTGAAAATTTTGTTAAAATCTTTAAAATACGTAATATCGGAAGATGCCGATATATGGGGGGATATACGATATTGTGGACAAATATATAGACAAATATAGACAAATCTATGTCTGGGGGTAAAGTGCTCACAAAGAACTCCTTGTGTGAATTTTCATACAATACCATTGGAAAATATAGCTAAAATCATCAAAATACCGAATATCTGGGGTACCGTTGTATGGGGGCTATTCGATATCGTGGACCTATAGAGATAATTCTCTGCCGATGTATAAAGTACTCACAAGGAACTCCTTGTGTGAATTTTCAGACCATTCCATTAAAAAATGTGACTAAAATAATCAAAATACAGAATATCGGGGGGTACCGTTATACGGGGGCTGTACGATATCGTCGACCTAAATAGATAATTCTTTTCCGAGGTATGAAGTACCCACAAGGAACACCTTGTGTGGATCTTCAGACCATTCCGTTAAAAATGTGGGTAAAATCATCAAAATACCGAATATCGGGGGGTACCGTTATATGGGGGCTATACGATATCGTGGACCGATATAGCCTATCTTCGAACTTGGCCTGCCTGCAGACAAAAGAGAGATCTGTGCAAAATTTTAGCTTCCTATCTTAATTCGTTTAGACTGTAGCGTGATTACAACAGACGGACAGACGGACGGACAGGGCTAAATCGTCTTAGAATTTTACGTCGATCAAGAATATATATACTTTGTTGGGTCTAAAATGATTATTTCGATGAGTTACAAACGGAATGACGAACCTAATATATGGAGGGTATACTATGTATGGTGGAGGGTATAAAAATTAATATTTGAATTTAATGTGAGGTAGATCATACTAACTATGAACATTATTTGAATGCCTATCATAGCTTTAGAATAGTCACAATTTGTGACCTATATCTAACTCTGAATCGATTTTCAACAAATTTGACGGAGGCTTTTGTACCTCTAGTATCAAATAACATTGTTGAGACCATATAACGCATGTGAGGTACTTAAAACTCCAAATCGTATAAAACATATATATGGGGGCTATAGCTATATTTGAACCGGTTTCCAGCAAATTTGAAGTATTTATTTTTAGGATTAATTCAGTCGGAATTGCCAAAATTCAGTCCATTTGGGGCACAAAAACCTAAAATTGGATAATCTTAATAAAATTTGACAGAGGTATTTCTGGGCTGTATCTGATATCTGGTAGCAATTATTATTTTTGTGTGTGTGCATATTACGAATGCGAGGGACTTAAACACCATATCGGATGAATTATATATACGGGAGCTATAGCTATATCTAAACTGATTTTCGATTTACTTTCTTCCAGACTAAATTCGGTCGCATGTGCCAAAATTACGGAAATTTGGAATTATATTGGTCATTTGGTGCACAATTAACCGGATATATCTAAATTTGAACCGATTCTCACCACTTTTAATAGGGCTCGTCCTTGGGCCAAATAAATATTATTTGTGAAATTTCATCTCAATCGGAGGTGAGGTTCGAAGGGGTTTTTGGAAAATAGTACTACAATGATACGAAAAGTATTTAAAGGTACTTAATAGGGTACCCTTTGTATTTGTGGAGCAGTAGATCTAGAACTTTTAAATTTGAAATGAGGGTCACTGATGCAGTATATGATAGATGTACCGAAGGGTTTTTGGAAATTCACACTATAAGTGTACGAAATGTACTAAAATGTACTACATTTGGTAACATTTCGTATCATGTGAAAGGTTAGAGCTTACAACTTAAAATTGGGAATTAGAATCAAGATTAAGGAGTAGAGTCGACTTTAGAAGTAGTAAGTAGTAGTAGAAGTAGAAGAAGGACCATTTGAATTTGGAGAAACGGAGGAACATTACAGGCTGATATGGAGGAAGTTCTCTAAATTTTTACTTATGTGCGCGAAAAGTAATAAATGATACTAAATTTTGGTACAATTTCGATTTGGGTAAAACGATAGGAAATTGAAAAAATTATGTAATTTAAGAATAAGATTGCTATTACATTCTAGGACTAAAGGTCCTAGGTAGTTTTGGAAATTCGTACTTATGTGTACAATTTGAATTTGGGCGAAACAATAGAGGTGGTATTCTAAAATTTGGCAGAAAGATTATAGTCGGAGTCTAGAACTGGGGTATGGAGCTAGTTTTGGTAGTTTGTGCTTATGTGTACTAAAATGTACTACATTTGGTACAATTTGGATTGAAAGAGCAGGAATGCTGAAATTTGGTATTGATATTACTAAATTTGAAACAAATGTTTTTTTGGACGAACGATAGGACTGGAATCCGGAAATTGGAAAAAAAAGATTTCTATTGAGTGTATAATGCAGGTTGTTATGGAATTATGTACTTATATGTACTAAATGGTACTTAATTTGATACAAATTGGAATTGTAATGGACCAATAGATCTGGAACTCTGAAATTTGGAAGTTAGGTCGCTGTTCATATGTATATATAGGGTTAGTTGTGGATATGTGGAGTTAGTTTTGGAAATGTGTACCATAATTGTACGAAAAGTACTGAATTATACTGTGTTTGATTTTGGGTGAAGAGATAGAGGTAACATTCTGAAATTTGATACTTAGATACATACAGAACATCCCTGTTTTTGGGATTTAGCGGTGGTTTGGAGAAGCGTCCTTTATGTGTACGAAAAGTACTAAATGGTACTAAATTAGGTATTGGGTGAAGGGATAAGGCTGGAATCTTCAAATTTGAGATTGTGGTCCCTGTTGGTATATGGAATTGAGATATATATTTGTTTTTTAAAATGTGTACTATAATTGTACGAGAAGTCCGAAAAGGTACTAAATTTGGTATTAGGTGAAGGAATAGAACTGAAATTCCGAAATTTATTTAAACATGTCACTCTAGGTGGTTTGGACACGCGTCCAATATTTGTACAAAAAGTACCAAACTTGGTATTGGGTGAAGGGATGGGCTAGTATCTTCAATTATGACATTGAGGCCTCTGTTGTTATCAGGAATTGATATATGGAGCTGTTTTTGAAAATGTGTACTATAATTGTACGAAAAGTACGAAATTGTAGAAAATTTGGTGTTGGGTGAAGAAATAGAGGTGAAATCTTGAATTTTAATAAAAATGTCACTCTTGGTGTATGTGGTTAAGATATGGAGGTGTTTGGAAATGCGCCCAATATTTGTACGAAAAGTACTAAATAGTACAAAATTTGATAATGGGTGAAGGGATGGGCTGGTATCTTCAATAATGAAGTTGAAGCCTTTGTTGTTATCAGGAATTGATATATGGAGGTGTTTTTGAAAATATGTACTATAATGGAACGAAAAGTACTAAATTGGGCATTTGATGAATAGACACATATTAAGTTATCTGCTGCTATCTGGGATTGAGATGAGGTAGCTGGTTTTGGAAGTTTGTACTATAATTGCAAATTTGGTATTGAGTGAAGCGATAGATCTGGAATCCCGAAATTTGATATGGATGTCACTGTTGGTACCTTGGTTGAGAGAAGGAGCTGGTTTTTGATATGTGTACTATAATTGTACTAAATGGTACTAAATTTTGGCAATGGGGGAAATAAAAGAACTGAAATCTTGAAACATGATATTAGGGTCTCCGTTGTTATCCCTTCTGCACGAATAGCATGAAGTAGGTTCACGTTTTGGTATAGCCCCCATAAAACGGTACCTCCCGATATTCGGTATTTTGATGATTTTAGCGACATTATTCACCAGAATTGTTTCAAATTTTGGTATTTAAAATTCGTAATATACACTTCAGCCTAAGACAGAAAACTGTCTGTGCAGGTCCACGTCTTTGTATAGCCCCCATATAAGGGTACCTCCTGATATTCGGTATTTTGATGATTTTAGCGACATTACTCACCGGAATTATTTCAATTTTGGTATCTGAAGTTCGCAATGAATGCTACAGCCTAAGACAGAAAATTGTCTGTGAAGGTCCTCGTCTTCTTATAGTCCCCATATAACGGTACCTCCCGATATTCGATATTTTGATAATTTTAGCTACATTATTCACCGATTTATTTTTAAGTTTCGCATTTGAATATTGTAATGGCTTATGACAAAAGTTACCTATGCAGGTCCATGTCGTCGTGTAGACCCTAATATAACATCTGCATTCTGTATTTTTAATATTTTAACAGAATTTTTAACGAATTTTATTCTTTTTGAGAATTGCCAAATTCGTTCCAAATGGTGGAGGGTATTCAAAGCTCGGCCTGGCCGATCTTACAGCTTTTTTACCTGTTTAATTTCTTGTTTCTTAATGAGTTAGGTTCGTCTGAACCTAAATTTGTTTAAAAAAAAATCTAGTATTATATTCCAGTATACATTTAGGTATATACATATGTGTTCTTCTGATATGGCTTGATATGGTGTCACAATGTCTAACACAAATATTAAATGTCGTAAATTTTTATTTGTTTCTAGTTGCTAATAAACAGTCTAATTATAATTTGCATTCTACTCGAATTATTTTGTTTTCTTTCCAAAAATGTCCACCTAATTAGATTGATAAATCAAAAATATCACGTTATGGCTAAATTTGGCTTGACATCCAATAAATACTTTTTTATTTTCGATTTGCTAGACAAACACGTGTGAAATGTCGTTTCATCGTTGAGGAGATAAGAGACGAACGACAAAAACACTTTGTTTTAATAACATAATCTTATCTTGAGAATTACTACGAAATTTTGAGGTTCCCAAACTTGTCAAAACAGGTGCAATTGCTTGAAACAGTAATTCCCAACATTATTCAGGAGGGGGAAGTCGTTAAACAGTAACTTCTTTTGATACCAGGTCAATGTTGATTTATGACAAGTTTATATCATATTTACCTTATTATTACTATTTTTAATGATTTATTTACTAACCAACTACTAACAGACTTCCAGATTAATGTACCAAAGAAGTGATTATCTGAGAACAGCTGTTGATATTCCAAACTGTATATATCAATTGCATATTTCTAGGAAAAACTATAATTTTCTGTCTAGATTTTATAATTATAGCCGCTTATTCCTATACTTAAAAAATCCACCTTCCCCACTACTGTAAAATGTTTCGTATTGTAATGTCAATACCTTCAAGAAAACCTTCTAAAATTACATCACCGTTTTAAAACTTCTTTCAGATTTAACGTTTCCGAACTGGACGTCTTCACATATCTATACCCTACACCACTTTGTGTTGGCGGTGTTAAAGGTTTGATTGGCCCAAATAGTTTGTTGCATCTCGAAATATTGGTCCAAGACCTACAATGTTATATATGCATTCTCCTATCTCGCAGGCCTTAGTCGATCTAGCTATATGTGTCCGTCCATGTCCATCTGTACAGGTTACAATTAAGGCCCGATCCTCAACATATTTTGCATGGTGTTTTGGATTAGCGTCGGAAAACCTTTTGTTTTTGGAGATGATCGTTAAATATTTAGTGGTAGAATGGGACCAAAATCAGAAGAATGTCCTTATTTTGTAGTTGCTATACAGGTCAAAATTATAGACCAATTCACGCGGAATTCTTCATAGGATAAGAGTTTTAGACAGAACAGAGGCCTACCACTTTGAACCATAACTTTTGTGAACCAATTTCCAAATATCCAATAAACAGCGAATATATTTAGTCCCAGTGAGATAATTTTTATATACAGGGCGCAATTATCGTTCGATACTCATGGATTTTTTTGATGGGTGTTGGTTAAAGACCAAGATGGAATATACTGTATTTGAAAATGTTTGCAATTATATACATTTTTCTGATTTTATTTTTTCACTAAGTCGCTTTACACAAATAAAGACCAATCCACACGGAATTGTGCATGAGGTTTATTTAGAACAGGTCATTGTGGATTTCTGTCGGATAATATTTAGGGGGTAAAATGGACCACAACCTTTGTGTGGCCAAAACGAAAGAAGGCCTAACTGTATGACCAATGGCAACGATCAAACATTTTTGCGGGACTGTACGGCATTATTATAAAAAAATCGACCAAAGTTTATTTGGACCTTGGGCCGTTTTCCAAAATATTATAGTGTTGTTGGGTATCACATGGTCGGTCCCGCACGACTTTAACCTTTGCTTACTTATTTATGAAGTTCTTAGGAAAGCATACATATATATATATCATCTGCACACCAGATCTGGAGTAAATAAAAATATTGACGTGTTTGAAATTTGAAGCGGATGTTTATTCCAATTTTTATGGGAGTTAGCATTATTCAAAATTTTGACCAGTTGTGAGGGAGTTACCAATAGAAGTGTTCCGATAAATTCCATTCCAACTAGACCTACAGGTTTTTGAACTATTGGGATGTGCGAAATCTCAATAAAATTGGACTCTGATTGTAGATTTTATAAGCGTTGATATTTTTTAACATTTTGACCCTTTGTGAGTGAGGCACAAGAAAGTTTGACAATTAAATCATGATATACCAAGTTTGAACCAAATCTCCGTTCGAGAGTTATTTTGGGCTACAGCCAAACAGACGAACGAACAGTAATATATCGACTCAAAATGTCTTGAAACAGATTTTGTCCACACAGACCTAGGGTCTAAGACCGTTATTTCGATGAGGCACGCTTTAACAATATCAAATGATATGAACACTATATAGCCATATGGATGATAATATCAAAAAACAAGGGGAAAACAGTAAGTAAGGAAGGGCCGAATTTTGAATACCCCCTACGATTTGGACGAAGGAATTTGCAATCTTTGAAAAAAATTAAATCATAACCACTAAGGAAAAGAAAAGATTTTATTGGGAATATAAGTGAAGTAGATCATACCAACTATGAACCTTATTTCAATAAGTATCATGGCTTTATAGTAGTCACAATTTGGAAACTATATCCAACTCTGAATCGATTTGCAACAAATTTGACGGAAGTTTTTGAACCTTTAGTAACTAAAAAAATATTGGACCAATAGATACGGAGTTTCACCACATGAAAAAAATTCAGTTGAATATAAACAAATTTATCAATTTGGACAATAACCGTAAAATCGGATTAAGATGTAAATCGAAGTTATATAAAAATCTGAATCCGTATCGATAAAATTTGGCAGAGGTATTTTCGAGCTGTACCTGATGTCCGGTATCAAATATTATTGTTGTGGAGTGCACCTTACGCATGTGAGTGACTTAAATACCAAATCAGATGAAACATACAGGGTGAGATAAAAAAACTGCAACCAATTTTAAACTGCTGTCACTTCTGAGCCACTCTTCCGACGGCGGTTAAAATTATTCCAGTGACATTTCGTTACAAGCGTACAAAAGCATTTTGGTGGGAATTTTCCAGAAAAAAAGTCACTCGTAATGGAATTCAAATGTGATAGTGTGATTTCTTTATATTCGGCTGGAAAACCACAAGTGGATATCTTTAGAGCACTCCAGTATTTAAATGTAAATAAATCTATTGTGTCTCGTACCATCGCTCATTACCGTGACACTGGAAGCGTAGCCCGACGTCAAGAAAGTGGACGGAAGAAAACACTAACATTAGCAGAAATGGTTCGAAAAGTAAAGATGCGACTTGATCGAAACCCGCGTCGCAGTGGCCGAAAAATGGCTTGTAAGCTGAACATATCGCAATATCCTATTCGGCATATATTGAAAAATGAGCTCGGTGTGAAGCCATTAAAATTTCAAAAAGTGCAAGAACTTACACCGCAATAGAAAGAAAATAGACTCAAAAGAGCAAACGAGTTGCTTCGCTTGGCTGAAAATGCTGAACTGCCGAATTTGGTTTTCTCCGATGTCCAGCAGTTTGTAAACAAACAAAATGATCGAGTTAACTTGCCAAAGAGGTCAGCTGAAAATGTGCACCTTCGGTTGGCCACCAGAACTCAAGCGCCGGCCTTGGTGATGGTGTGGGCCGCCATAGCAGCCGATGGTCGTTCTCCGCTCGTATCCGTGGCATCAGAATAAATGCCGAATTTTATCGCGAAAATATTCTGGAGGGTTTATTAAAGCCTTGGGAATGCAAACATTTTGGCCGCAGACCATGGACATTCCAACAGGACTCAGCACCATCGCACTCAACACGCGCCACCCAAGAATTGCTACAAAATGAGGTTCCTCGCTTCTTTTCCAGCGCACAATGGCCACCAAAACCTCCGGATACCAATCCTTTGGACTATTGTGTCTGGATTATTTTGGAATGTAAGGTTGGCACTAAAAAATACCAAAGTGTCAATCAACTCAAGCAAGCGCTTCGCCGGGAATGGGCTAAAATACAGCAGAACAGCATTCGGTCAGCGTGTTACGGTTTCATTGGCCGCTTGAAGGCCACAATTCGTGCCAAAGGTGACCAAATTGAACAAATCTAAACTTATTCTATTTCCGACATGCTTTGCTTTCATTCATTGCAGTTTTTTATCTCACCCTGTATATATGGGAGCTATAGCTTCATCTGAACTGATTTCCTTCAAATTTATTGCACTTGCTGCTAGACTGAATTCGGTCGGATGTGCCAAATTCAGATCATTCAGACTATATCTAAATTTGAACCGATTCTCAACAAACCTTCCAAACAAATATTAGTCGGAAAAATTCATCTCAATTCGATTATAAACGCGTCCTGCATTTGTTCACAAAAATACATGGATAGGCGGACGGACGGACTGACATAAAGAAGTCACACTATCACGCTTGAATTCCATTATGGAAAATTCTCACCAAAATGCTTTTGTACACTTGTAAACAATATAATGATATGTCACTGGAATAAACTTAACAGCTGTCGGACGAGTGACTAAGAAATGACAGCAGTCTGAAATTGGTTCAAGTTTTTTCATCTCACCCTGTACATAAACAGACGGACGGGCGGATAGATAGACTGATATGTATAAGTCGACTCAGAAAGTGATTTTATAAAGATCCTCAAAAGTAACCATGAGTCTGTCTCGCTTCCTTCTCCATGTTACAAACAAATGCACAAAGACACAATACCCTTACCACTTGGGACCTATACTACGACGTGGGCTGTATATGCAATTTGTGTCATAGGCTATTACTATATTCAAATACGAAAAATTTGTGAATAATGCTGAAATCATCAAGGGGCCTTACGAAAACTTCGACCTGCATATGCAATTTTCTGTCACAGACGGTAGTACCTAGTACGAACTTCAAATACGATATTTGAAATATTTCTGGTGAAAAAAATGACGCTAAAATCATCAAAATTCCGAATATAGGGAGTTACCATTATATGGGAGCTATACAAAGACGTGGACCTGTATGAACAATTTTCTGTCATAGACTTTAGGAACTTCAAATACGAAATTTGAAACGATTCCGATGAATAATGTGGCAAAATCATCAAAATGACTAATATATGAATTTACGTACAGTAATATGAGGACTGTACGAAGACCTGGATCTGCTTATGTAATTTTCTGTCCCAGACGGTAGTGCCGATCAGGAGCTTCAAATATATATTACAACAATTTTTCCGAGATATTGCACACGAAACGACATGTTTTGGTGTTAGGAAATGAAATTTCATATTTTAAATTCGGAAACATTTCACCTGTTCTTCTAGTTTGTGAGACCCAACGTAAATATAATTTTTCGGTGATAAATATGAATTTGTGACACACGGTAATGTCTTGAAGATTAGTAGGGGTCTTAAGCTAAGCAAATAAATATTTCTTCTGGTACTTTCACACAATTCACACAACAGTGGAGCTGTAAACAAATCATTGTGGGAACGAAAACATAAATAACAGTTCAGCGCCACAATCACGCACTTTTCGAATGGGACCGCTACCAGAGGGGTATGTACGTACAACACAATTACAAATATGCAGGGACATACATATATGTACACATGTATCTATGAATGTATAAAACTTAAATTTGTTGTTTATTTCTTTTGATAGGCTGCCAGCCAACTGATATGAAATTTGTTATTTTCGAGATAAACCTTATTTGGGGGTGGGTTGGCAGTGTTTACAATGAGAAGAAATTTTCTTTCGAATGCCACTACCCAAAAAAAAAAAAAAACATGAATTGAGATTCATTTGATATACAGTGCTGGATTGGCGAAGATCGCTAGCTGACTCCCGAACTTAGTTTTGTTTTTTTAACTTTTTTTCAAAATGCCAACCAAACAAACAATGAAAACAATGGAGAAACAGGGGTTTGTCAGTGAGAAAAACACAACAACAACAGTTTATCGGTTTGATGGTGAGTTTTAAACAAATAAACAATTTTTGGGATTTTTTTTTTATTTCAGAAAAAAAAAAAAAATAAAAAAAAAATATTTTACTTTTCTCTAGAAAACCGAAAATTAAATGGCTTCAAAAGAGTTCTGGTATTTTTCATACTCATTGTAATTGTGCCGTTCACCTTGATCATGATACCCCTGCATCTGAAGAGACGTGTCTTTGCCGACGTCACATATCCGGTGGCCGAATCGGATATTATTGAAATACGTGATGGAATCTCATCGATATTTTGCAAACAGCATTCCCTGAAAATGGCCACCCAATTCAATGCCTTCCAGCTGCGTAGCAAACCGGAAATATCAACAAATCACAAGCATATTCGACTAAAAAAATCCATGACCCTGCCGGATGATACTTTCGAATATTGGGGATTTTATTTGTTGAAAGGTGCGAGAGTGTTGCTCAAGTTTTGTTCTCGCTATGAGGGGGCTCGAATGTTGGTTGTCAAGGGTGCGAGAGAGTTGGATACCTGTGGTCTGCTCGATCACAATCGAAATAAGTATGGAGCCAATTATCCTCAGGATCATGAGCAAGTAAGGGTGTTCTTTGAGGATATGAAAGAAATTGCCGTGCAGGAATCCCCCACAGATTTAAATGGCAGTGCCCCATACGAGCCAATTTCAGAGAAACAAATGGAATTGGAAAATAGGGGAGGGGAAAATCTATTTGAGGACTATGATTATGATGCGGACATGGATAGCTGGAAAACCACGGCAAAACCAACACCAGCTCCCACTAGGATTCCTAGGAAGAAACTGAAAAATGGCTCACCCAAATTCTCAAAACAAAAATCCAGGGGTGACAAGCCCCCAAAAAGAGCACGGCAAAGTTCTCCCGATCATAGCCCAGAATCAGACCGGGAAAAAGAAACCCAAAAACAACAACTCTATAATAAATTATACAAAAATCGGCGCCACAAGCGTGATCAAATCTACGATCGGAAGTATACGCATGGCGGTAATGCCATGAATTTCACCCAAACCGATGAATCCAATTCGGTGTCGAGTTTTGAGACTGGCCTGCTGGAATGTTTCAAAACAAATAAACTGTCCTTTGGTGATTTCCCGCCCATTGCCGAGTGTACAAATCCTCACTTCCTGGAGAATGGGTCACATCGCATGCTGTCGATCCATGAAATCGATGCGGATGGTTATTATTATTACATTTTCTACAGTGACAACGATTTGGTTCGCAACGACATTCATGCCATTTTCGATATTTACAAGCCCACATTTCTCTATTCCAATCTGAGTGATTCTCAGGCCTGCATCAATGCCACCAGTTGCAGTTTTCCCATACGTTTCCTATCGCATGAAATTGTTGTCGTCGAAGTACCCACACGCGATGGCATCGAACACGAAGACGATGATATTACCAATTTGATCTCAACCTGTCATCCGCGTACTGAAATCTATATAATATTTCCGATTTTAGTTTTAATAATTATTCTGCTAAGTTCGTATTTGTAAAGAAATTTAGTTATAGGAAAAAATTATAATAAAAAGTTAGCCAAGCTGACTATGTGATAACTTATCTTAAGGCATGGGATTTTTTTAGAAAAAAAAAAATAAATAATAAACAAGTAATAAAGCTGTAAGTTCGACCGAATTCGAATTTTCAAAAAAAAAAAAAACAAGTAAAAAAGCAGTAAGTTCGGCCGGGCCGAACTTCGAATACCCTCCACCATTTGGAACGAATTAGAAAATTTTCAACAAAATAAAATCCATTAAACATTCTTTTAAAATCTTAAAAATATCTAATATAGGAAGGTGCCGATACGATATTGTGGACCTATAAAGACAATCTGCGTGTAAAGTACTCACAAGGAACTCCTTGTGCGGATTTTCAAAATACCGAATATCGCGGGGTATCGTTATATGGGAGCTATACGATATCGTGGACCTATATAGATAATTCTCTGCCGCGGTATAAAGTACCCGAAAGGAACTCCTTGTGTGGATTTTCAGACAATTCCGATGAAAAATGTGAGTAAAATCATAAAAATACCGAATATCGGGGGGTACCGTTATATCCCCCATACTTGTGGGGATTTTAAGACAATTCCATTGAAAAGTATGGCTAACATCATCAAAATACCGAATATCGGGGGGTGCAGTTATATGGGGGATATACGATATCGTGGACCTATATAGACAATTCTTTTTGAGGGGGTAAAATGTCCACAAGGGACTCCTTTTGTGGAATTTCAGACAATTCCATTGAAAAATGTGGCTAAAATCGTCAAAATACCGAATTCCGTGGGGGTACCGTTACATGGGGGCTATACGATATTGTGAACCTATTTAGATAATTCTCTGCCGAGGCATAAAGTACCCACAAGGAACTACTTGGGTGGATTTTTGGACAATTCCATTGAAAAATGTGGATAAAATCATCAAAATACCGAATATCGGGGGTACTGTTATATGGGGGCTATACGATATCGTGGACCGATAAAGCCCATCTTCGAACTTGACCTGCCTGCAGACAAAAGAGAGGTCTGTGCAAAATTTTAGCTTCCTATCTTAATTCGTTTAGACTTTAGCGTGATTATAACAGACGGACGGACAGGGCTAAATCGTCTTAGCATTTTACGCTGATCAAGAATATATATACTTTGTTGGGTCTAAAATTATTATTTCGATGAGTTACAAACGGAATAACGAACTTAATATACCCTCCATACTTTTTTTGGTGGAGGGTATAAAAAATAAATAAAATCCGTTAAAAATTCTGTTAAAATCTTAAAAATACCGAATGTAGCCGTATATTATGGTCTGTACTACGACGTGGACCTGCATAGGCAACTTTTGTCACAAGCTATTATAATATTCAAATGCCAAACTTGAAAAAAAATCCGTTTATAATGTAGCTAAAATCATCAAAATTCCGAATATACGGAGGAACCATAGGAGTTGTAAAACGTGGACTTGCACAGACAATTTTTTGTCATAGGCTGTAGTATCCATTACGAACTTCAAATGCGAAATTTGAAACAATTTCGGTAAATAATGTCGCTGAAATCATCAGAATGCCGAATATCGGGAGGTACCGTTATATGGGGGCTATACGAAGAAGTGGACGTACATTTTCTGTTTTATGCTGTAGCATCTATTACGAACTTCAAATACCAAATTTGAAACAATTCCGGTAAATAATGTCGCTAAAATCATCAAAATACTGAATATCGGGGGGTACCGTTGTATGGGGGCTATACGAAGACGTGGACCTACATGGCCCATTTTCAATCCCAAAAGTGTATATTTCGAAGTGTTACAAACGGAATGACAAACTTAATATACCCTCCACCTCCAATACTATGGTGGAGAGTATAAAAGTTGGCTTAGCTGACTATGTGATACCTTATCTTAAGGCATGGGATTTTTATACTCTCCACAATAAAATGTCCTTCTGTTGCCCATAGGTCGAAATATTCGTCGGAAACCCCATAGATAACACATGGACATTTCCTTTTACATAAAATTATAATCCGATTTAAATATGTCCGTCTATTGGAATGAAGACAGTATCCGCATTATTTTTTGTTCAGTTCTAAAATTTGGTACAATCGTTGATATTGTGACTAGGATGAACCTAGCCGAACTTTCAAGAGAATGATACCTCAGAACCCTGTGTAGGCCATAGCCATTATTTTCAAACGAAAAGCTTGATATTCACTATTTTTCTAGGCATTTTAAAACAACTAATTTTACAATAATTTTGGTGGAGATCAAATTTAACAAAAACGAGATAAAGAGAATCAGTCGATTATGCAGATAGGTGTATAGGCACAGTCTATGTATACGTCGAGTACTTCTTCTTCAAGTAATGATATAATTGACTGACTGAGAATCAACGTCCAGACAAAACGGACGAAGCAAGAATCTTGAAATTCTGCATGAGGGTTAGTCTTGGTGCATAAGCATGTGCTATAGCTGGGTTTTTGGATAATCGTACTAAAGGGGTACGAAAATTACTAAAATGTAAAAATTGAATACTTTGTATTTGAAACAAGTAAAAAAGCTGTAAGTTCGGACGGGCCGCACTTTGAATACCCTCCACCATTTGAAACGAATTTGACAATTTTCAAAAATAAAATCTGTTTAAAATTCTCTTGAATTATTAAAAATACCGAATGTAGCTGCTATATTAGGGTCAACAACTCGACGTGGTCCTGTATAGGCAACTTTTGTCATAAGCCATTACAATATTCAAATTCGAATTTAAAAAAGAATATGGGGCTATACGAAGACGTGGACCTGTACAGAAAATTTTCTGTCTTAGGCTGTAGTACCCATTACGAACTTGAAATACAGTTCCAGTGAATAATGTCGCTAAAATCATCAAAATACCGAATATCGGGAGTTACCATTATATGTGGGCTATACCAAGACGTGGACCTGCATACAAAAAGTTTTTTATTGCCTGTAGTTCCCATTACAAACTTCAAATGCGAAATTTGAAACAATTCCGGTGAATAATGTCGATAAAATCATCAAAATACCAAATATCGGGAAGTACCGTAATATGGGGGCTACACGAAGACGTGGACTTGCACAGACAATTTTCTGTCTTAGGCTGTAGTATCCCTTACGAACTTCTTATATCAAATTTGAAGAAATTCCAGTGAATAATGTCGACTATACCCAAACGTGGGCCTACCATTTCCAAAAGTCCTGCAGACATAACATATATTTGAGTAAAATTTTATTAATCTACTTCAATTCGTTCGGAAGTGATTTCCACAGACGGACTGTAGGACGGACATCACTAAATCGACATAGAATTTTATACAGGTCAAGAATATATACTTTGTGGGGTCTAAAATGTGTATTTCGAGGTGTTACAAACGGAATGGCAAACTTAATATACCCTACATACTATGGTGGAGGGTATAAAAATATTTGTAATGGATTTCAAGCATGATAGTGTGATTTCTTTATATTTCTCTGGAAAACCACAAGTGGCTATCGTTAGAGCACTCCAGCATTTAAATGTGAATAAATCGTTTGTGTCTCGTACCATCGCTCGTAGCGTAGCTCGACGTCAAGGAAGAAGACGGATAAAAACAGCAACATAAGAAGAAATGGTTCGAAAAGAAAAGAAGCGAATTGATCGAAACCCTCGTCGCAGGGGCCGAAAAATGGCTCGTGAGCATATCGCAATATTCCATTCGGCAAATATTGAAAAAAGGAGCTCAGGGTAAAGCCATTGAAATTCCAAAAGGTGCAAGAACTTATACCGCAACAGAAAGAAAATAGACTCAAAAGAGGTTAAGAGTTGCATCGGTTGGCCGAAAGTGGTGAACTGCCAATAAATGTTTGGAAGTTTGCTAAAAGAATCTAAACAACATTTTCTTAATAAATACGTGCCACCCAAGCAATGTATCAATTTAACTGCAAATCTCAATAAGTATCTCATCAGTATAATTTATTTTTCAAAACAGAAAGAAAAATCTCTCAACTTTTCCTTAAAAATTGTTTCTATCTTCTTACAACAGCATTTCATTGAAAATGAGAAAACTCTCTGCACTGATTTAAGTGCGATTTTCTCCCATTTAATTGCTTAAATAATACATTTTATTAATTAGCATCCTAAGAGGGTTGGTAAGCTTCTTAGATGCATTACGGTCGCCAGCAAACTGCATCAGAGCTGATTATACTTTTATGTACTTAAAAATCAATTAAAAGCATTTTCTTTTTAACGGGCCGGCAGGCAGGCTGGCATTATGCATAGCAAAGGAAGCAAACGAAAAGCTGCATAAGGAAATGGTAAAGGTACATTTGGTTGTTACTTTTGTTCCTCCATCCCACATGCCCTTTGAAGTAATCAGGCCAATTAAGAATAGATTTATTTAACCAACCACACACACACTCACAGCCGGTACTAAATGCATTACTGAAATGATTTAATGCTCTTAAACAAAAAGAGAGAGAGAGAAAATGAATGCAAGTTGTTATAAAAACGTAAGCAAATACTTTGAATGGCAAATGCGTTTGGGTATGTATGGAGGTGTATATTCGGCACACATACTACATATTTCCATTCAAATAGCAATCATTTTAAAAGATATGCTAAAAAACAATACTTTGCAATACAGAAACATGTGTTACCATGGAAGGTTTAAAAAATTCCAAAATAAGACGTCCTTTATATAAAGAAGACAATACAGTTTTTTGCAATAGAATAGAGAACCAGATAAATATCAAGCATTCGTAGAAGACTTAAATTATAAGTTCTGTAAATAAAAGGCTTGTACAAAGAGTTATATCAGAAAAAATCTGCAAAAGTAATAAGAAAATAATCAATTAAGTTAGGTAGGGCTGTACCTTAAATGTGCTCTACTACTTTGAAAGTAACACCTCCGATAATATGCCCATGTGCATTTGAGTAAAATTGCATCAACCTACTTTATTTCGAACAGTAACTTCCACAGACCGGCCTGCAGGCAGACGGCTAGGCATCTGTCCTGTACTAAACTCCAACCTCATCCTAAATTCCGTTTTTATATCCTATACCACATAGAGGTAGGCGTATTAAGTATTTGTTCATTTTTATACAATCCACCATAGTATGGAGGGTATATTAAGTTTGTCATTCCGTTTGTAACACCTTGAAATATACATTTTAGACTCCACAAAGAATATATATTCTTGATCAGCATAAAATTCTATGTCGATTTATCAATGACCGTCCGTCTGTCAGTCTGTGGAAATCACTCTAGATTCCGAACAAAATGAAGTAGGTTGATAAAATTTTACTCAAATGTGTATTATGTCTGCAGAACTTTTGGTATTGAAAATAGGCCATGTAGGTCCACGTCTTCGTATAGCCCCCATATAACGGTACCTCCCGATATGCGGTATTTTTATGATTTTAGCGACATTATTTACCGGAATTGTTTCAAATTTGGTATTTGAAGTTCGTAATAGATGCTACAGCATAAAACCGAGAATGGGCCGTTATATGGGGTCTATACGAAGACGTGGACCTAGTCTTCGTATAGACCCCATATAATGGTACCTCCCGATATTCGGTATTTTGATGATTTTAGCAACATTATTTTCCGGAAATATTTCAATTTTGGTATTTGAAGTTCGTAATGGATACTACATCCTAAGACAGAAAATGAGCCATGTAGGTCCACGTCTTCGTATAGCCTCCATATAACGTTACCTCCCGATATTGGGCATTCTGATGATTTTAGAAACATTATTTACCGGAACCATTTCAAATTTGCCATTTGAATGTCATAATGAATACTACAGCCTATGACAAAAAATTGTCTGTGAAGGTCCACGTTTTATAACCCCCATGGTACCTCCCTATATTCGGTATTTTGATGATTTTAGCTACATTATGAACAGATTTTTGTCAAGTTTCGCATTTGAATATTGTAATAGCTTGTGACAAATGTTGCCTATGCAGGTCCACGTCGTCGTATAGACCCTAATATACGGCTACATTTAGTATTTTTAAGATTTTAACAGAATTTTTAACGGATTTTATTTTTTTTGAAAATTGTTAAATTTGTACCAAATGGTGGAGGGCATTCAAAGTTCGGCCCGGCCGAGCTTACAGCTTTTTTACTTGTTTTTTTTTTTTTTTTTTTTACATGAAGAACGAGGCGAGATAGACCCATAATTACTTTACAGGATCTTTATAGAACATTTTTTTGAGTCGATTTATGCATGTCAGTACGTCAGTCAATATATTTTTTTGAGAAAATGGAAGTCGCATTATCCGATTGAGATGTAATTTTCCCAACAATATTTCTTTGGCCCAAGGATGAACTTTATTAAAATTGGTAAGAATCGAGAATATATTAAGTTTGTCATTCCGTCTGTAAACCTCGAAATACATATTTTAGACCCACAATGTATATACTTTCTTGATCCGTCTGTCTGTCAGTCAGTCACTCTGTACGTCAATGGAAATCACTCCAGCTTCCGAACGATTTGAAGTGGGTTCATAAAATTTTACTCAGATATGTGTTTGTTATACAGGTCTTTTGATCTTGAAAATGGGCTATATATGTACACGTTTTGGTATAGCCCCCATATAACGGTACCTCCTATATTCGGTACTTTGATGATATTAGCGAAATTATTCATCGGAATTGTTTCAAATTTCGTATTTCCAGTTCATAACGGATGCTACAGCCTTCGATAGAAATTTTCCTATGCAAGTACAGGTGTTCGTATAGCCCTCATGTCACGGTATCTCCCTATATTCGGTATTTTGATGATGTTTGGGATACTATTCAAAGGATTTTTTTAAAGTTTCGTGTTTGAATATTGTAATGTCCTAGGACAGAACTGGCCTATGCCGGTCCAGGTCTTAATATAGACCCAATATAACTGAATCTTCATATTTTATATGTTTAGTTTTTACGAATTTTAAAAGTTTTTATACCATACACCATATAGTAGTAAGGGTATTAAGTCTTTATGCATTTGTAACATGGAGAAGGAAGCTAGATAGTTACTTTTGAGAATCTTATAGAATTAATTTCTGAGTCTATTTATGCATATTAGTTCTTCCGTCTGTATTCTTATGAACAAAACTCAGGTCGCATTTACTATCCGATTGAGATTAAATTTTGCAAATAATGTTCGTTTGGCCCAAGGGCGAACCCTTTTGGAATTAGTGATAATCGGATCAGATTTAGATATAGTTACCATATATTTTCAACCGATTTCAGGTTAATTGTGCACCAAATGGCTAATATAAGTCCAAATGACCTGTATTTTGGAACATCCCACCAAATTCAAACTTAGAGAAAATCGGTTCAGACACAGGGTTGCCCATATTCGACGGACCTTTGGGCCCTTTGGGCCCATTCCAATCGACGAGGCTTGTCCGCAGGCAACATTCTTTGCGTCAATTGAATTTTGTACGGGAACAAATGCAAATCAATGCGAATAATCCGTTGTAAAGTGGACCGAGCCATGCGCACTTCTCACATTTTTAATGTTTTGAAGGACCTTGAGTTTTCACAATTGACTTCTTCTGTTGAATGTAAATTTCAACTATTTCGCGTGTATTGGTCTATGGTAAAAATCTGCTTGGACTGACGCTTCAAACGCGGTATGTCATTAAGCGATGTGACATCTCTGTCAAAAGTTATGGCGCTGCCAGATGGGTCCGTCGAATATAGGCAACTCTGTATAGCTAAAGCTACATACGTTTCATTCGATTTGGAGTTTTAAAACCCCCACATGCGTAATATTCACTCCAGAAGAATGATATTTGGTACCGAACACCAGATATTGCTCGAAAATACATCTGCCAAATTTCTGGAACGGTTAAGATTTGGAGATTGGTGCCATATATATCCTTAATCCGATTTCAGTTTTACTGTGCAAATAATGGATAATATCAGCCCAAATGAAGTAAATTTCGGGACGTACGTTTCCATTTCGTGCGACTCGGATCCGATATATTTTTTTAATATAATCCTTCTCCAAGTGATATCATGCACTCTATAGCATACTATAACAGCTCTAAAGCCAAATGTTGATAGGTGGTATGATCTACTTGAAATAAATTTTGTTGTTACTGGAGCTCCACTAAATATGCATAGTGGTGTAGGTATCATATAGTCGGCCCCGCAGGACTTTTGCCTTTCCTTACTGGTTTAGTAGTAAATTAGTAGGGTTCAGCCCTTGTCGTAAACTCTTTCCCAGCAAAATTCCGTTGGCTGGTCTGTGACCCGTGGAGCAACTGTTAAATCAAGAATTTTTTCTAGGCTGCAATTCTGACCCCAACCCCAACTTCATGCAAATTGTCGTGATGATCAGGCCATACCATTCACATATTGACTCTCACACATTGACTCTCTTCCAGTTTATAATATTTTAGTAATATAATAGCCCTGCATGTAAATTCCGCTACTATTTCAAGTCGGTTTTGTGACCCCATATTTTCCATTTATAACTAACTCAATATCACAAAGTTATTATTTGAATAAATGGGAATTTTAAAATCAAATAAGAAGAAATACTATTTTTTCCTACATTTCCAAGAAATCCATCAACATTAAAGTTGCTGCAATTCTTCTTTATCACATGCATCTTTATTCACTCCTTTTTTTCACGTTTCTTTTTGACAGCAGGTAGTAGTGTTTCTGCACTAACAAGACATCAAAGTCATTTCATTGGGTCATAGCGGCAACTTTCAGAATAGCTCACGTCTTCCACCGGGCCATATGTATTCATGAACTGTGTCGTCCTTTTTTTTTTTTTTTTTGTTTTTTTGCCCGGCAATACGTTGGCATTGTTAGATTTTCAAAGCAACTATTCCGAGGAAAAGAGAAACTTCACTTAATATGTAAGAGTTGTCTTCATTTGTGTGCGTGTATTCGAGTGTTTTCTACTCGGTTGTTTTCAGTTGCTCAGTAAGGATCGAAAAAAAACCCGCGTGATTTGTGTTGAATGGGACAAGTTCATATGTTACCTGTCATTTTGGGGAACAATTTTAACTGAGTTTTTTCTCCTTCTTCGCTTCATTTTTTCGGTCATTTGTTATAGATGGCGCAAAAAAATGCAACCTGTTTCATTTCCTTTTCCCGATGTTTATGAAGAAATATGACTGCATGTTAGTTGTGTTTGTTGTGCTTCGGGAAAAAATGACAAAAAATTGTTTTACATCAGCGCGAAAAAAGAAATGGAGAGTGAAATTTATCTTCAATACCAATGGCTTCTAGTGGTATTCTACTGATGTTGGACATATTATCAAATTTTTGAAGTCCTCCAAAAAAAATAAGAGATTATATTGGAAAAATGCATTTGCAGATCCACGAAAGGGGACTCCTTTTTACATTTATATTTCAGAAAATATACATTTTTACAAATTTACATTTTTATTTCACCAATAACATAGCCAGTAAAGAAAGTCTTAAAGTCGGGCGGGGCCGACTTTATGATACCCTACACCAATTTGCTAATTTAGTAGAGCTCCACATAACAATTAAAAGTTTTTATGGGAGAATTCAATAATACACGCTATGATTATAATTAAAATTTAAAGGAGGACTAAATACGCCGAAGCATTTGTATCTTTTAAATACGAACCTCTATTGCCCATTTGGTGCACAATAAATTTGAAATCGGATAAAGATATATATGGGAGCTATATCCAAATCTGAACCGATCTCGATAAAATTTGGCAAAGATATTTCAGGGCTGTATTTGATATATTTCCCTGAATATCGTTGTTACGTAGTGCATATTACGGCTGTGGGTAACAAATATAACAAATCGGATGAACAGTTTATATGGGAGCTATAGCTATATCTGAACAGATCTTCACCAATACTAGCTTCTAGACTTAATACGGTTGCATGTGCCAAATTTCATCCCATTTGGACAAATATTAGACGTTTGGTGCACAATCAAAGGTAAATCGGACGAAATTATATATTGGAGCTACATCCAAATTTGAACCGATCTCGATAAAATTTAGCAAATTTATTTCTGAGCTGTATTTGATATTTTTCCCTGAATATCGTTGTTACAGAGTACATATTACGGCTGCGGTGGACAAAAGTAACAAATCCGATGAACACTATATATATATCGATCAAATTTGGCATACATATTTTCAGGCCTAATTTGGGTGTATATTCAAAATTCCATACAATTCGGGCTGATATTACAGGTTTGGTGCACAATAAAAGGCAAATCGGACGAAGATATATATGGGAGCTATATCTAAATTTTGACCGATTATTTCCAATTTCAATAGGGTTCGTCCCTGGGCAAAACAAATGATCTGTGCAAAATTTCATTTGGATCGGGCAATAAATGCGACCTGTACTTTGTTTACAAAAATACATGGACAGGCGGACGGACATGCATAAATCGACTCGGAATGTGATTCTATGCAGATCATCAAAAGGAACTATGGGTCTATCTCGTACCCTGACCACCTTGTGGTGTAGGGTATAAAAAAAGATTAAGGAATCTGCCAAATAAGTCTTCAAAATCTCTCTATATACTCTTGTAAGGGTGATCCAAGAAAATGTAGATATCCGGCCTTACAATATTATTTAAGTAGTATTGTAAGGGGCGGATCCTATCCAGCGGCTGAAGTGTTATAGCTATTTTGTTGATGCTCTGACAACAACATTCGTTCTTGTGCAGATAGTCGGCACACCAAATCTGATCACATCAAGTATTTTACAATAATTCTAACAATATTAATAGGTAAATTATTAGGGAAAAGTCAAAATTCGGACGGGCCGACCATATGATACCCTACACCACTATTCATATTTATTAGAGCTCCCGTAACAAAAGTGTTTATTTGAAGTACATCATTCCGCGTATCAACATTTGGCTAAAGAGCAGTTATAGTGTGCTATAGAGTGCATGATATAACACGGAGCCGAATGACACAAAATGGACGTAAACATCCCGTACGTTCACTTAATTTGGACTGATATTAGCCATTATTTGCAGAATAAACCTGAAATCGGATTAAGGATATATATGGGAGCTATATCCAAATCTTAGCCGTTCTCGATGAAATTCTTCAAAGGTATTTCCGAGCTTTATAAGATATCTGGTACCAAATATGTCGAATGCATATTAGGAATGTGATGGACTTAAAACAAAATCGGAGGAAACATATCTATGGGAGCTATAGCTATTTCTGAACCGATTGCCTTCAAATTTGATGTACAAATTTGCCAGAGGTATATCCGAACTCTATAAGATAGCTGGATAGCTTCAACGTACTTGCTTCTGGACAGAGTTCGGTCGGTTATGCCAAAATTCAGGTCATTTGGACTGATATTGGCTACTTGGTGCACAACTAACCCAAAATCGGTTGAGGATATACAGGGTTAGATGAAAAAACTGCAACCAATTTCAGACTGCTGTCGTTTCTAAGCCACTCGTCCGAAAGCTGTTAAAATTATTCCAGTGATAGCTTATTTCCAGAAAAAAGTTATTCGTGATGGAATTCAAGCGCGATAGTGTGATTCATTCATATATGGTAATTTTCAAAATTAAATCATGATCCATTTACGAACGTAACCTGCCTACTGGCGGCTTTTTTCGGTAATTTTCAAAATTAAATCATGATCCATTTACGAACGTAACCTGCCTACTGGCGGCTTTTTTCAATTCGTTCAAAAGATAGTATGATTACAACAGACGGACAGAAGGACATCGCTAAATTGATTTAGAATTGTACGCTGATCAAGAATAAATATACAGGGTTGTCCATATTCGACGGACCCATGACTCTTTCGGCCCATTCCAATCGACGAGGCTTGTTCGCAGGCAACATTCTTTGCGTCAATTGAAGCGATGTGACATTGTCATTAAGCGATGTGACATCTCTGTCAAAAGTTATGGCGTTGCCAGATGGGTCCGTCGAATATGGACAACCCTGTACTTTGTTGGGTCTGACATGAGTATTTCGAGGAGTTAAAAACGGTATGAAAAAGTTAATATACCCTCCATAATATGCTGGAGGGTAAAAAACTGTGTCCAGAGGTAAAAATAACTTTGTCCTTCGACTAGTCCAGAGAGAAGCTGGCTTTTCGACTTGTCTAGAGAGCCAAAATCACCATGCAGTCTGTCAAAGGAGATAAGCTGATCCATCTCTTTCCGCAGATAAATAACTGAAGCTTCAGCTTGTTCAGAGAGAAATAACTGACACTTCTGCTTTTCCAAAGATACAAACTAACCCTTTATGTTCCTTAAAAAAATCAATTAACCCTTCAGCTCGTCCAGAGAGGCAGGGTGGCTCTTAGATGAAAATATAATTTGTTAATGAATAAGCCATGATCTGTCTTCTTGCCTGTAATACGTGGTGTTGTAACATTATCTTGTCATAAGTTATTCGACTCATGGGAATCCCCAATTTTTGCCTAAGTCTCTTGTTAAGTGGTCTTATAATTTACCCAAGAAGTGGACTTCCAACTCCTTGCCCGCCTATTCTAATTTCACCATTTCGCATTTAATTTCCAAGTTAATTTCATAATTTCTTGTGCATGTCAACAATTTGGCCATCATTTACTCATTACACGACTAACACCAACAATCTCCTAATGAAATTAACTGACATTTGCCATCCAAGGACATGTTATATCCCTTTTGATTGATACATTGCCATTTCTGGGCAAAGAAATCAATTATGGGTCTTTTCATATTTAATCTTCGCAAGGCCAAAATGGCAGCAACATCAGCAGCAGGTGATAGGCAAATTCAAATACAAATTGTTTGTTTGAGAGTTTGCGTGTTCCTGGTAATATCCACTCATAAACCTATTCGGACAAATGACAAAGCAATCGTATTAATGTACCTAAATCCTCTCCTGAGAACTGAATTATACATTCAATCTACCAAGGGCAGCACACATACACACAGTAACTTCTCCATTCATCTTAGCTGAGTTAGAGATGGGTTCTATACATTGGTGTGTGTGTGTGTGTATGGATTTTGTTCGTTTCCAAGTAGATAAGCGTATTATACGAATTTAACTGTTCAATTCCAGGTACAAATCGGCGAGGCGAGTGTTAATGCAGTGTGGGTGAGTAGGGAGTCAGATTTGACTTCCTAATATAATTATGAGGCTTAACTTGGTATGATAGCATGCTTAAGAAATGTGCGAATGAGTGTGTGTCTAGATGGCCAGCGAACCAAATGTCGGACGTTCGACTCGTCTGCTCCAAGTCTAGAGTTTTAGTCGGAATTCTGGGCAATTAGTCGGAGGGATTTTTATACCCTACACCACATTTTGGTAAAGGTATTATGATTTTGTGCATTTGTTTAAAGAAGGAAGCGGGATAAACCCATAGGTACATTTGAGGATCCTCATAGAATCATTTTCTGAGTCGATTTATGCAAGTCAGTCCGCTCGTCCATGTATTCTTTTGACCAAAATGAAGGTCGCATTTATCCTAATAAAATTGGTGACAATCGGACCAGATTTAGACATAGCTCCAATATATATGTTTCACCAGTTAAGTCCCTCAGAAGCGTAATATGCACTACACAAGAATGATATTACAGATACTGCTCGAAAATACTTCTGTCAATTTTTATCGGGATCGGTTCAGATTAGGACGTAGCTCCCACATACAGGGTAATAAAAAAACTGCGACAAAAAACTGCAACTGCAAAGGTCCGTCTGTCTGTCTGTCCGTCTGTCTGTTGTAATCACGCTATCTTTCGAACGAATTGAGATAGAAGACAAAAATTTTGCACACGTGTTTATTTTTCCAGTAGACAGGTTAAGTTCGTAAATGGGCCATGTAGGTCCACGTGTTCATATGAATACCCCCCAATATTCGGTATTTTGATAATTTTAGCGACACTATTCATCGGAATTGTTTCAAATTTGGCATTTGAAGCTCGAAATGGATACTACAGCCTTAGACAGAAAATTGTCTGTGTAGGTCCTCGTATAGCCCCCATATATTATTCGGTGTTTTGATGATTTTAGCGACATTATTCATCGGAATTGTGCAGGTCCACGTCTTCGTATAGCCCCCATATAACGGTACCTCCCGATATTCGGTATTTTGATGATTTTAGCGTCATTATTTAACGGAATTGTTTTAAATTACGCATTTAGAGTTCGTAATGGAAACTACAGTATGTAACATAAAATTGTCTACGCAGGTGCAGGTTTTCGTATAGGTACCTATATACGGTAGGTACAATACCCACCGAAATTTTTTGAGATGTCTTATTTGACGTTCGTAATGGATGCTATAGCCTGTGACAGAAAATTGTTTCGAATTTGAATATGGTAATGTCTTATGACACGCAAGGCCTATGTAGGTCCACGTCGTATAGATCCCAATATAAGGACTATATTCGGTATTTTTAAGATTTGGTATTCGGTATTTTGAGAATTTTGCAAGGACTTTATTTTTTTGAAAATATCCAAATTCGTTCCAAATGGTGGAGGGCATTCAAAGATCGGCCCGGCAGAACTTATTGCTTTTTAACTTGTTTTTTTTTATTTTATTGAATGAAAGCAAAAAATGTCGGAAATAGCATTAAATTTTGGAATATGTTTAGATTTATTCGAATTGGTCACCGTTGGCACGATAAATGGCCTTCAAATGGCCAATGAAACCGTCACACGCTACCCGAATGTTGCTCTGCGGTATTTTGGTCCATTTCCGGCCAGGCGCTTGCTTGAGGTGATCGACATCTTGGTATTTTTTAGTGCCAACCTTGCTTTCTAAAATACTCCAGACGCAATAGTCCAACGGATTGGTATTCGGAGATTTTGGTAGCCATTGTGCGCTGGAAATGAAGCGAGGAACCTCATTTTGTAACCATTCTTGCGTGGCGCCTGTAGAGTTCAATGGTTCTGAGTCCTGTTGGAATGTCCAAGGTCTGCGGCCAAAATATTTGTGTGCGAAGGCTTTAATACACCTTCAAGAATATTTTCGCGATAATATTCGGCATTTATTCTGAAGCCACGTTCGATTAATACGAGCGGAGAGCGACCATCGGCTTTTATGGCGGCCCACACCATCGCCATCACCATGGCCGGCGCTTGAGTTCTGGTGGCCAACCGAAGGTGCACATTTACAGCTGACCTCTTCGGCAAGTAAACACGATCATTTTGTTTGTTTACAAACTGCTGGACGGTTGGAATGATTTCTCACCGGAGAAAACCAAATTCGGCACTTCACCACTTTCGGCCAAGCGAAGCAACTCTTTAGATCTTTTGAGTCTAGTTTATTTCCGTTGCGTTGTAAGTTCTTGCATTTTTTGGATTTTCAATGGCTTTATCCCGAGCTCATTTTTTAATATTTGCCGGATGGAATATTGCGATATATTCAGCTCACGAGCCATTTTTTGGCCACTGCGAAGCGGGTTTCGATCAAGTCACTTCTTTACTTTTCGAACCATTTCTGCTGTTGTTGCTGTTTTCTTCCGTCCACTTCCTTGACGTTCGGCTACGCTACCAGTATCACGGTAACGAGCGATGGTACGAGACACAAAAGATTTATTCACATTTAAATGCTGGAGTGTTCTAACGATAGCCACTTGTGGTTTTCCAGCCGAATATAAAGAAATCACACCATCACGCTTGAATTCCATCACGAAAAGCTTTTTTTCTGCAAAATTCTCACCAAAATCCTTTTCTACGCTTGTAAACTATATAATGAGCTGCCACTGGAATAATTTTAACAGCTGTCGGTCAAGTGGCTTAGAAATGACAGTGGTCTGAAGATGGTTGCAGTATTTTTCATATCACCCTGTGTATGTTTCATCCGATTTGGGGTTTTAATTCCCTCACATGAACATCCCAGAGTTCCTTTTGGTGATTTATTCATGTTCGTCCGTCCGTCTGTTCGTCTGTCCATGTATTTTTGAAAACAAAATGCAGGTCGCATTTATTATTCGATTGAGACGAAAATGTCTAAATAACATTTGTTTGGCTCAAGGACGAACCCAATAGAAATTGGTGAAAATCGGTCCAAATTAAAATATAGATCCCATATATATCTTCATCCGATTTTAGGTTTCTTGTGCACCAAATGGCTGTGAATTTTGCTACATCCGACCGATTTCAGCCTACAAGAATCTGCTTCAAATTTGGTGAAAATCGGTTCAGGTATAGCTATAGCTCCCATATATATGTTTCATCCGATTTTGGTATTTAAGTCCCTCATATTCGTCCTTTATATGCACTGCACAAGACTGATATTTAGCACCAGATATGAGATACAGCCTAGCAATTCATAGATCAAATTTTATCAAGTTCGGTTCAGATTTGAATATAGCTCTCCTATATATCTTCGTCCGATTTTATGTTTCCTGTGCACCAAATGGCTAATTTTACCCCAAAGTGGGTGAAATGTTGCACTTTCAAACGAAGTCTTTCAAGAAGTTAATGCTTAAAATTTAGTGAAAATCTCTTCAGATATAGCTATAGCTCCCATATATATGTTTCATCCGATTTGGTGTTTAAATCTCCAACTTTCGGAATATGCACTCTTCCATAATTATATTTTGTAACAGATATCTCATAGAGCTTAGAAATGCCCAATATAAACATTTCTTTTACGAGAGCTCTACTATATATGCATAGTGGTGTAGGGTATTATATAGTCGGCCCCGCCCGACTTTTGAGATTTCGTTACTGTTTTTTTTATAATTTTGCAGATTTCTAACAAGGAGAGGAGGGTATTCAAAGTTCGGCCTAGCCGATATTTTTTTTTTTTTTGTATCGATTTTATGAGCATTTTGTAGGTACCAGACATTACGCATTATTTCCATTATTACTTATTACTGAAGAATATTCGACTTTTATTGCTGTTGTCTTCTGCCATTGCAGTATAATAGTTGTTGTGAATGTTTGCAATGTAGTTTCATTAAGTTTTTCTTTTAAATTTGGATCAAAAACTATTAGAATATTGACAAAAAAAAGTCGTGCGGGGCCGACTATGTTATACCCTACAACATTACAAAATGTTAGAAGCCCCCTTATGTCCAAACCCATATTGGAAGATTTCGCTTTTGAAATTAGGATTTTGACTAGGGGCATTTGCCCAACATTTATGCACTCCATCGGGCTGTTAGTGGTTGTAGTCCATTTTACAGCTAAATATAATCCAATGGTCATCCAAAATAGTAGAATTCTTCCCTGTCCTTAACTCTCTACACAGGCGTGTCGATTGGCTTCAATTGTGTGATCGGAAAAACATTTCTGTTTTTGGTTAATTTGAACCCCTAAATATTTTGCAGTCATCTCCAAAACAAGAAGCCCCTCTGTATCTGCAAATTAAGACTCATCTATATGATTTGCTTGTCTACGATATTTGGCTATATTCGTCAACGTGTCCTTTGGTTTCTATTTGTGACCTTCATAACGGCTGCAAAATCAGGAAAATTTTCAGTTGTTGGCCCATTTTAAACCCCTAATATATTGCGGACATCTTTGAAAACAAAAGGCCTAGCCCATCTGAGCCTTGTGAACATTTTCCTGAGGATCGGACGATATTTGCAGTCCTTATATAATATCCCCAACCTGTGTTGTAATGTGAAAAAATATTACAAAATATTAAAAGTCAAATTGAAAAAATCGCATGCGATAAAAAATGCGAAAATATAAAAATATGTCACAAAATTTAAATTAACATCATTATTGGCATATTTTTCTGCGATTTTTTTAAATTTAATACTTTTATGACAAGAGGGCATTCTGAATTTGACAAAATTTGTCAAAATCGGTCCAGACATTCTTGAGATATAAGCATTCTAACTAACATCCCCTTCCTTTGTATATATACATTGTATATATTTCGCTATATACAACCGATATATTTACTATCGACATCTACGTAACAGTCAGAATTGACCCGTTCGAGTATTTGTGATTTCGTCGGTATAAAAAATATTCGCGGTTTAATAGAAAATTTGAGTTTTATTTGACACAAATGTTGTGGCCTATTTCACCCACTAAATATTACCGGATGACCATCAAAATTGGAAGGCTTCTGCCCAGCCCTAAGCACTAGCCCCATGCTAACATCCTCGTCGATTAGTCTATAATTTCGACCTGTACAGCAACTGCAAAATCAGAAATTTTTTCAGTTTTTGGTCAATTTCAACCCCTAAATATTATGCGATCATCTCCAAAAGAAATAGGGTTCTATTCTGACCCTAGCCCCACCTCCTTTCTAAATTTCGTGAAGATCGGACCATAATTGCGACCTGTAGAGTGATTACAAATTAACATGGACAGACGGTCAGAAGGACAGACGGACGTCGGACATACATAGCTAGATCGACTCAGCTCGGCGAGATAGGAAGATCCATATATACTTTCCTATGTGGGAAACCAATATTTCGTGGTGTTACATAATTTTTGGCCCAATTAAACTTATAATACCCCCAACACATAGTGTTGTAGGGTATAAAAATCCAAACGATTGTACTCATGAGTTTGGTCCGAAATCGATCCGACAACTATTATTTCACTTCCGAATTCCCTATAAATATCATTCCGAGTTTGGTTAAAATTCGGTGCGAAAGTAGGCTAAAACTTCAGACTTTCATCCGACCCTTCGTCTGGCAACATGTCAACAACTTCATATAATTTTCTGAACGAATTCCCATCCGAAAGCGGAAATTACTTCCGACTTTCGATTCAAAGTTGAACCAAACTCGTACAGTTTTGTTCGCTGGGTAATGGTATGTTTCTATTTTCAGGTTCTTGTGTTCTTTCCATTTTAAGTTTATGTACAATTATCCTTGATCATACGCTGTGTTTGTGTGCATGTGTTGCTGAGAATGTGTGAAGCTTTCATTCATTATGTTAATCATGAGCAAAGTCTTAACGAACTCACCCACACACCTACAATCAACTGGGTGACATAATAAGGCCGAAGGTTGAATATATGGGTGTGTATTTTGCCGGTCTATTGTACTGTTTCTTAGATTACAATTTCATTTTCGTTTTGTTAATAAAGAAAGTGACCTTGGAATTATGAGTTGTTGGTAAAGTCAAAGAGGTTTTTTTTCGGTATTTTCCTTTCAGTTTTTTTCAGTTTTTTTTTTTTTTTTTTTTTTCGACTCTTGCTTTTATCCACACTTTTTACAATCCCCTTAAATAATATTTTTATGTTTTCTCCATCATCCTCATATCAGGATTTTAAATTCTACACTGCATTCATTACAAAAAACAATCCAATCCAACATTTTCCTTTGGAAAATCACAAGTGTTCCAGAATTAACGAGATATAATCATTCAAACATCAAGATAATACCTCTGTTATCGCTTTCCTCTTTCTTCAAGTCTTGAGAGGATTTCACATATAAACCTCTCTCTCCCTCCCTCACCCACCCCTCTCTTCAATTCAATACAGCAGCTGACACATAGCCATTCAATCGAAATAAAACGATTGCCTGAACATTGTTATATCAAACGAGCGAATAAATAATACTGCGCAAAGGAAACAAGACGAAAATGCCGAAAACACAGAAACGTCAAATGAAAACTTAAACGGAATGCTACAAATCGTTTGGTAATAAATCAATCAGTTTTTCGCATTACTTGCACTCGACTGAATTTCTTTCGCTGGAGAGGCGATGCGTGAGTTTATGTGATTGGTGGCGGTGATGTTGACAACTGACGTGAATTGACGTGGTTTGCGAACGGTTACCGGAGACAAATCGATAATTCGAATTCCTGTTGTTTTAGGATTGAAAAAATTCTTGGAATAATCTTGGCATCGTTTTAAAATGGCTTGTGTTTTAGCCAGATGGTGATTTGGAGGGGAAATTATGTGGTTTTTTAAGATGGATTGGAATTTAAGTGAATTGTATTTAGGATGGTTGTAACCATTTAGAATGGAAAAACATGGTGGGAAATTAAGGAACTAGAAACCCAAATGTTATGGGAGGAGATGGCATCATCGAAATTTTAAAATTTTAAAAATCTTCCTAATGACTCAAATGCGGCTCTTACTAAAGATAACTTGGCCCTTCAGCTTCTTAAGAGAGACAAACTAGCCCTTGAGTTTATGCAGAGATATGACGTTGCCCTTCAGGAGGAGATAACATCATCGATATTTTAAAATTTTATATATCTTAGCTTCCTTATGTTTCAAAAGCGGCTCTCCTTAGAGATGACTTGGCCCTTCAGCTTCTTAAGAGAGACAAACTAGCCCTGGAGCTTATGTAGATATATGACCCGGCGCTTCAGCCTCTTCAGAAAGACAAATTAACCAGGATGTCGGCCTGATCTTTCAATTTGTCCTCAGTGAAAAATCGACCATTTAGCGTATGTAGAGGAAAACCGCGACCCTTTAGATTATCTATAGAGATAAACTGACTCTTCAGCTTGTTCAGAGAGACAAACGGACTCATCGGCTTGTCCAGAGAGATAAGCTGACTCTTCAGCTTGTTCAGAGAGACAATTGACCCTTAAGCTTATTCAGAGAAACCAACTCACTTTCAAGCTAATCCGGAGAAATAAGCTGATCTTTCTTCTTGTCCAGAGGGGCAAAAGGACATGTCCAGAGGACAAACTGAAGCTTCTGTTTGTTGGAAGTAAAACAGAACCGTCAGCTTTTCCAGGGACACACACTGACCATTGTGATTGCTCAAACACACAAACGGACCCTTTAGCCCATAGTCCATAGGGGCAAATTGACCCCATAACTTATCCCGAGGAAGAATCTTTCCCTTTAGCTAGGTCAAAGTGAAAAACCTGACTCTTCAGCTTTTTAAAGACACAAACCAACCCTTCAGATTGTCCAAAGATACCAACTAACCCTTCAGTTTATCCAAAGGAACAAACCCGCATAGCTTGTGCAGAGAGACGAACTGAACCTTCAGCTTATACAGGGACAAACTGAGCCTTCAGCTTGTTCAGAGAGTAAATTGGCCACATATAGATGCCCGATGACCCTTTGATTCCCATATAGAGATTTGTTGGCTCCTTGGCTTCCCTATAGGATTGCTTGGTACTTTAGTTCCTTTCTGGTACTCTGGCCTTTCAGTTAGTTTATGGTGCCTCACTCCTCTCTGGTATCTTACTAGCCCATTAGTCCCTCTATAGTGCCTTGGTAGCCTATCAGCTCCTCTATGGTGCCTCGCTGGCCCTTCATCTCCAATGTGGTTCCTTCCTGGTCTCCTAGCACCTTAATGGTATTTTACTGGCCCCTCAGGTCTATGTTGCCTGTTGCTGCCCTTTAAATTCTCTATTTTGCTCCGCAGGCCTTTGAGCTTCGCTATAGTGCCTCTCTGACCATTCAGGAATGGTGCTTCTCTGTCCCAAAAGCCCCTCTATCGGGCCTCACTGTCCCTTCAGCTCCTCAATGGAGCCTCACAGGTTCTTCAGCTCCACCATGATTCCTCGCTGCTTCAGCTTCTCAATGGAGCCTCACTGGTTCTTAAGTTTCTCTATGGTGCTTTGCTGTCCCTTTAGCTCCTCTATGGTCCTTTGCTGCCTTTTAATATGTTTATTGCGCCTCGGCAATTTTATGGCGCCTTGAAAGAACTTTAGTTCCTCTGTGGTGCCTTGCTTGTCCTTCTGCTCCGTTGTGGTGACTCGCTGTCCCTTTGGTTCGTTTAGAGTATCTCGCCAACCCCTAAGCTTTCCCATGGTGCCTCGCTGGCCCTTTAACTCCTCTATAGTCCCTCTCTAGCTCTTTAGCTTATCTACGGTGCTTTGTTGGCTCTTCAGCTCCTCTATGCTACCACGCGAACCTTTCAACTCCGCCATGGTATCTCGCTTACCATCTAGCTCCCTTATGGTGCCTCGTTAGCTCCTTACTTCCGCTATAGTACCTCAATCGCCCTTCAGCTTCTGCACTGTGCTTTCTTCACTTCCTCACTGGTTCTTCAACTCCACCATGATGCCTTGCTGCTTCAGCTCCTCAATGGAGCGTCACTTGTTATTATGTTTCTCTATGGTGCCTCGCTGGCTCTTTAGCTCCTCTATGGTGCATCGCTGCTCTTTAACATGTTTATGGTGGATCGCTTGCCCGCAATTTTATGGCGTCTCGATATAACTTTCGCTCCTCTGTGGTACCTTGCTTGTCATTCTGCCCCATTGTGGTGCCTCGCTGTCCCTTTGATTCTTTTAGAGTATCTCGCCAATACTTAAGCTTTCCTATGGTGTCTTGCAGGATCTTTAACTCCTCTATAGTCTCTCTCTCTAGCCCTTTAGCTTATCTACGGTGCTTTGTTGGCTCTTCACCTCCTCTATGGTGCCTCACTCGCCTTTCAGCTCCTGTATTGGGCCTAGTGGTTCTTCAGCTCCTCTTAAATGACTCTTTTTTTTTCAGCACCTCTTTGGTGTCCCTCTGGCCCATGCCTGGGCATTTAGCTCTTCCATGGTGCCTCGACGCAAATCAATTCATTCTTGGATTCTCGCCCACCTTCAGCTCTTCTTTGGATCCTTGCTGGCCATTCAGGTATTTTGTGGTGCCTTACCCTTCTGCTTCTCTATGGTTTTCCGCTGGACCTTTTAGCCCCTCGTGCCTCGCAGGCCATTCATCTCCTCGATGCTTCTTTATTGAGCTCTCTTATCTCGCCGACCTTAAGTTTTTTTTATGTCTCGCTGATTATTCAGGTATTCTGTGGTGCCTTACTGGCCCTTCAGCTTCTCTATGGTTTTCCTCTGGAGCTTTCAGCCTCTCGAGCCACGGCTATTAAGCTCCTCGAGGATTCTTTATTAGGCTCTCTTATCGTGGTTCAATGATCGTTTAGCTCTTCTATTATAACTCGGTGGTCTTTCGGCTGGGGTTCGCTGGTCCTCAGCTCATCTCTAGAGACTCTCTGGCCCTCATTACTTTTTAGGAACTCACTGGTCCCTCAGCTCATCTCTAGTGTGCCCTCCATCGCATCTTTAGAGACTTACTGGCCTCTCAGTTCATCTCTAGAGTATAACTGGCACCCAAACTCATCCCTAAAGATTCATTGTGCCTCAGCTCAACTCTAGAACCGCACTGGCCTCAGTAGGTCTTTAGCTCATCTTTTGAGACTTAGTGATCTTTCTGATTCACTACTCTCTACAGTAGGGACTCATTGTTTCCTACAGCACGTCTACAGTGACTCACTTTCCCCCAGCTCATCTTAGAGACTCACTTGAACCTCAGCACATCTATAAAAACTCTCTTTCCCTTTCAAAAAACTCATTGGTAACTCAGCTGAACTCTATATCCTCACTGGCCCCGCAGCTCATATCTAGAGGTCAAGTTGCCCTTTAGCTCATATCTTGAGACCCAGCAGCCTTTCCGCACATCTCTGGAGGTTCACATGCTGCTCTCTACAGTATAGACTCATTGTGTCCTACAGCATGTCTACAGTGACTCACTTTCCCCATCTCATCTTCAGAGACTCACTTGGACCTCGGCTCCTCCCAGACATCTCTAGAGACTCACTTGCTACTCTCTACAGTAGAGACTCATTGTGTCCTACAGCACGTCTACAGGGACTCTCTTTCCCCAACTCATCTTCAGAGACTCACTGCATCCTCATCTCATCTCTTTGGACTTAGTGACTTCAATTCAACTCTTTGAACTTCAGCTCATTTTAAGGAGTCACTGGCCTCTCCAACTTATTGTAGTGACACGATTTTTTTTAGGATTTAAAAGGCCAGCCCTTCCGAATTTAGTTCAGTTTTTATTTGCTTGCTCAGACTTTTTTGTAAAATTGTTCCAAGTCTGACTCCAGGCTCACCAAATCCAACATAATATACCCTCATCTCAAAATAGTTTTGCAAACAATAATTTTAATTGATCGAATTCGGAAAAAGCTAAAAAATAGTTACCAATTTCCACCTCTAAATTTCATTTATTATGCCATTTCAATATCTCTTTCTCCCTCTCTCCATAACTTTTTTCAAAAACTACAAAACTGTAAATAACTCTAGGCAGTCCAACAACAACAACAAAAACAATTTTTCAAAATGTACCACAGAATTTAGAATTCCAATCAATTTGCTTGGAGTTTATTTAAATTACATTGGCCACTTGTGACCGTTCACATGTGTGCATTTAACACCCCATCAATCTTTCGAAATTGTGAACCGAACATTTATTTGTTGCTGCTGCTGCTGTTGCTGCTACCGGGCCGGGTTCATAAATATTTGCCCCGGACATGTCCATATGTAAAATATAGATGCAGTTGCACTGCACAACAGAAATTTATATGGCCATTCAAGGTGCCAGAAAGAAGAAGCAGGAGCAAAAAAAAATTCCAATTATTTATATTCTCTAACTGCAAGTATGGAGTAAATTTGTTTTTTCCATGTCTATATATAAATATAAACATGTGTGTGTATGTTCGTATAAATTTTGTTGATTGTTGGAATATTGAGTGACTTTTAATTGGTTGAATATTTGTCTGTGTGAGTGTGTGCGAACAAATAAAATTTATTAGATGGAATGTGTGTGGGAAAATTTTGAAATTGAAGAAAAAGTTGATATTTTTTTAAATTGTATAGAAATTTTTGTATAATTTTTATACCCTCCTCTTTGAAAAGGAGGGTATATTAACTTTGTCGTTCCGTTTGTAACATCCCTAAATATTCGTCGCAGACCTCATAATGTATATATTTTCATAATCAGCATGAACTTCTAACTCGATTTAACGATGTCCGTCTGTCTGTCAGTCCGTCTATTGAAATCACGATACAGCCCACATTATATTAAATAAAGGCTCAAAATTTGGCAGAACAATTTGCATTGTGTCTAGGCTGGTTGGTATTAAAAATGGGATATAATGGTGGTAAATTGTACCTCCTGATATTCGGTTTTTGATGATTTTCGCTAACATTTTTTTACGGTGGCAAAACACGTTTTTTGTATAGCCCCCATATAAAGGTACCTACCGATGTTCGGTATTTTCATGATTTTTGCCACATTTTTTTGGTATTTATAGATCATAATGCGTTCTAGCTCCGGTGGCGAAACATTGTGTGTATAGTTCCACGCTTGTGTATAGCCCCCATATAACGGTACCTCCCGATGTTCGGTATTTTGATGATTTTTGCCACTTTTTTTCTCGGATTTGTCGAAACATTGGTATTTGTAGTTCGTAATGGGTTCTAGCTCCTGTGGCGGAACATAGTATAATAGGTCCACCTTTTGCGTATAACCCCCACATAATGGTACGTCCGATATTCAGTATTTTGATTATTTACAAAAATTTTACACGGTGGCAGAACATTTAAAATTTAAGTTCACGTTTTTCTATAGCGCACATATAACGATACCCATCGATGCTCGGTATTTTGAAAATCCTAGTCACATTCGCCAACGAAATTATTTCAAATTTGGTATTTTAGAAAATTCGGTAGATGAGGGAACAAAGGTCGACTTGTCTTCATTGTAGACATCTCAAAATTGCTGCAGTTGAAAAACATTCTTTGAAAAAAAAAAAAAAACACATTTCTTTGTGGGATGTTATTAAATTATTTTGAAAATCAACGTTTCTTGGTGGGGTGGTCCTTGAAAAAAAATATTTTAAATTTTTCCTGGTGGGATCGTTCTTGAAAAAAAATATTTTAAAAATCCACGATTCTTGGTCCTTGAAAAAATACTCCTTAAAAACCCACATTTTTTTTTGGTGGGATGGTCCTTGAAAAAAATGTTTTTTTGAAAAAACCACGCTTCTCGGTCCTTTAAAAAAAAAATTATATTAAAAAACCACGTTTCTTGGTCTTTGAAAAAAATTATTTTAATTTTTTTTTTCTTTTGGATGGGATGTTCGTAGAAAAATTTTTTTTAATTTTTTTTTTTGGTGGGAAGGTCTTTGAAGAAAAAATGTTTTTTTAAAAAACTACGTTTCTTGGTCCTTTGAAAAAAATTACATTAACAAACCACGTTTCTTGGTCTTTTAAAAAAATGTTTTTTAAAAAACTACGTTTCTCGGTCCTTTGAAAATAATTACATTAAAAACCACGTTTCTCGGTCCTTTGAAAAAAAATTACATTAAAAACCACGTTTCTTGGTCTTTTAAAAAAAAACTATTTAAAAAACCACGTTTCTCGGTCCTTTGAAAAAAATTATTTTAAAAATCCACGTTTCTTGGTCTTTTGAAAAATATTCTTTAAAAAATCAACGTTTCTGGTCCTTTGAAAAATATTCCTTAAAAAGCCCACGGTTATTGGTCCCTTGAAAATATTCTCTAAGAAAATCCACGTTTTTTCGTCCTTTGAAAAATATTCTTAAAAAAATCCACGTTTCTTGGACCTTGAAGTTTGTGTTTCCAATTGAAATAGGCATATTACATTATTCCTAGCCAAAATCAGATGTCATGCCCATTCCATCTTCATTTTATCTGTCGAATTTATTAAAATAAATCACCGCCATAAATGACGAAGTAAAAGCAAATCCACAATGCAAATTCGCACTTCCCGAGCAGTCTTCAAACATCAAATACTAATAGCCAGATTTTGTCTGCAATTTAGTGCTTATCAATTTTTTCGTTTTTTCCCTTGCAACTGACATTTGTCACTTCTCCCCCTTTGTTACTGCAGTTAATTTCTATGGAAACAGTTACCGTTTTTGAATTTTTGTTCTGCTTTTATACATTTGCGGAACAACTGCATGCAGAATGTGCTGTCATCCATCCTCCACAAAAAAAAACCAAGTCATTTGCTCGACACTTTTGCACAGCACCCTTTTTCACACAAATTACATATCACATTAGAGGTAACTACGTCACATGCATACAAATCACAAAATGATTGATTTCGAAACCACTGGCAGAAAAAAAAACAAAACGAAACGAAAACGAAAAATAGGAAGAAGCACTTCAATCTGCATAAAATTGCACTGAGCACAAAAGCTGTAAAGAGTAAATGTCGGAGAATTGTTGGGTGAACAAGAAACCCCAGTAAGCTGTAAGTATTCGACAAAAGTAAAGCATGGAAGTGGAATCACAAGTAACTTTTGCACATTTGAATTCTGATCACACACACACATACACACACCCAGAGAAAGGTTTACAAACCATCAAGCATCGCACACACACAATCATAAAACAAATCGTGTGTGTTCTAGTTTCGTTTTTTTGTCCTTTAATATTAGGCAGAGAACAAATGATCCAGAATGCCCATAAAAATCAACACAAAGTGTACGATTAGTTTTGGATGTCAAAGAACAATTCATTGTGACCTACTACTACTGCCTCTGCAATTCGGATGTAATGGCTTAACATTGTGACCCATACACCCATAAATCGATCAATAAGGCAGTAAAAAAGTACAATTACAAAGGCTTTATCTTTAATTTGAAATTTCTTTGCAATCGGTAAACGAATACATGCATGAAATGAAGTCAGAAAGAAGAATGAAAGGTTGTCGATTTTGGTTTGGTTTCTCTAAGATTCGTGTGATTTGATATGGAAATATGCCTTGTAAAATTGACTAAATTATTGACTTTTTGGGACCAGTATAATAAGTTTAAAATATGTCCAAATGTTATTTTATACCCTACAACACAATTTGTTTGATTCTGCCAAAAATTATGTAACACCTCGAAATATTGATCCACGACATAGGAAACTATATATGGATCTTCCTGCCAAGCTGGGTCGATCTAGTCCGTCTGTCCATGTTAAACTGTAATCCCTCTACGGCTCGAAATTATGGCCCAATCCACGCGAAATTTTGCATGAAGCTGTTGAAAGGGTCAGAATAGTAGCCTATTGTTTTTTGAGATTATTGAAAAATATTTAGGGTTGAAATGGACCAAAAACAGACAAATTTCTTGTTTTTGCAGATGCTCTAGTGGTAAATCCGATTGAGATGAAAGTTTCTAAACCATATTTGTGTGTTCCATGGACGAAACCAGCAGGTTTCGGGTTAATTGTGCATGAAATGGAAAATACAGGTCCAAATAACCTGCATTTTGGTAAATCCAATCGAATTAAGTCTCGAAGCAAGTACATCAAATTTGGTACCGGACATCAGATACTTCTCGAAAATACTTCTATCAAATTTTATGGAGATCGGTTTTTATTAGGATATAGCTCCCATATATATCTTTATCCGATATCTGGTTCATTGTGCACCAAATGGCTAATTAGCCCAAAAGTCCTGAATTTTGCACGTCTAACCGAATTCAGTATAGAAGCAAATACATCAAATTTGTTGAAAATCGGTTCAGATATAACTTTTGCTCCTATATTTATGTTTCCGATCCGATTTGGTGTTAAAGTCTCTCACATTCGCAATATGCATTCGACAACAATGACCCTTGGTCCCAGATATCAGATACAGCTCTGAAATAAGTGTATCAAATTTTGTCAAAATCGGTTCAGATTTGGATATAGTTTCCATTTATATCTTCAACCGATTTGGGGTTAATTGTGCATCAAGTTGCCAATATCAGTCAAAATGACCTGAATTTTGGCAGATCCGACCGAATTCAGTCTAGAAGCAAGTGCATTAAATTTGGAGAAAAATCGGTTTAGATATAGCTTCCGTATATAGCTTTCAACCGATTTGGTGTTTAAGTCCCCCACTTTCGTAATATGTACCCCGCAACAATGATGTTTGGTATCAGATATCAGATGCAGCCAAGAAATACCTCTGCCAAATTATATAACGATCGGTTCAGATTTGGTTACAGCTCGCATATATATCTTCAACCGATTTCGGGTTAATTGTGCACCAAAAAGTCCTGAATTTTGGTACATCCGACCGAATACAGTCTAGAAGCAAGAGCATCAAATTTGGTGAAAATTGATTCAGATATAGCTATAGCTCCATATATTTATTTCATCCGATTTGGTGTTTAAGTCCCTTACATTCGTAATATGCAGTCGACAACAATGATATTTGGTACCAGATATTTTATAGAGCTCGGAAATAGCATTGCCAAATTTGATCAAGAACGGCTAAAATTTCGATATGTCCTTAATCTGATTTCAGGATTATTGTGCAAATAATGGCAATTCGCGTCTGTGCTTAAAAAATGTCATCTTCAAACAATAAAAGGATATCATTCTATTTCGTACTCTTCGTGCACTTATAGCAGGCATTTCCAAAACCAATAGGGGATTCAATACAAAAATTCAAAATTACAGCTTATCCGTTCACCCTAACCCAAAGCTGTTCTAAATTTAGTACCATTTCGCACAGATCAACACTTAGAAAACATTTCGAAAACCATCTTCTTATATCAAACATACTATTAACCTTGATTCTCTTACCAAATTTCAAATTTTTAACTTTATCCGTTCACATAATAGTTTAGTACCGATCTCCATATATTAACCCTACCGCACAAAAATTGATCCAAATATCAAAATTTAGATTTGCACCCCTATTTCTACTACAAATACCAAATTTAGTACTTTTTAGTACTTTCCGTACTTTCTAAGTGCGAAATTTCCAAAAACACCTCTGAACATTATTACCCAATTTCAGATTTCAAGCACTATCCGACTTATAGCAAATTTAGTACCATGTAGTACATCAACCCCATTTCCAAGAATTGATACCAAAATTCTAGACTTTACAATTATCAGTTCACATAATTCGATATGATACCAAATGTAGAACATTATGGTACTTTTGGTACACGCATTGTTAAAAGTTAACTTAATACTATTTAGTACGTATTTCCAAATTTCCCGCCACGTATCAAACAGGCTGCATAAAAGGTGTTCCTAATGACAAAATTTTAAGCTTCCAACTATATCACTTGTCCAAATACCAAATTTAGTATCATATACTTTTAACTTTTTAGGTTCGTATTTCCAAAAATACCTCAAAACCTAAACCCTACACACTAACAATGATCCTAATGTCAAATATCAGATTTCAAGCAGTGTCCGTTCAGGCAATACCAAATTCAGTGCCCTTCGTACGCCTACTAAACGATTTTCTAAACCCAACTCTAACCCCAACCCCAACATTTTAAATTTCCAGATCAATCCGTGCAACCAAAACCGAATTGTACCGAATTTAATGCCATTTAGTACTGTTATTACACATTTCCAACAACACCTACTTATATCAACACTACTTCCCAAACTAAATCTTTATACCAAATGTCCAAAGATTTTGCTGTATCCGTTCAAACAATACCAAAAGGTACGAAATATAGTGTTTTTAAGTCATTCTAGTACACTTCTAGTATAAGTTTCCAAAAACATAGTATAAATACAAATTTAGTACCATATAGTACACATAAGTACGAGTTTCGAAAACTACCTACATACCTCAGTCCAATAATGCAATAGTAATCTTATATCCAAATTTCAGCATTCCAGCTATATCGGTTTACCAAAATCGAAATTGTACCAAATTTAGTGTCATTTAGTATTTTTCATGCACATTAGGAAAACAACCTCCACATCCCAGTCCTACACTTAACCAGTAATGACAATTTCAAATTTTAGGATTCCAGCTCCATTTCTTTATTCAAATTCAAATTGTACCAAATTGTAGTACTTTTTGGTACTTTTCGTACACCAATAATGCAAATTTCCAAAATCCCTTTGGTACATACATCTGTGACCCTCATTCCAAATTTAAGAGTTCTACAACTACTGCTTCCTCAAACCTAGTACAAATTTCCAAAATCACAGGTCTATCTGACCCCTTCGCTCCAAGAGTGAGCCTCAACCAAAATTCTTAGATTCTAGCTATGTAAAAACTCTGTAAGTTTGGCCGGGCTGAACTTTGAATACCCTCAACCATTTGGAACGAATTTGGAAATTCTCAAAAACAATAAAATACGTTGAAAATTCGGAATGGAGTTGTTATTTTAGGGTCTAACGGTAAGGTAACATTTGTCATAAGCCATTACAATATTCCAATGCGAAATTTAAAAGAATAAATCGGTACCTTCGATATTCGGTATTTCGATGATTTTAGCTACATTAAATTATCAAAATACCGAATATCGGGGGGTACCGTTTTCTGTATTAGGCTGTAGCATTAATTACGAACTTTAAATACCAAAAATTTAAACATTTCCGGTGAATAGTTACGCTAAAATCATGACAGTACCGAATATCGGGAGGTATGGTTATATGGGGCTATACCAGAACGTGGACCTGCACAGACAATTTTCTGTCTTTGGCTGTAGTATCCATTACGAACATCAAATGCCAAATTTGAAACAATTCCGGTGAATAATGTCGCTAAAATCATCAAAACACCAAATATCGGGAGGTACCGTTTTATGGGGCTATACCAAAATGTAGATCTACAGGGCCCATTTTTAATACCAAAAGTCCTGCAGATATAATATACATTTTATTAAAATTTTATTAATCTACTTCATTTCGTTCGGAAACTAGAGTGACTTCCACGGACGGACAGACAGACGGACATCGCTAAATCAACATAGAATTTTATGCTGATCGAGAAAATATTTACATTGTGGGGGTGTAAAATGTATATTTCGAGGTGTTACAAACGGAATGACAAACTTAATATACTCTCCATAGTATGGTGGAGGGTAAAAGAATGGAGACTGGTCACTCTTTCTTGAGTTTTGATTTAATACACTTAACAAATGTTCGACAAATGTACTTATTGCTTCAAGCATGTATATGTGTATGTCTGAAAATTCGTAAGTATGTATGCCTGGTTTACTTTTGGAATAAAATTGAAAATCCCCTTTGTTATTTAAAAACCCCAACTCACACATGCACACATATGCAAAAAGACTTCTTGAGTTGGAGTCGTGTGACAGCCTAAAAACTTATTTCAGCTTTGGTTTCCAATTGTTGCCCATATTTATTTACCCCCTTTGGTTTTTTTGGACCACAAAAACAACAACAAAAATACTTCCAAAAATGTAAATAAGACCTTAAATTCCAACACATGTGTGAGAAGGCCAGTCACACGACTGCTTCAAAATGTCTATGATTTTCTGCCCTCCACCATGTCATGGAGTTTGCATTGGGGTTTCCTTTTTTCTATTTTTCTTTGAAGGCTTCTCATCACCAATTTTCAAAGTGTTTTTTACATGAATTGTTTTATTTTTCATTTTTTATTTTTTGCCTGCAGGTATTGTTCCGTATAAATTGTAAAACAAATCTTGAATACAAATTCTTTTATTTCAAATGAAATGTAACAATAATATTGAGGGGATAGGCTATCTTTTGTAAAATTCACATTTGTAATTTCAGAGAGGAAGGCTAAAAAGAAAGCTTGGAAAGATATGACAATAGATATGGTTTGGGAATAACAAATCAAACCCTTGTTATTTTAAAATGATTTCAATGTGTCCCTTTTTTTAAAATTGGAGACATTTGGTTGCATGGTGAGAAGATATCACCTAAATCGTATCAAAGTAAAAGTTTACTTTAAAACAGGTCAAGGCAAGGAGAGTCGCATGGGTTGCCTGTGTGTTAACCAACACAATTGTAAAAAAATATTGTTTTTTTTTTTCCAAAATAGTTTTGTATAGAACATTTATTTATTTATTTATTTATTTTTTTTTTTTGTGAGAAATCGATAATGAATACACCTTTGGAAATATTGGAGTACAAAAATATAACGTCCTATATTAAACAAATATCTCCTTAAATGTTAAAGTTACAGCTGTATAGATTTATATTTATACCCTACACCACATAGTGGTAAGGGTATTATGTCTTTGTGCATTTGTTTGTAACATGGAGAAGGAAACGAGATAGACCCATAGTTACTTTTGAGAACCTTCATAGAATCACTTTCTGAGTCGATTTATGCATGTCAGTCCGTCTGTCCGTCCGTCCGTCCGTCCGTCTGTCCATGTATTCTTGTGAACAAAATGCAGGTCGCATTTATTATCCGATTGAGATGAAATTTTCCAAACAATATTTTTTTGGCCCAAGGACGAACCCTATTGAATTTGGTGAGAATCGGATCAAATTTAGATATAGCTCCCATATATATCTTCATCCGATTTCGGGTTAAATGTGCACCAAATGTCCACTATCAGTCCAAATTACCTGAATTTTGGCACACCCAACCGAGTTCGGCCTAGAAGCAAGTATATCAAATTTGGAGAAAATCGGTTCAGATATAGCTATAGCTCCCATATATATCTTTCATCCGATTTGATCTTGAAGTCCCTCACATTCCTACTATGCACTCCACAACCGTGATATTTGGTACCAGGTATTAGATGGAGCACAGAAATAGCTGTTTTAAACTTTATCGAAATCGGTTCAGATTTGGATATAGCTCCCATATATATCTTCATCCGATTTCGGGTTAATTGACCACCAAATGGCCAATATCAGCCCAAATGGCCCGAATTTTGGCATATGTGACCGAGATTAGCCTTAAAGCAAATACAACAAATTTGGAGAAAATCGGTACAGAGACAGCTATAGCTACCATATATATGTTTTATCCGATTTGGTGTTTAAGCCTCTCACATTCGTAATATGCACTCCACAAGAATGATATTTGGTACCCGATATAAGATACAGCCCAGAAATAGCTGTTTGTAATTTTATCGAAATCGATTTCGGGTTAAATGTGCACTAAATGGTCAATATCAGCCCAAATCACCTGAATTTTCGTACATAAGACCGAATTCAGTCTAGAAGCTAATACGTCAAATTTGGAGAAACCCGGTTCACAGATAGTTATAGTTCGTAAAATGCACGATAGAATTAGATAGATTTTGATTTTGTACCAAATATCTCATAGAGCTCTGAAATGCCCTGTATAAACCTTTTTACGAGAGCTCTACTAAATATGCATAGTGGTGTAGGGTATCATATAGTCGGCCCCGCCCGACTTTTGAGCTTTCCTTACTGGTTTTAATTGAATTGGAAACCAATTTAAATGTTGTATCCAATTAAAGTTGCTTGAAAACAGACAAAATTATTTTGACATTCTCTTCCCAGCCCTGCTTAAGGGTAAGAAAAAAATCTCGTTAGAGAGAGAGAGAGTTTTTAGTTAAGTATTGTTACGGTCACTGCTGAGCGTTTTTCTCTCTTCAATTTCAAAATAATGAATAATGAAGCAAAAGTAATTATTTACAAATCAAGGGCATGTCCCCTGCTAGTGATTTCCTGAATCGTTAGCGTCCTACGACTAACAGAAGTGTTTGCTGGGAATACTGTTTTCAAGACTGGCTCTCATTATGGTGAGCGGCCGGTAATTCGGCTCGTTGTTCCGCAGGACTTTTGGCCCGCTGTTCCGCAGGTACCTCGACTTGCTGTTCCGCTGCAGCTTTGGCCCGCTGTTCCGCAGATACTTCGGTTGGCTATTCCGTATCATAGTCAAACATTGGTAGTGGTGTATATGTAATTATAAACCGTAGCTACGCTAGTTAACTTGCAGACGACTCGAATAGCTAAACCCAAACATATCTACAGTGACCGAACCCGAACGACTTCCGATCCATCTACAAATCCCTAGACATCGATTGCCGAACATACCCTCAAAAAAACTGCCGAACCCAACGATCTACAATGGACTAGACATCATCTGCCGAACCTACATTCAGTGAGCTACCGCACCCGGACGAATCTCAATCCGTCTACGAATACCTTAGCCGCTCCTCCCGAGAATCTCCACGGTGTATTGTTTATACCACCAGCCCCCAATCCGCCTTCGAATACCTGCATATCAACATCCCAACCACCTACATCGCAAATCCAGATTATTCACCGCTCGTCACCCAATGAACTTCCCGATTATCTCTAAATCTCCAACATTCCGAACGCTGACATAGCCAAGGCCAATCATTGTAATTCCTGATTATATTCCACGCGTCGACAACCGCCAACCACAAGATCCCGGACGTCAACATCACCATCTCGTAAATCCAGATTACATACAATCCGTCGGCACCAGACGACAACAAATTCCCTATTATCTTAAAATCGTCAGCATCCCGCATCACCCTAACGCAAACATCATAATTCCTGATAACAACCAAATCATTGACAGCCAAAGACAACAAGATCCCGATTATCTTCAAATCGACAACAACCCGCATCACCCGAACGCAACATCGTAATTCCCGATCTTCCTCACCAATCAACATTCGAAGGTCATCCACGAGTACCCGATTACTTCCGAATCGTCGGCTAATCACACTTCACATCAATCACTCGAGTACCCATTGTAAACAACACGTCATCATCGTTCCCGATTGTTCACGAGATTACTACGAGACGAGTAATCGTCGAATTTCCGATCATCAAATGAACAACACTGCTTTGGATTCCCGAACATCTCCGAATTCTATTCGCCATTCCATATTCCATATCATATCGTATTTTAGCCCGAGTAGATTGTAATTTAGTGTGAACCAGTAAGGAAAAGTCAAAAGTCGGGCGAGGCCCACTACATGATACCACTACTTAAAGAATTTATTTGATCTGATATTAGCCATTATTTGCTCAATAAACCTGAAATCGGATTAAGGATATATATGGGAGCTATATCCAAATCTTTCTCGATAAAATTTGGCAAAGGTGTTTCCGAGCTCTATAAGATATCTGGTACCAAATATCATTGTTGTCGAATGCATATTCCGAATGTGAGGGACTTAAACACCAAATTAGATGAAACATATACATGTGAGCTATAGCTATACCTAAGCCGATTTTCTCCAAATTTAATGTACTTGCTTCTAGACTGAGTTTGGTCGGATGTGATAAAATTCAGGTCATTTGGACAGCTGTTGGCCATTTGGTGTAAAATTAACCCGAAATCGGATGAGGATATATATGAGAGCTATATCCAAAATCTGAACCGATCTCGGCAAAATTGGATACACATATTTCAGAGCTATATCTTATATCTGGTACAAAAGATCATTGTTGTGGAATGCATATTAATCTTGTGAGGGACTTTAAACCCCAAGTCGGATAAAGCATATATATGGGATATATATAGGATGAATTCAGTCGTAATTTCCTAAATTCAGTTCATTTGGGCTGATATTAGACATTTGGAGCACAATAAACCTAATATCGGTTAAAGATGTATATCATAACTTGAACCGATCTTGATAAAATTAGACAGAGGTTTTTCGAGCAGGTATTTTCGAGCAGTACCCTTACCACATATTATTCTTCTGGAGTGCATATTACGCATGTGAAGGACTTAAAACCCCAAATCGGATGAAACATATATATGGAAGCTAAAGCTATATCTGAGCCGATTTTCCAGACTTGATTTACTTGCATCTAGACGTGGGATGTACCAAAATACAGGTCATTTGGACAGCTGTTGGCCATTTGGTGCATAATTAACCCGAAATCGGTTGAAGATATGTGGGAGCTATATTTAATTCTGATCCGATTATTACCAATTTCAATAGAGTTCATCCTTGGGCCAAACTAACATATTTTTTGTAAAATTTCATCTCAATCGGATAATAAATGCGACCTGCATTTTTTCACATGAACTTCAAGATAGGGAGATACCGTTATATGGGGGCTATACCAACACGTGAACCTATATAGCTCATTTTCAATACCAGAAGTTCTGCATACTTAACACATATCTAAGTAAAATGTTATCAACCTACTTCAATTCGTTCGGAAGCTAGAGTGATTTCCACAGACGGACAGACAGATAGAAGGACGGACATCGCTAAATTTACATAGAATTTTATGCTTTGTAGGGTCTAAAAAGTATATTTCTAGGTGTTACAAACGGATAACTACCTGAATATACCCTCCTTACTATGATGAAGTAATTAAAATATTCAAGATCGAAAATCATTGCGGGTCTTTTAAGAAAAACCAGTAAGGAAAGCTCAAAAGTCGGGCGGGGCCGACTATATGATACCCTACACCACTATGCATATTTAGTAGAGCTCTCGTAAAAAGGTTTATACAGGGCATTTCAGAGCTCTATGAGATATTTGGTACAAAATCAAAATCTATCTAATTCTATCGTGCATTTTACGAACTATAGCTATATCTGAACCGATTTTCACCAAGTTTGATGTATTTGATTCTAGGCTGAATTCGGTCAGATTTGCCAAAACCCAGGACATTTGGGCTGATATTGGACATTTGGTGCGCAATCAACACGAAATTGGATGAATATATATATAAGAGGTATATCCAAATCTGAACTGATATTTGTAAAACGGAAAAAGAAGATATTTCTTGGCTGCATCTGATACCAAATATTATTCTTGTATCGTACATTTTTCGAATTTGAGGGACTTAAAGTACAAATCGGATGAAAGGTATATATAGGAGCTATAGCTGTATCCGACCGATTTTCACTAAATTTGATGTACCAATATTAGCCATTTGCTGCACATTTAATCCGAAATCGGATGAAGATATATTTGGGAGCTATAGCTATATCTGAAACGACTTTTACTAAAATTGGTGTCCTTGCTTCTAGGCTGAATTTGGCCAGCCATTTCGGTTGATATTGGCCATTTGTTGCACAATTAACTCGAAATCGATTGAAGATACATATGGGTGCTATATCCAAATCTGAACAGATTTTGAGAAAATTAAAAGCGACTACTTTTGGGCTTTATCTGATATCTGGTACCAAATATCATTCCTGTGAAGAGTATGCTATGCTATACTATATCCAAATCTGAACAGATTTTTATAAAATCAAAATCGACTATTTTTGGGCTTTATCTGATATCTGGTACCAAATATCATTCCTGTGAAGAGTATATTACGAATGTAAGGGACTTAAAGAGCAAATCGGATGAAACATATATACGGAGCTAGATCTATATCTGAACCGATTTTTACTAAAATGTGTGTACTTGCTTATATTCTGGTTTCGGTCGGATTTGCCAAAATTCATGCCATTTGGGCTGATATTGGCCATTTGATGCACAATTAACACGAAATCGGATGAAGATATATATGGGAGGCATATCCAAATCGGAACAGATTTTAATAAAATTAAAATCAACTATTTTTGGGCTTTATCTGATAACTGGTACCACATATCATTTCTGTGGAGTGCATATTACGAATGTGAGGGATTTAAAGACGAAATCGGATGAAACGTATATATGGGAGCTATAGCTATATCTGAACCGATTTTTACTAAAATTGGTGTACTTGCTTCTATGCTGGTTTCGGTCGGATTTGCCAAAATTGATGCTATTACGGCCATTTGGTGGTCAATAACCCGAAATCGGATGAAGATATATATGGGAACTATATCCAAATCTGAACCGATTTCGATAAAATTTAAAACAGCTATTCCTGTGCTCCATCTAATACCTGGTACCAAATATCACGGTTGTGGAGTGAACATTACGAATGTAAGGGACTAAAACACTAAATCGGATGAAACATATATATGCTTGCTATATCTGTATTTGAACCGATTTTCACTAAATTTGATATACTTGCTTCTAGGCTGAATTTGGTCCGATGTACTAAAATTCAGTCCATTTGGACTTATATCGGCCATTTGATGCACAATTAACCCGAAATCGGATGAAGATATATATGGGAGCTATATCCAAATCTGAACCGATTTCGATAACATTACAAACAGCTATTTCTGGGCTGTACCTTATATCTGGTACCAAATATCACGGTTGTGGAGTGAACATTACGAATGTAAGGGACTAAAACACTAAATCGGATGAAACATATATATGCTTGCTATATCTGTATTTGAACCGATTTTCACTAAATTTGATATACTTGCTTCTAGGCTGAATTTGGTCCGATGTACTAAAATTCAGTCCATTTGGGCTTATATCGGCCATTTGGAGCACAATTAACCCGAAATCGGATGAAGATATATATGGGAGCTATATCCAAATCTGAACCGATTTTCTCCAAATTTGTTGTATTTACTTTAAGGCTAATCTCGGTCACATGTGCCAAAATTCGGGCCATTTGGGCTGATATTGGCCATTTGGTGGTCAATTAACCCGAAATCGGATGAAGATATATATGGGAGCTATATCCAAATCTGAACCGATTTCGATAAAATTTAAAACAGCTATTTCTGTGCTCCACCTAATACCTGGTACCAAATATCACGGTTGTGGAGTGCATAGTAGGAATGTGAGGGACTTAAAGATCAAATCGGATGAAAGATATATATGGGAGCTATAGCTATATCTGAACCGATTTTCTCCAAATTTGATATACTTGCTTCTAGGCCGAACCCGGTTGGGTGTGCCAAAATTCAGGTAATTTGGACTGATAGTGGACATTTGGTGCTCATTTAACCCGAAATCGGATGAAGATATATATGGGAGCTATATCTAAATTTGATCCGATTCTCACCAATTTCAATAGGGTTTGTCCTTGGGCCAAAAAAATATTGTTTGGAAAATTTCATCTCAATCGGATAATAAATGCGACCTGCATTTTGTTCACAAGAATACATGGACAGACGGACGGACGGACGGACGGACGGACGGACGGACGGACAGACGGACGGACATGCATAAATCGACTCAGAAAGTGATTCTATGAAGGTTCTCAAAAGTAACTATGGGTCTATCTCGTTTCCTTCTCCATGTTACAAACAAATGCACAAAGACATAATACCCTTACCACTATGTGGTGTAGGGTATAAAAATTTCTACTTTACAAGAACCATAAGAAAACCAGTAAAGAAAGTCATAAAGTCGGGCGGGCCGAATTTATGATACCCTACACCACTTCGCTAATTTAGTAGAGCTCCACATAACAATTAAAAGTTTTGTATGGGAGAATTCAATCATACACGTTATGATTTTAATTATAATTTAAAGTTCAAAGGACTAAATATGCCGAAGCATTTGTATCTTTTAAATACGGACTTGTATTGCCCATTTGTTGCAAAATTAATTTGAAATCAGATAAAGATATATATGGGAGCTATATCCAAATCTGAACCGATCTCGATAAAATTTGATATATTTCCCAGAATATCGTTGTTACGGAGTGCATATTACGGTTGTGGGTAACAAATACAAAAAATCGGATGAACAATATATATGGAAGCTATAGCTATAACTGAACCGATCTTCACCAAATTTGACATACTAGCTTCTAGACTCAATTCGGTCGTAAGTGCCAAATTCCATCCCATTTAGACAAATATTAGACGTTTGGTGCAAAAAAAAAGTAAATCGGACGAAGTTATATATGGGAGCTATATCAAAATCTGAACCGATCTCGATAAGGGATTTCTGAGCTGTATTTGATATATTTCCCCAAATATTGTTGTTACAGAGTGCATATTACGGCTGCGGAGGACAAAAATAACAAATCGGATGAACAATATATATGGGAGCTATAGCTATATCTGAACCGATTTCGATCAAATTTTCACACTTATTTTCAGGCCTAATTTAGGTGTATATGCAAAACTCCACACAATTCCAGCTGATATTACACGTTTGGTGGAAAAAAAAGCAAATCAGACGAAGATATATATGAGAGCTATATCTAAATTTTGACCGATTATCTCATAAGGGTTCGTCCTTGGGCCAAACAAATGATCTGTGCAAAATTTTATCTGGTACTTTGTTTACAAAAATAAATGGACAGACGGACGGACGGACATGCATAAATCGACTCAGAATGTGATTCTATGCAGATCATCAAAAGGAACTATGGGTCTATCTCGTTTCCTTTTGCATGTTACAAACAAATGCACAAAGACATAATACCCTGACCACCTTGTGGTGTAGGGTATACAAATATCGGCAATTTTTGATTGGAAAAACTTTTTTACTGTCGACAATTTAGCATTTTTTTCGGAATTTGCAGCAAGTTTCTTGTTACTAGTTAAAAATTCTAACTGTGGAAAATTCCAATTAGAGTTGACAGGACTCAGCTTGTAGATCAAAACCCCAAAAGTTCCTAGGCAAACTTTTGTAAGGCTTTTTTAAAAAAGATCCAAATTTGAAAATTTAAAAAAAAAAAATATGGAAGAGAGTAGAACTTCCCCCACAATTTAGGTTACATTGCTTTGTATTTGGCAATGCATAAAGCAGCTTGTTTGCATTACCTAATAATGTGTCAATCGAATCATACAGCTCACAACATTTTTCCAGGTTAATATGCCGCTTAAAATATTAATATGCATTTGTTGTCAGTTAAAACCAAAATAAAAGTGTTTAAAATTGTTTTCCATAATTAAATACCATTCCTCTGATTTTAACCCCTTCACACGCTGCAATCCACCAAGCCATTAAAGGCAGTGTTTCATAATTACATAAAATATTACAACATCATTTATTTCAATGAGGTTGCATCACACCGACTATGCACCATCACTCTGTCAGGTATAACATTAAACACTTTAAATTTAACGCAATTAATTACAACAAGAACAGCAACAGCAGCAACAACCATAACAAAATGATGACGATTACAACAATTTTCACATTGTTCGTATTTCACACGCCGTTAACCACATTTAAGTGAATATCTTTCGCATTTTAGTTGTAATAAATCCTTCATCCACTCACTCGGTCGGTCAGTCAGCCAGTCAGTCCGATGTTGACCACGTCAGCAACAGCGACCATTGTCAGTGTGTGTGTGTGCGTGCATATGTGTGTATTATAAGTTAAAATAAACTACTGCCATTTTATTGTTATAATCATCATTCATCGCCGGTTGATCGCTGTGGTCCACACGAAGCCCGGAAATGAAAGTCAATTCATGTAAAAATAATTCACGTGAATTATGTGTTACATGGCAATTGTCATTATGTCATTCTCATTGACATTTGCGTCGCCATATTTGTAATCACTGACAGCGGCAGGCAAGTGGATAGAAAATATTACAATCAAATGCGTATTTATATGGGTGTGCTGGTTTTTTTATACCCTCCTCCATACATAGTAAGGATGGTTTATTAAGTTTGTCATTCCTTTTGAAGCCTTGCAATGAATAAATATTCTTGATCAGCATAAGATTCTATGTCAATTTAAAATTAAATTTTAATCAGATGTATGCTATGTCTGCAGGACTTTTGGTGTATAGCCCATTTTCGACGTTTTGGTATAGCCTCCTTATAATTTTACAGACAGATTAAAGGGTTTTTGGGTGTCTTAGACACAATTTCAATCTGAAATTGCTTTAAATTGGCAGCATGTGTTCCCATTACGTAACAAACATTTTTGCACAAAACTGTCAGACTATGGTCCCCATATAACTGAACCTTCCGATATTCGGTATTTTGATGATTTTATCGACATTATTCACCGGAATTGCTTCAAATTTGGTATTTGAAGTTCGTAATGGATACTACAGCCTATGACAGATAATTGTCTGTGTAGGTCCACACCTTCGTATAGCCCCCATATTTCGGTACCTCCCTATGTTCGGAGTTTTGATGATTTTATCGAGATAATCCACCGGTATTGTATCAAATTTCTTATTTTTAGTTTGTAATGGATACCACATTTACTTACAGGAAATTTTATTTACAGGCCCACGAACCCAATATTCGGCGTTCTGATAATTTTTACTTCATTTTTTACCGGAATTATTTAAATTTTTTAGCGGCATTATTAAAAACAAGTAAGCAAAGGCTATACACGTGCGGGGCCGATCATGTGATACCCTACAAAACTACAATATGTTCGAAGCCCCATTATGTCCAAATCCGTATTGGAAGATTTCGCTTTTGAAATTAGGATTTTGACTAGGGACATTTTCCCAATATTTATGCACTCCTTCGGGCTGTTAGTTGTTGTGGTCCATTTTACAGCTAAATATAATCCAATGGATATCCAAAATGCTGGAATTCTTCCCTGTCTTTAACTCTCTTCACAGGCGTGTCGATTGGCTTCAATTGTGTGATCCGAAAAACATTTCTGTTTTTGGTTCATTTGAAGCCCCTCTGTATCTCTAAATTTCGACTCATCTGTATGATTTGCTTGTCTACGATATTTGGCTATATTCGTCAACGAAATCAGCATAAAAAAGCCAGAAGTCCGCCTTTTGTGTATTTCGGATATCGCCCGTAAGTAATGCTGGTATTTTTTTCACACAAAATTAGTGATCCATTCAAAACTCTAACTTCATGCGAAATTTCGTGTCCTTTGGTTTCTATTTGTGACTTTTATAACGGCTTTAAAATAGGGAAAATTTTTAGTTGTTGGTCCATTTCAACCCCTAATATATTGCTGACATCTTTGAAATCAATAGGCCTAGCCCTTCTGAGCTCAACCCTACCCTTGTGAAATTTTTCGTGAGGATCCCGCGATATTTGCAATACTTATATAATATCCCCAAACTGTGTTGTAAGGTAAAAAAAAAATATTACAAAATATTATAAGTCAAATTAAAAAAATCGCTTGCGATAAAAATTATGAAAAGTTAAAAATATGTCTCAAAATACTACAAAATCTATATTAACATCATTATTGGCATATTTTTCTCCTTTTTTTTTTTTTTTTTTTTTTTTTTTTTGATTTTATACTTTTATGTCAAGAGAGCATTCTGAATTGACAAAACTTGTCAAAATCGGTCCAGCCATTCTTGAGATATAAGCATTCTAACTAACATCCCCTTCTTTTGTATAAACACATTGTATATATTTCGCTATATATAACCGATATATTTACTATCGGCATCTACTTAACGGTCAGAATTGACCTGTTCGTCTATTTGCGATTTCGCCGGCATTAAAAAAAATCGCGGTTTAATGGAAAATTTTACTTTTACTTAATACAAATATTATGGTCTATTTCACCCACTAAATATTACCCGATGACTATCAAAATTGGAAGACTTCTGCCCAGCCCTAAGCTCTAGTCATATGCTAACTTCCGACCTGTAGAGCAACTGCAAAATCAGGAATTTTTTCAGTTTTTGGTCCATTTTAACCCATAAATATTATGCGATCATCTCCATTCTAAATTTCGTGAAGATCGGGCCATAATTGCGACCTGTGCCTCGATTACTAATTAATATGGACAGACTGACGGAAAGACGCCCGGACGGACACATATAGCTAGATCGACTCAGCTCGGCGAGATAGGAAGATCCATATATACTTTCCTATATGGGAAACCAATATTTCGTGGTGTTACATAATTTTTGGCCCAATCAAACTTATAATACCCTCAACGCATAGTGTTGTAGGGTATAAAAACTGTTGTTTACATTTTACAAGTTCTTTCCAAAAGGTGCCGATTTTAAGTTCGTCATTCCGTTTGTAACTCATAGAAAAAATCATTTTAGACCCAACAAAGTATATATATACTTGATCAGCGTAAAGCTCTCTCTCCGTCCGCGTGTCCGTCCCCGATATTCGGTATTTTGATGATTTTGACCACATTTTTCAATGGAATTATCTGAAATTCTACACAAGGAGATCTTTATGAGTACCTTACCATCTGAAAGAGAATTGTCTACAAAGGTTCACAATATCGTATATCCCCATATAAAAGCACCTCCCGATATTCGGTATTTTGAAAAATTTGGCCACATTTGTCAATTAAATTGTCTGAAAATCCACACAAGGAGTTCCTTGTGGATACTTCATCACCTGAAAGAGAATTATCTATATCGGTCCACGATATCGTATAGGCTCCATATAACAGTACACCCCGATATTCGGTATTTCGATGATTTTAGCCACATTTTTCAAAGGAATTGTCATAAAATTCACAAAAAAGTTCCTTGTGAGTACATTATCCCCTGGAAGAGAATTATTTATATAGGTTCACGATAACATATATCCCTTATATAACGGTCCCCCCGGCATTCGGTATTTGATGATGAAACCCCATTAAACTTTGAAGAATTTGAAATGCAACTACGAGTACTTATAAAATCTCAATTCCCTTGTCCTTTATCTCCATCACAATTCCACGAATCCAGTAATACACTCCATCACAAGTACGAGTAAGGCTACAATGCAGATATTATTTCGCAATTAACACTCTCTGCCCAGCCCTCATTATCCTTGGCATTTGAGCCAAGTAAGTAATCCTTTTTCCACTTTTAACCCATAAAATGTGTAATTAAATTTCTTTCTTAATGCAATCAAAAGTATTTCAATTTAATCCAGCTATGGAGTATTGTATTGACTTACATTTTCCTGGAAATTGAAGACAAAAGCAGTAATGGCTTAAGAGGCAGCAACTGGGTGAGTGGGCTGTACGCTTTGTATTCAATGACAGTAACTTCAATTGTGAGATGGTATTAAAAATAATGAAATTATTGCAAAATTTGTCTTTTCTTGGCGATGGGGTTGGTATTTGTAGAAATAGGGACGAAATGTGATGGGGAATGCGGTAGTATACATACGCAGGTTGAAAATGTCGTTACTGCTGTTTTAAGGATCACAGAAGCGTAATATGAAAATGTAGGTCTTTCAAAAAGAAAGTAGAACCTTTTGCTTGCATGGTTGTCTGAGATTAAAACTTGCACTCTTGTGATGAAAAATATTATAATTTTCCAGAACATATACTCATTACAAATCGAGTTACAAACCCATTATTCTCTGGCCTCTTAAAGTCGATAAATACAGGTTGAGATGAGAAAACTTCAACCAACTTCAGACTGATGTCATTTCTAAGCCACTCGTCCGACAGCTGTTAAAATTATTCCAGTGAAAGCTCATTATATTGTTTACAAGTGTATAAAAGCATTTTGGTTAGATTTTTCCAGAAAAAAAGTTATTCGTGATGGAATTCAAGCGTGATAGTGTGACTCATTTATATTTGGCTGGAAAACCACAACTGGCTATCGTTAGAGCACTCCAGCATTTAAATGTGAATAAATCGTTTGTGTCTAGTACCATCGCTCGTTACCGTGGTACTGCTAGCCTAGCCCGACGTCAGGGAAGTGGATGGATGAAAACAGCAACATCAGCAGAAATGGTTCGAAAAGTAAAGAAGCGACTAGACCGAAACCCCATTCGGCAAATATTGAAAAATGAGCTCGGGTTAAAGTCATTGAAATTCAAAAAAGTGTAAGAACTTACACCGCAACAAAAAGAAATTAGACTCAAAAGAGCTAATAAGTTGCTTTGCTTGGCCGAAAGTTTTGATCTGCCGAATTTGGTTTTCTCCGATGAGAGAACATTCGTTTTCCAGCAGTTTGTCAACAAACAAGATGATCGTGTTTACTTGCCAAAGAGGTCAGCGGAAAATGTGCACCTTCGGTTGGCCACCAGATCTCAAGCGCCGGCCATGGTGATGGTGTGAGCCGCCATAATAGCCGATGGACGCTCTCCGCTCGTATTAATCGACCGTGGCATCAGAATAAATGCCGAATATTATCGGGTTGTATTAAAGCCTTGGGCACGCAAACATTTTTTATGCAGACCTTGGACATTCCAACAGGACTGAGCACCATAGCACTCAGCACACGCCACCCAAGAATGATTACAAAATGAGGTTCCTCGCTTAATTTCCAGCGCACAATGGCCACCAAAATCTCCGGATCCCAATCCGTTGGACTATTGTGTCTGAAGTATTTTGGAAAGCAAGGTTGGGCACTAAAAAATTCCAAAGTGTCGATCACCTCGAGCAAGCGCTTCGCCGGGAATGGGCCAATATACCGCAGAGCAACATTCGGGCAGCGTGTGACGGTTTCATTGGCCGTTTGAAGGCCATAATTCGTGCCAAAGGTGACCAATTCGAACAAATCGAAACTTTTTTTTAAAAATATGATGCTGTTTCCGACTTGTTTTGCTTTCATTCAATGAAATTTAAAAAAAAATAAATAAAAATTATGGCGTTCATCTTTGTTGCAGTTTTTCGCCACAATGTAACCAAAAAATTCTTGTGACATGCCTTTCTTAAAATAATTTATTGGTAAGACAATTGGTAATGAGTTTATTCATTGGATTTGTTGGCTAAACAACCTTGATATAAATATTGAGATTTACACAAATGCATGACATTTTCACCAATTTTTAACAAAATCCAAAAGTCTCATACATTCCATATCTGCTTCAAACTTAATGGCATTGCATTAAACTTAATACTTATATGAACACCCTTTTTAATTCCTCCATTCTCTTTCGTTGCGGTTTTCTGCAAAAATTTCTTTGAAAACTGAGAATAAAAGGTTCCAAGGAATGCTGTCTCAATAATAACGAGTTTTTTTTATAGAATTTTATATTGTGTTTTCTACAGAAATTCTATATTTTATTTTCAATCCCAAAATTTTTTTTATTTTTCAAAAATCCCTTTGAGCTTTATGGGAATTTAAAGGATAAGGGGTCTAGTTGACAACAACTTGTCGTTTGAATTGGTTGAAATAATATTAAAATATAAACGATTATATGACAATTGGCGAATATAATAACATGGAAGGAACTGAGTTTATAACTCCTTTTCCTTTGGGCATCATGACATGACCTTTGATGAGACATTTTATGTTGGAAAATATCATATTTTTCTATGGAAAAAAGATAGGGATTTTGGGCTCTCCTCATTAATCCACAGATCTTCAATGGAATAATTTATTTCTTATTTCCTTTGAAGATGTTTATGGAAAAGCGGACAAATTAAGTTAATCAAGGCCAGTCTGCCCAATAGACATAGTATAAGCTCAACAAGTTCGTCTAAATATAAAAATTTTGTGTGAGTTAAGAAATGCCCTTAACCTAAGCTTAACACCAATACTCGTATTGTGATTTGCGAAATTTAGGTTTAGTTCTGGACCCAGTTAGACATATACGGGATTTTGTGTCGATAACATCCGACCACCTCAGAGCCGATGGTGATAACCCGATCACCATCAACCGATTTGGACCAAATCCGTTTTAGGACATTTGGAGTCGATCGCCCGTAGGCCTGCCTGTCTAGCTGTTGCGCACGATAACCCACTACCCGATACCCCGATTTGCTCCAAACTTGGTAAATCGTAATTATGGGCCATGGACCATATCGGTCCACTATCTTTCTGATATCTCCAGCACAACAAGTCAAAATTTACCTTATAGGGAGTATTCGATTTTTCGGTTATCAACAAACTTATATCCAGTTCTGATATGTGCAATATCGGTCAACTCCTTCAGGTACCTCCCCCCAAAAGGTATACATTTTAAAAGAAAATATTTTATTACACAGAAAGAGAAAGGATAGTCCGATTTTGCAAATTTTAATATTTGCATCAATTCTAGTTTAGGTGCGAAAATGGGCAATGTCAATGTTTTGAATAATCAAAACTATTATAAAATCCGAAATAAGCATCCGGTTCTCTTCATGTTTTACACATCGCATTATTTCTACTAACACAATATCTGCTGTGAAAATGGGATATATCGGTTCTCTGCTTTTGGTATATCAACCAAAACATGGGTCAAAATTTTGAATACCCATAGAACGCGAAATTAACATCTGATTCCATTCAGACTAGGAACATCTCAATATTTCTATTCTATTTCTTTCTTCAACACAAGATCTGTTAAAAAGATGGTGGAGATCGAACCATTTCTTCTGGTACCTCCTTCCATAGGGTTTAAGATGTTGAAAATCAAAACGCTCAAACAAAGCGAAATACGCATCCAACTTTCTTCAAATTTCACACATACAAATATTTTAGCTAACGCAAGATCAGTTGTGTAGATGATAGATGTCTGCCAACCCCTTTTGGTTCCTTACCCACAAAGATTCACAATTTTCAATACTTTTATCTGTCACAACTTGTGAAACAAGTCAGCGATTCTACACAACTTGTTATATCTAAATGTGTCTTTCAACTACAAACCTGAAACCGAAATTTATGATTTCACATAAAATTGAATACAAATGTTCGATTTTCTTGTAATTTTGTCCATACCAATATGTATACCCTACACCACATAGTGGTAAGGTGCATTTGTTTGTAACAATTTTAAGGATCTTCATAGAATCACTTTTTGAGTCGATTTATTTATTTATCTGATTGAGATGAAATTTTTCAAACATTATTTGTTTGGCCCAAGAACGAACCCTTTTGAAATTGGTGAGAATCAGTTCAAATTGAGATGTAGCTTTCATATATATTCAACGCATTTTGGGTTAATTGTGCACTAAATGGCGTTATCAGTGACCTGAATTTTGGCACATTCCACCGAATTCAGTCCAAAAGAAAGTACATCAAATTTGTTTCAGATATAGCTATTGTTCCCATATATATGTTTCATCCGATTTGGGGTTTTAAGTCCCTCACATGCATAATATGCACTCTACAAGAATGATATTTGGTACCAGATAACTTATAGAGTTCAAAAATACATCTCTCAAATTTTATCGAGGTCAGACCAGATTTGGATATAGCTCCCATATATATCAGGTGTTTTATTCGATTTGGTCTTAAAGTCCCTCGCATGTGTAATATGCACTTCACAACAATAATCTTTGATACCAGATATAAGATACAGCTCTGACAGAAGTGTCTAAAATTTTCTTAAAATCGATTCAGATTTGGACCAAGCTCCCATATATAGCATTTTCTGATTAAATGAAACCTTTTGCAGCGGGAATGAAACCTTTTGCAACGGAAATGAAACCTATTGCAGCGGGAATGAAACCTTTTGCAACGGGAATGAAACCTTTTGCAGCGGGAATGAAACCCTTTGCAGCGGGAATGAAACCTTTTGCAGCGGGAATGAAACCTTTTGCAGCGGGAATGAAACCCTTTGCAGCGGGAATGAAACCTTTTGCAGCGGGAATGAAACGTTTTGCAATTGAAATGAAACCTTTTGCAACGGAAATGAAACTTTTTGCAAATCCAATGAAAGTCTTACATTTATAGAAAGTATACATAGGAAAACATTTTTATTTGTAGTACGTATAACATTAAATTAACGAATTATTACTCATATAGTTAAATAGGTATGTCTGTTGATTATTAATATTTATGTTTACTAATATTATTTCTTAATTTTTAAAATAATATTTATTAAATTATTACATATTTTCATATTAAATAGTCTTGGTATTATACGTTAAAGGAAAAGAATAAATAAATTAAATGTTGGTCCTTATTGTGGTAATTTGAATGGGCAAGTCTGAAATATGAAATTTAGATTTATAATAATGTTTTATAGTTATAACATATTATTCATCTTACCTAATGAAGAGGTTCTCGATTCGCAGCTTGTGGGATTTTTAAGACCATATCCATTACGTAATTTGAGCAGTCTTGTTGAGTAAGCTGTTGAATGCTTCGTTCTATCACGTCCACAATATTATGCTCCGTTGAAAGGTCCCTGAGTTCAGCTCTTGCGTAACCTTTTATTTTTGAAAATGCATTTTCTATGGGATTTAGCATTGGTGAATATGGTGGTAAGAATTTAAGGCTGCATCTATTGTATTCAATTAAAGACTTTATATCATTTCTTTTGTGAATTTGCGCATTGTCCATTACTAAATAGGAGTCATTTAACTCAGGTCTAATTTTTTCCAAAAGCCCTTGAATAAAAAATTTGAACTTTTCTGCATTTACTGTTGAGTTTGATATTATCGTGTGATGCACTACTCCTCCGCTATTTATTGCCGCAATGAGGGTAACATTTCGGCCTTTGACTGTAGGCAGCACTATGTTTGCCCTTGTCCCTTGCCTGGAGCGTGCTTGACTTCTTCGTAAATGAAGATTAAATCCGCATTCATCTATGAAAATAATTTTTTCCCTTTGTTGAGGTACCCATCTTGTAAAGTCCCGAGCATACTGTTGCCTTAACTCTAATGTCCTGGGCTCATTCATCCGTTCTATTTCTATGGTACTTTGAGAAATATTTATATTTTTTTCTCTCAAGAGTTTTGTTTTTATTAGTTTGAGGGTAATACCTGGTTGATTTTCCACACAAATCTCTATGAAATTTAGGACTTCTGCTGTTAGTTTCTTAGTTCTATTCCCTCCACGTTTATTTTCAATCAGTACTCCATTATTTTGTTTATATCTTCTAATCAACGTTTTTGCTGAATTTAGTTTTATGGAAGTTACTTTTGCAGCCTCTGGTATTGTTCGCCCTTCCTCATACAGCTTAAAAAGTAACACTTTCATGTCTTTTGTAACTTTATTATAATGACCAACTCTGCTTCGTGTTCTTGAATTTCTTCTTTGAAGAGATTCTAGTATTCCTACAGCAGCAGTATTTGACGAGCTCGTTGAATCATGTTCCTCAGGTTCCCAATTGTCTGAACTTCCAGCGCTAAAATCGGGTTCGCTCATATTTACTTTTTATGCGTTTGACTGTCTGTCTAAAACACTACTAATTCAGTTTTTTTAATTTTTATTACAAATGACATTTGTGTAACGGTATTAATTTTCAAATTTTGTTTCATAATATGTCTTTCTTTTTCTTTCACATGATCTCTACTTCGTAGGGAGTGCAGCATCGATGCAAGTCAATCTTCTTTTTAATTCTTATGTTAGTTTCTTTTTGTTTTTTTTTTTTTTTGTTTTTTTTTTTTTTTTTTTTTTTTTTTGATTAGCAAACTGGAATTTTTGGTACAGTTTTTTTGCACACCAACATAAAAAAAAAACAAAATATGTATGTTTTGATTATTAGAATTAATTGCAATTTTTTGCTTCGTTTTTCATCTTATTATATTCACTTGCATCGATGCTGCACTCCCTACGAAGTAGAGATCATGTGAAAGAAAAAGAAAGACATATTATGAAACAAAATTTGAAAATTAATACCGTTACACAAATGTCATTTGTAATAAAAATTAAAAAAACTGAATTAGTAGTGTTTTAGACAGACAGTCAAACGCATAAAAAGTAAATATGAGCGAACCCGATTTTAGCGCTGGAAGCTCAGACAATTGGGAACCTGAGGAACATGATTCAACGAGCTCGTCAAATACTGCTGCTGTAGGAATACTAGAATCTCTTCAAAGAAGAAATTCAAGAACACGAAGCAGAGTTGGTCATTATAATAAAGTTACAAAAGACATGAAAGTGTTACTTTTTAAGCTGTATGAGGAAGGGCGAACAATACCAGAGGCTGCAAAAGTAACTTCCATAAAACTAAATTCAGCAAAAACGTTGATTAGAAGATATAAACAAAATAATGGAGTACTGATTGAAAATAAACGTGGAGGGAATAGAACTAAGAAACTAACAGCAGAAGTCCTAAATTTCATAGAGATTTGTGTGGAAAATCAACCAGGTATTACCCTCAAACTAATAAAAACAAAACTCTTGAGAGAAAAAAATATAAATATTTCTCAAAGTACCATAAAAAATGGTTTAAGGGAATTAAAAATTACTTTGAAGATGGCTTCCATAGAAATAGAACGGATGAATGAGCCCAGGACATTAGAGTTAAGGCAACAGTATGCTCGGGACTTTACAAGATGGGTACCTCAACAAAGGGAAAAAATTATTTTCATAGATGAATGCGGATTTAATCTTCATTTACGAAGAAGTCAAGCACGCTCCAGGCAAGGGACAAGGGCAAACATAGTGCTGCCTACAGTCAAAGGCCGAAATGTTACCCTCATTGCGGCAATAAATAGCGGAGGAGTAGTGCATCACACGATAATATCAAACTCAACAGTAAATGCAGAAAAGTTCAAATTTTTTATTCAAGGGCTTTTGGAAAAAATTAGACCTGAGTTAAATGACTCCTATTTAGTAATGGACAATGCGCAAATTCACAAAAGAAATGATATAAAGTCTTTAATTGAATACAATAGATGCAGCCTTAAATTCTTACCACCATATTCACCAATGCTAAATCCCATAGAAAATGCATTTTCAAAAATAAAAGGTTACGCAAGAGCTGAACTCAGGGACCTTTCAACGGAGCATAATATTGTGGACGTGATAGAACGAAGCATTCAACAGCTTACTCAACAAGACTGCTCAAATTACGTAATGGATATGGTCTTAAAAATCCCACAAGCTGCGAATCGAGAACCTCTTCATTAGGTAAGATGAATAATATGTTATAACTATAAAACATTATTATAAATCTAAATTTCATATTTCAGACTTGCCCATTCAAATTACTACAATAAGGACCAACATTTAATTTATTTATTCTTTTCCTTTAACGTATAATACCAAGACTATTTAATATGAAAATATGTAATAATTTAATAAATATTATTTTAAAAATTAAGAAATAATATTAGTAAACATAAATATTAATAATCAACAGACATACCTATTTAACTATAGCATTTTCAGATTAAATGAAACCTTTTGCAATTCAAATGAAACTTTTTGCAGCGGAAATGAAACCTTTTGCAGTGGAATTGAAACCTTTTGCAGTGTGCAACCGAAATGAAACTTTTTGCAAATCAAATGAAACGTTTAGATTTTTAGAAGGAAAAATAACAAAACATTTTTATTTTTAGTAGGTTTAAAATTAAATCAATTAATTATAACTAATATATTGACAAAGAGGATTTTTTATTGATTATAAATATCTACATTTATTTATATTATTTCTTAAATTTCCAATTATTGTAATAACAAATGGTCCTTTAATGATTTGATTTAAAATGCTTCCATATTATTAAATTCCAAATGCTTAACGCTAAAAAGAGAAATTTAAACAAATTTTGGCCTTTATAGGTATGGCCAGGACTGAAATGTGAAATTAAGCTTTACCACAATTTTTTATAGTTATAGTATACTATTAATCTTACCTAATAAAGGATTCCCGCTTCGCAGCTTTATTGATTATGGAGATAGAGCGGTCGTGATTTCAATAGGCAGATAAGTGGAAATCATTAAATCAACTATGATCATGATTGTATATACTTTATGGGGTCTTCGACGAATATTTAGAGGTGTTACAAACCGAATGACAAATTTAATATATCCTCCTTTCCATGGAGGAGATTCTAAAAAGGTACCTAATCTCCTTTGAAAAAAAATACCTTGAAAAACTTTTTTCAATCTTTCTGCATCTTTACTTGTGTTTTATGGAAGCTTAAGAAAAAATATTATAAAAACATAGTTATTAATAATCAATAAAAATTCCTCTTTAACTATATATTAGTTATAATTAGTTGATTTAATTTTAAACCTACTAAAAATAAAAATGTCTTGTTATTTTTCCTTCTAAAAATCTAAACGTTTCATTTGATTTGCAAAAAGTTTCATTTCGGTTGCAAAAGGTTTCACTTCGGTTGCAAAAGGTTTCATTCCCGCTGCAAAAGGTTTCATTTCCACTGCAAAAGGTTTCATTTCCACTGCAAAAGGTTTCAATTCCACTGCAAAAGGTTTCATTCCCGCTGCAAAAAGTTTCATTTGAATTGCAAAAGGTTTCATTTAATCTGAAAATGCTATATATGAGTAATAATTCGTTAATTTAATGTTATACGTACTACAAATAAAAATGTTTTCCTATGTATACTTTCTATAAATGTAAGAGTTTCATTGGATTTGCAAAAAGTTTCATTTCCGTTGCAAAAGGTTTCATTTCAATTGCAAAACGTTTCATTCCCGCTGCAAAAGGTTTCATTCCCGCTGCAAAGGGTTTCATTCCCGCTGCAAAAGGTTTCATTCCCGCTGCAATAGGTTTCATTTCCGTTGCAAAAGGTTTCATTCCCGCTGCAAAAGGTTTCATTTAATCTGAAAATGCTATATATCTTTATTCGATTTCTAATTTATTATGCACCAAATGGCTAATATCAGCCCTGGTCTGGAAGCAAGAATGTCAAATTTTGTGAAAATCGATTAAGACAAATATATATATATTTGGTGTTTTAGTCCCTCACATTCGTAATATGCCCTCCACAGCAATAATCTTTAGTACCTGATATCAGATATAACCCAGAAATACCTGAGCCAAATTTTATCAAGATCAGATTAGATTTGGATATTACTCCCATATAAATGTCTAGTTCTATGTTCAAGTTCCTCATATACGTAATATGCATTCCACAAAACTGATATTTGATACCGGACATCAGATACAGCTCCAAAATATATCAGCCAAATTTTATCAAGATTGGTTCAGATTTTTATGCACCTTCGATATACATACATCTACATACGGTTAGTGTCCACCATATATATAATATCAACCCAAATTGAAGAGATTTTTTCATACTCAACCGAGTTTTCCATTCGGTGAAAATGGGTCCGGTATGTCTATTGCTCAAATATATATTTTTATACTACGGCCTAAAACTGAAAATTGTCTGTGCAGGTCTACGTCTTCGTATAGCCCCCATATAGCGCTACCTCCCGCTATTCGGTATTTTGATGATGTTAGCGACAGTTTTCACCGGAATTGTTTTAAATTTAGTACTTGAAGTTCGTAATGGATACTACAGCTTAAGACAGAAAATTATCTGTACAGTTCTACGTCTTCGTATAGCCCCCATATAGAGGTACCTCCCAATATTTGGTATTTTAATGATTTTAGTGACATTATTCACAGGAATAGTTTTAAATTTAATATTTGAAGTTCGTAATGGATACTACAGACTAAAACAGAAAATTGTCTGTGCAGATCAACGCTTTGGTATAGCCCCCATATAACGGTGACAAAAACCATCAAAATGCAGAATCCTCCCGATATTCGGCATTTTGATGGTTTTTGTCACATTTTTTCACGCATTTGTCTAATTGGTATTTGTTGGTCATAATGGGTTATAGCTCCGGTGGCGAAACATTATATATAGCTCTATGTTTTGGTACAGCCCCCATAAAGTGATGCTTCCCGAAATTTGGTGTTTTCATGATTTTTTCCACCTTTTTCCACGGATATGTCTATGAATTGCTATTTGTAGTTCATAATGGGTTCTAGGTCAGGTGACATTGAATATTTAGATCTACATTTTTCTATAGCACACATATTACACTACCCACCGACATTCGGTGTTTTGATAATCCTAGTCACATTTACCCACGAAACTGTTTCAAATTTGGCATTTAATCCTTAAAGTATAAAATTGTCAATAGAGGTTCCCGTTTTGGTGTGGCCTCAACCACTTTATGGTTTTTTGAAAAGTTTAACATCATTATCCAAATGTTCTTACTAGTATTTGTAGTTTAGAGTGGAACACATTTGAAATCAGATACTTTTTTATAAAAATGTTTTCTTTACCCAATGGTGGAGGGTATTAAAAGTTCGGCCTGGCCGAACTTAATGTTTTTTTAAAAGCTTTAATATAATCCTTCTCGGATCGATATCATTCACTCTATAGAGTGATATATGGTATAAAATATAACAATGTTTCCATCAAATTTGATGAACATCGATTCAGAATTGTATATGCCTCCCATATATTAGCTCCTTCTGAAACCAAATTATTACTACTCTAAAGCCAAAGGTTGATAATTGGTACTTCAAATAAATTTCCAATATAAATTCTTCTGTTACCGCAGCTCTATTAAATATGCATAGTGGTGTAGGGTATCATATAGTCGGCCCCACCCGACTTTTGACTTTCCCTTATATAATTCTTATCTATACAGCAATGTTGTTTGGTCTAGAGGTACGAATTGCTCCGTCAAACTTGTTGAGAATCGATTCAGAGTTGGGTATAGTTCCCAAATTATGGTTACTCTAAAGCCGTGATAGGCATTCGAATAAGGTTCATAGTTGGTACAATCTAGTTCACATAAATAGCCAATATAAAATTTTTTGTTACGGGAGCTCTACTAAATACGCATAGTTTGAGTAGAGTATCATATTGTCAACTCCGCCCGACTTTTGACTTTTCCTTACTGATTTTCTCTAATGTTGCGAGAAATCCGCGGAAAAAAATGTTCGCTTTGTGTGCGTCATTCACTATAGCCCCCATATAATGTTAACCCCCTCGTCCACGATTTACCATGGTGGAGGGTACACACATTTTTACGTGGGCAAGTTTAATGCAGTTTTATTTGTTACATTTTAATTCAGTGTTCTCAACAGTGGAATGGGCTCCTTTTATTTTTTTTTTTATAATTAATTTAATTTTTTTTTTTTTTTTTTTTGATTGCGTCCCCCATTTGTTTGCCCTGCAACACATCAACTCAAACATTATAACAATCCCCTAAATTAAATGCAATTTTGTATTACATTTTATTATTTATTAGCATCGTTTTTATTTTTTTGCTGCTGCTGCAAAAGATGCTGGAATGTAGGGTGGAAAATAAACCGAAACTTTTAGATTACAATATTAAGCTTTCAGAGAATACCACAAACGACAACAATAGCAACAACTGCAACAGAAACAAGTACCAGAACTATAACATGCCATTATATTATACTATAACAACAATAACAACAACAAATTATTCCTTTTGTTTCCATGAAATGTGAAATCAACTCTTGCAGAGAGAGAGAGAGCGAGGGAAGAGAGTGCAAAAAAAATTGCAACGACGAACCGGGCCGGGCCAGGCCAGGCTTCTGCCATTATGAAGCTCAAATGAAATTTCCATAATACATAAAATTGCATGTTGAGGTTGTTTTATGCAAATTGCCAATTGCAACTTTTCACCAGCAACTCCCAGTCGAGGGGAATTGTTGGAGATCTGGTCGAGAACCCTGTAACACAATTTATGCAGTGGGCTCATTGCTATTGTTGTTGTTGTTGCTACTGCTACTGTTGCTGTTAAAATGTGCAACAATAACAATAATGTATAAAAATAATTAATTCATATGCAAACAATATTAAAAATTTAAGGAACTCTCGAAGTGCGTGTGTTTGTGTGTGTGTGCGTGCGTTAGTTGTCAAAATGCCATGGAAGTAGATGATGCCTAGCATCCTAGGCAGGTGCAATGGGCAAATAATGAAAATAGTAAACGTTTTTTTAGTAGGCCATCCAAAACCCATGTGGGAAACGACTTAGGGAGAGTACGGCCGGAAAAGTGAGCACCTACAGGGCGAGATGCACCTGCAACCAATTTCAGACTGCTGTCATTTCTAAGCCACTCGTCCGACAGCTGTTAAAATTATTCCAGTGACAGCTCTTTATATTGTTTACAAGCGTACAAAAGTATTTTAGTAAGAATTTTCAAGAACAGTAGTTATTCGTGATGGAATTCAAGCGTGATGGTGTGATTTCTTTAAATTTGGCTGGAAAACCACAAGTGGCTATCGTTAGAGCACACCAGCATTTAAATGTGAATAAATCGTTTGTGTCTCGTACCATCGCTCGTTACCGAGATACTGACAGTGTAGCCCGACGTCAAAGAAGTGGACTGAAGAAAACAGCAACAAGCGACTTGATCGAAACCCACGTCGCAGTGGCCGAAAAATGGATTTTGAGCTGAATAATGAGCTCGGGGTAAGGCCATTGAAATTCCAAAAAGTGCAAGAATTTACACCGCAACAGAATGAAAATAGACTCAAAAGAGCTAAAGAGTTGCTTCGCTTGGCCGAAAGTGATGAACTACCGAATTTGGTTTTCTCCGATGAGAAAACATTCGTTGTCCAGCTGTTTGTAAACGAACAAATGATCGCTATCGTTAGAGCATTCCAGCATTTAAATGTGAATAAATCGTACCATCGCTCGTTACCTAGATACTGACAGCGTAGCCGGACGTCAAGCAAGTGGACGTAAGAAAACAGCAACATCAGCAGAAATGGATCGAAAAATAAAGAAGCGACTTGATCGAAACCCGTATCGCAGTGGCCGAAAAATGGCTCTTGAGCTGAACATGTCGTAATATTCTATTCGGCAAATATTGAAAAAATGAGCTCGGGATAAAGCCATTGAAATTACAAAAAGTGCAAGAATTTACACCGCAACAGAAAGAAAATAGACTCAAAAGAGCTAAAGAGCTGCTTCGCTTGGCCGAAAGTGGAGAACTGCGGAATTTGGTTTTCGCCGTCTCCAATGAGAAGGGTGTATTAAAACCTTAGGCGCGCAAACATTTTGGCCGCAGACCTTGGACTCAGCGCGATCACACTCAGCACGCGCCATCAAAGAATGGATACAAAATTAGATTCCTCGCTTCATTTCCAGCGCACAATGGCCACCAAAATCTCCGGATGCCAATCCGTTGGACTATTGTGTTTGGAGTATTTGGCCAAAATACCGCAGAGCAACATTCGGACAGCCTGTGACGATTTCATTGACTGTTTGAAGGCCATAATTCGTGCCAAAGGTGAACAATTCGAACATTTTTGTTTTCATTTGTTGCAGTTTTTTTTTATTTCACCCTGTACACTCGAAACAACTTGAATATAGCTTAAAGTACCATCAACACCAAAACTTGCGATTTTTACAGTATTTCTTATGGGATATAGGTATGTCAATCTGACAACAGCGAACTTTCTAAGAACAGCAAGTGGACTTGGTTAGAACATCTGTTGAGAGACCGACCTTTAAAAACATTCAGTCAGGATTAAACTTGAGTTTAAAATAAAATAAAATTGAAGAATTTTTTTAAATTTCTTAAAGAAAACATTAAGGAAAGGTCAAAAGTCGGGCGGGACAAACTATATTATACCCTACAACACTTTGCATATTTAGTGTAGCTCTCGTAAAAAAAGGTTTATATTGGGCATTTCTGAGCCCTATGAGATATCTAGTACAAAATATAATTATTGTAGATTGCATATTCTGAAAGTGGGAGATTTAAAACGAAATCTGATAAATCATGTATATCGGAGCAAGTTTTAATTATTAAATGCGACTGGTAGTCCAAAAACGCACTCTATTTTGTGCACAACAAACCTGAAATCGGATAATGATATATATGGGAGCTATATATCTAAATCTGACCCTATCTTTATAAAATTGAAAACAATTATTTCGTGGCTGTATCTGATATCTAGTACCAAATCTTGTATAGTGCATTTTACGAATTTGAGGGACTTAAAGGGACAAATCGGATGAAACATATATATGGAGCTTACTACATCTCAACCGATTTTCACTAAATTTGATGTACTTTCTTCTAGGCCGGATTTCGGAAGGATGGGCCAAAATTCAGGCCATTTGGACTGATATTGGCCACTTGGTGCTCAATTAACCCGAAATAGACCGAAGATATTTATGGGAGCCATATCCAAATCTGAACCGATTTCGATAAAAAATTTAAAACAGCTATTTCTGGCCTGTATCTGATATCTGGTGCCAAATATCACGGTTTTGGAGTGCATATTAGGAATGTGAAGGACCTAGAAACCAAATCCGAAGAAACATATATATGGGAGCTATAGCTATATCTGAACCGATTTTCACTACATTTGACGTACTTTATTTTAGGCCGAATTCGGTAGGATGGAAATTTGGGCTGATATTGGCCATTTAGTGCACAATTAACCCGAAATCGGTTGAAGAGCTATATCCAAATCTGAATTGATTCTCACCAATTTCAATAGGGTTCGTCCTTGGGCAAAATAAATCGACTCAAAAAGTGATTCTATGAAGATCCTCAAAAGTAACTATGGGTCTATCTCGCTTCCTTCTATATGTTACGAACAAATGCACAAAGACAAAATACCCTTACCACTACGTGGTGTAGGGTATAAAATCAGTCAGGACAAAACGTGTGTTTAAAAATATATTATTTTTTTTTTTTTTTTTTTTTTTTTGAAAAACCTTTTTCATCTCCGAAAACGATTTCCACCCCTTCGGACATTTAGCTCTATTGTTTTGGACAATATATTTTAAGTAAATTGTTGCATTTTCAGCTATGATTTTTGAGGACCACCAGAGATTAGAAGTGCATTATGCCTTAAGAAAATTGTTAATTTCTCCAAAACTCTAAAAATGCATACAGTATCCAAATATAAACATCACTTCAGGCTGGTAACGCTGAACAACTATTTCTAAAAAGAAAAGAAGAAGAAACAAAACATACACCATCACCCAACATGCAATATCGTATGGATATGAAGTTTTTGATGCAATATTGGTGAATTTGTTAATGCACGCATCGATGGCTTGTGACAACAAATAAACTTCATCGCACACACCAATGGATAAACAATAACAGGATTGAACAACTGAAGATAGTGGAACATCCTCAAACCCAATATGCAAATGGGTTTACTGTTTGGTTTTCATCCCAAAAAGCCCAGCCAGATGGTTGTGGAGAATGGGCATACCGATATTAGGATATACAGGGTGAGATACAAAAAACTGCAACAAAGTCAAATGCCATAATTTTTAAATTTTTTGTTTTTCAAATTTTATTGAATGAAAGCCAAAAATGTCGGAAATAGCATCAAATTTTAGAATAAGTTTGGATTTGTCTTCATTGGTCACCTTTGGCACGAATTATAGTCCTCAAACGGCCAATGAAACCGTCACACCCTGCCCGAATGTTGCTCTGCGGTATTTTGACCCATTCCCGGCGAAGCGCTTGCTTGAGGTGATCGGCATGTTGGTATTTTTAGTGCCAACCTTGCTTTCCAAAATACTCCAGACACAATAGCCCAACGAATTAGTGTCCGGAGATTTTGGTGGTCATTGTGCGCTGAAAGGGAAGCGAGAAACCTCATTTTGTAACCATTCTTGGGTATCGCATGCTGAGTGCGATGGTGCTGAGTTCTGTTGGAATGTCCAAGGTCTACGGCCATAATGTTTGCATTCCCAAGGCTTCAATACACCCTCCAGAATATTTTCGCGATAATATTCGGCATTTTTTTAGATGCCACGGTCGATTAATAAGAGCGGAGGGCGACCATCGGCTGTTATGGCGGCCCACACAATCACCATGGCCTGCGCTTGAGTTCTGGAGGCCAACCGAAGGTGCATATTTTCAGCTGACCTCTTTGGCAAGTAAACATGGTCATTTTGTTTGTTTACAAACTGCTGAGCAACAAGGGTTTTCTCGTAGGAAAAAACCAAATTCGGCAGTTTACCACTTTCGGCCAAGCGAATCAAATCTTTAGCTCTTTTAAGTCTATTTTCTTTCTGTAGCGGTGTAAATTCTTGCACTTTTTGGAATTTCAATGGCCTTCCGCCGAGCTCATTGTTCAATATTTGCCGAATGGAATATTTCGATATGTTCAGCTCACGAGTTCAGCTCACGGCCACTGAGACGCGGGTTTCGATCAAGTCGCATCTTTACTTTTCCAAGCATTTCTGCTGATGTTGCTGTTTTCTTCCGTCCACTTCCTTGACGTCGGGCTACGCTACCAGTACTACGGTAACGGGCGAAGGTACGAGACACAAAAGATTTATTCACATTTAAAATGCTGGAGTGCTGTAACGATAGCCACTTGTGGTTGTCCAGCCAAATATAAAGAAATCACACCATCACGCTGGAATTATATCACGAATAACTTTTTTTCCTGGAAAATTCTCACCAAAAGCATTTTGTACGCCTGTAAACAATATAAGGAGCTGTCACTGGAATAATTTTTACAGCTGTCGGACGAGTGGCTTAGAAATGACAGCAACCTGAATTAAGTTGAAGTTTTTTCATCTCAGCCTGGATTGGTAAAATATATCAGGATGTTTTGCAAGGATCTATTGAAGTCTATCATATCAGTTCAAATACTTTTCCGTGGTACATCCTGTTAAACCCCCTGTAAAAAGAGGAAATTTAAAGAAAGAAATCCTTCATTTAAGAAAATTTTCGAATTTTATCTACCTCTGCATTTCAACCTAATGTACCTGGCAATTTAACTTACTAACATATTTTTTTCTTTGAAATTTATGCGAATATTTGCTAGAGTTAAAGGCATTTACCTTGCATCCAATCCACCCGTTTGAGCACTACTGGGCAACAACTATTCGTTTTATTCTATTATTGCATGAACAATATGAAGGCCTTGTATAGATTGTATTGCATTTGTGTGCATGTGTGGGTGTAAGTGAAGCTGTTTTCATAAATATTCATAGTTTGTAAACAGTTTAAAACAACATTGATGCACTCATATACGCCATAGCATGGCGTATTAATACATACATGGAAATTTAATAAATTACATATGTTTTCAAAACTAGAAATACAATTAAAATATCTCATAATGGATTTCTGTTTATCATTCGGGTGGATTAAAATTGCAACACTTTCTCCTTTGGCAAAATATGAATAGAGATTTTGCAGCTGAGATGTGACAAAAGGTGCCTCATTAAAATAACGGCTGTAGATTCAAGGGAGGTATCCTCTAAGGTTAAAACTACCAAATCTTATGCTAACTCCTCCGAAATATTCATCCATCTAAATTAATAAAAGAGTAAAGTAATTTACTGACTGACAGACTTAGCGATACATTAAGCTCAGATGAAACGGCTGAAATAAAAATTTTGAGTGAATTTCACTCTTTGGAAATTCGTACTAGAACGGTTCGGAATGTATCAAAATGTACTAAATATAGTATCCTTTGTATTTAAGGAAGCACTAGAGCTAGAACTCTTGAATTTGGAAGAAGGGTCACTGATGGAATGTAGGATAGATATACCAAAAACGTGGAAGGAACGGATGGAGCTGGAATGCTGAAATTTACTACTACATTCTGAGAAATGTAGGTAGTTTTGGAAATTCGTACTTATGTATACTAAATGATACTAAATTTGGTACACTATAAATATTGTGTGAACTGGTAGAGTTGGAATCCTCAAAGTTGATTACTCTCGGAGTGTAGGATTGGGATAAATAGGTAGTTTTGGATATTTGTACTTATATATATATACTAAAATATACTAAATTTTGACACAACTTGGATTTATGTCAACCGATTGATCTGGAATCTTGAAATTTAAAACCAGTAAGGAAAGCTCAAAAGTCGGGCGGGGCCGACTATATGATACCCTACACCACTATGCATATTTAGTAGAGCTCTCGTAAAAAGGTTTATACAGGGCATTTCAGAGCTCTATGAGATATTTGGTACAAAATCAAAATCTATCTAATTCTATCGTGCATTTTACGAACTATAGCTATCTTTGAACCGGGTTTCTCCAAATTTGACGTATTAGCTTCTAGACTGAATTCGGTCTTATGTACGAAAATTCAAGTGATTTTGGCTGATATTGGCCATTTGTTGCACAATTAACACGAAATCGGATGAAGATACATATGGGTGCTATATCCAAATCTGAACAGATTTTGATAAAATAAAAATCGACTATTTTTTCTGATATCTGGTACCAAATATCATTCCTGTGAAGAGTGTATTACGAATGTAAGGGACTTAAAGAGCAAATCGGATGAAACAAATATATGGGAGCTAGAGCTATATCTGAACCGATTTTTACTAAAATTTGTGTACTTGCTTATAGGCTGGTTTCGGTCGGATTTGCCAAAATTCATGCCATTTGGGCTGATATTGGCCATTCGATGCACAATTAACACGAAATCGGATGAAGATATATATGGGAGGCATATCCAAATCGGAACAGATTTTAATAAAATAAAATCAACTATTTTTGGGCTTTATCTGATATCTGGTACCAAATATCATTCTTGTGGAGTGCATATTACGAATGTGAGAGGCTTAAAGATCAAATCGGATGAAAGATATATATGGGAGCTATAGCTATATCTGAACCGATTTTCTCCAAATTTGATATACTTGCTTCTAGGCCGAACTCGGTTGGGTGTGCCAAAATTCAGGTAATTTGGACTGATAGTGGACATTTGGTGCACATTTAACCCGAAATCGGATGAAGATATATATGGGAGCTATATCCAAATCTGAACCGATTTCGATAAAATTTAAAACAGCTATTTCTGTGCTCCATCTAATACCTGATACCAAATATCACGGTTGTGGAGTGCATAGTAGGAATGTGAGGGACTTAAAGATCAAATCGGATGAAAGATATATATGGGAGCTATAGCTATATCTGAACCGATTTTCTCCAAATTTGATATACTTGCTTCTAGGCTGAACTCGGTTGGGTGTGCCAAAATTCAGGTAATTTGGACTGATAGTGGACATTTGGTGCACATTTAACCCGAAATCGGATGAAGATATATATGGGAGCTATATCTAAATTTGATCCGATTCTCACCAATTTAAATAGGGTTCGTCCTTGGGCCAAAAAAATATTGTTTGGAAAATTTCATCTCAATCGGATAATAAATGCGACCTGCATTTTGTTCACAAGAATACATGGACAGACGGACGGACGGACGGACGGACGGACAGACGGACTGACATGCATAAATCGACTCAGAAAGTGATTCTATGAAGGTTCTCAAAAGTAACTATGGGTCTATCTCGTTTCCTTCTCCATGTTACAAACAAATGCACAAAGACATAATACCCTTACCACTATGTGGTGTAGGGTATAAATATACTAAATTTTGACACAACTTGGATTTATGTCAACCGATTGAGCTGGAATCTTGAAATTTAAAATTAAGATTACTGTTGGCGTATAGGATTGGATTGTGATGGAAGTTTTGGAAATTCGTACTGGGGTTACTGTGTTGGATTGTGGTATGTAGATAGCTTTGAAAATTCATACTTGGGTGTACTAAATAATACTAAATTTGGAATAACAAGGATTTGGGTGAACCGGTAGGGCTGGAACGCTGATATTGGAAAATACGATTTCTAATGGATTGTATGATGCAGGTTGTTATGGAAATGTGAACTTATGAGTAGTAAATGGTACTAAGATATGTACAAATTGGAATTGAGCTGAACCTATATGGCTGGAATTCTGAAATTTGGAAATTACATTTCTATGGGATTGTATGATTGCGTATGGAAGTAGTGTGGAGCTTTGGAGTGTAGGATTGGGGTATGTGGGAAGTTTTGGGAATTGGTTATTTTGTGTCCTAAATTCGGTACAATTTGAGTGTGTGTGTGAACCGATTGGACTGTATTCCTGGAATTTGGAATTAAGATTTCTCTTGGAGTACAGAATCGGGGTATATAGGAACTTTTGGAAATTCGTGATTATGTGTACCTCAAATGTATCCTCAAATTTAATATACTATTATTGTATGAAAAGTAATAAATGGTACTTTATTTGGTATTGGTTGAAGGGATTGAGTTAAAAGCCTGAAATATGATATTGAGGTCTCCGTTGGCACCTGAACTTAAGATATGGTGGTGGTATTATAAATGTGTACTATAATTGTACGAAAAGTACTAAGTAGTACAATATTGAGGAGAAAGCTGGAATCCTCAAAATTTACAAAATTCAAAATTTATTTATTGAAGTCTTTGTCGGCATCTGAACTAAAAATATGGAGGTGGTATTATAAATGTGTACCATAATTGTACGAAAAATACTAAATAGTATGGTATTAGGTGAAGGGAGATATGGAATATCGAAATTTGATATTGTCTCTGTCCCTGTATATTTACTAGAATTGCAATAAAAAATAATTGCTAGTACTAAATTGTACTAATACTAATTTTGGATAACACGAAAAGTACTAAATAGTACTAATTTTGGTATTTTGTGAATTGGAATCCTAAAAATTTGGTATAGATGTCGCTGTTGGTGTTTGTGGTTAAGATATGGAGGTGATTTTAGAAATGTATACTATAATTGTTTGAAAAGTACTAAGTGGTACTAAATTTGTTATTGGGTGGAGGGTTAGAGCTTGAATCCAAATACTTGATATTGGGGTCTTTTTTGGTCTCTGTGATTAAGATATTAAGGTGTTTTCGGAAACGTGTACTATAATTGTACGAAAAGCACTAAATAGTACAACATTTGATCTCGGTTAAAGGGATAGCGACAAAATTCTGAAATTTGATATTTAGATAACTGTAGGTGTCAGGTGCGTATTACAATTGTTGGAAGGATTAGAGCTGATTTTTAATTTTAATATGGATTTCACTGCTGGCGTCTGTAGTTGAGAGAAACGGGTGGATTTGGTAATTCGTGCTATGAACGAATAATGACGCTAAAATCATCACAGTAGTGAATATGGGGAGGTACCGATATATGGGGGCTATACCGAAACGTGGACCTACAAGGCTCATTTTCAATGCCAAAAGTCCTACAGACATAATATACATTTGAGTAAAATTTTATCAACTACTTTATTTCGTTCGGAAGCTAGAGTGATTTCCACAGTCGGACAGACGGACGTAAGGACAGACATATGGAGGGACATCGCTAAATCGACATAGAATTTTATGCTGATAAAGAATATATGTACTTTGTGGGGTCTAAAATGTATATTTCGAGGTGTTACAAACAGAATGGCAAACTTATTATTTTCTCCATTTTATGGTGGAGGGTATAAAAAGACATAACGCGAACTGTTAGAAAGAATCTTAAACTTTTAAGATCGCTGACGATGAAACGGACACTTGCTAGTCCCATATAAGACAATCATATAATTACAATTAAAATCCGTTGATCCTATATTGACTTCTAAAATAAACTCCTTAAAAAATCCACCATTATAGCTCTTGACCCATATATGGCTATTGGCCACTATTATAGGTCTGTGAATTTACAGCTTCACCAAAATGTTGGCTACAATAAAAAATGGACCCTTTATTAATACCTTGACATGACATGAAAAATTGCTGGCAAAAGGAAATATTAAATAAGCATTTGTATGACTTATCCCTCTGAGGCCAACATCTGAAAACTTGCCATACGGTTCAACTTTTGCAGCCTCACAGGCGAATGTGGCCTAAATCGTATTTTATTAAAAAACAGAAAGTGAAACATATATCGCTGACAAATGCACTGGCTGCAGAGAGGATGGAGGGGAAATAATAAAAAGAGACACCCCCATCTCCCTATCTACAACCCATTTCCAGGTCTTGTTGCAATTTCACTGTCAAAAGATTCACACACACACACACAGAGACACAGTGAAATTGTGTTTCACAAAGACCACAGAGAATTGTACCAACAAAAAAAAAAAGAGAAAACAGAACTGAACTGAAAACTAACAAATGGAACTCAAAGAAGAAAAGAGAACAGCATTTGAGACTTTTGTTACAAAATATTCCATGGTAATAGCAATGCCGACATTGTCATCATAATCGGTTCGTTGGTTGGGTTGGTTTCGGTTGGGTTTGGGTTTTGGTTTGAGGAAAGGAAGATGCACAACAATTGCACAACATTGTCGGCGTATTAAAAACACACTCGCACTCACTCACACACACAATGGCAATTGTTAGTTGGTGTGCCGCCATGACTATTGACAAATTCTGCATAATGACAATATTTCAAAAATGATACTCTGTTGCCGTTGTGCGACGTTAAGGATACACTTTGCGAGTGCATGTGTGTGTGTGTGTGCGTGGGCCAAAATAAATGATAATAAGCTTTTGTATTTGTTATGCCAACACATTGCGAAATGGCAAACCCACAACACAAAAGCCACCATGCAATGCCCCCGCTATCTGTACTTGAATTCACTCACTATTGTTCCCATGAAGTGCAGAATAACACCTTTCACCGAACTTGGGCGAGCATTCAAATTAAAATGGCAATTGTTTGTGTCAGCCGCCATTTCCCACAATCGCTACAATTGAAAATAGTGAATACAATTAGTATTTGGAATATATTTGAAATTTTTCATTGGCACTGGAAAATTGTCCGCGGCAGATGTCTATTAAAAATATAAATAATTTAAATGGAAAATATGTGCATGTTGTGCTTCTCGGGCACGCATTTTATGTTTATGTTCCACAAATCGAAAATATATTTAAGAACTTCAATGGATAGAAGTTAAATAGGTCGTTTAAGCCGTCTCCTATTAATAGAAAATCATGAGTCTTCTATACATAGAAGACTTTTAAAGAAGAATTTCGGAAAAAGAACATATTCTAAAGAAGTCAATTTAGATGTGTTTTACATCCATAAGGTTGTTACTAGTCCTGTATTAATCGAAGACCGCTTGGAAACTAAACAAAGATGGAAGTTGTTTTATAGGCAGACAACATCTTTTAATCATCATATGCATTGAAAACCTTTCTGAGGTTTTCTCTATACTTAAAATCTTTCAGAAGTTCTGTTCATCTATACATAAAAAACCCCACAATATGCAGTATACCTCTAAGGGGATTTCTTTAGGTGAAACAAGTTAAAAAGCAGTAAGAACTTTGAATACCCTCCACCATTTGGAAAGAATTTGGAAAATTTCAAAAAAAAAACAAATTCCGTTAGAAATTCTGTTAAAATGTTAAAAATACCGAATATAGCCGTTATATTGGGGTCTATACGACGTGGACCTACATAGGCATTCTTTGTCATACGCCATTACCATATTTAAATTTGAAACTTTAAATCATCAAAATATGATATATAGGGAGGTACGGTTATATCGGAGCTGTGCGAAGACTTGGACCAGCATAGACAACTTTCTGTCACAGGCTGTAGCATCCAATGCAAACTTCAAACACGGCAACTCAAACAGTTTCGGTGGGTATTTATTGTACCTAAAATCGTCAAAATACCGAATAAAAGGAGGTACTGATGTATGGGGCCTATACGAAGACCTAGACCTGTATAGACAATTTTCTGTCACTGACTGTTGTTCCCATTGCGAACTCTAAATGCGTAATTTAAAACTATTCCGGTGAAAAATGTCCATAAAATCATTAAAATAACGAATATCGGGAGGTACCGTTATATGGGAGCTATACGAAGACGTGGACCTGCACTGACAGTTTTCTGTCTTAGGCTGTAGTATCTACTACGAACTTCAAATACCAAATTTGAAACAATTCTGGTGAAAAATGTCCATAAAATCTTTAAAATATCGAATATAGGGGGGGGGAGCTATACGAAGACGTGGACCTGCACAGACAGTTTTCTATCTTAGGCTGTAGTATCCATTACGAACTTCAAATACCAAATTTTAAACTATTCCGGTGAATAATGCCTCTAAAATCAGCAAAGTACCGAATATCGGGAGGAACCGATATATGGGGGCGATACCAAAACGTGAACCTACATGGCCCATTTTCAATACCAAAAGTCCTGCAGACATAACATACATTTGAGCAAAATTTTATTAATCTACTTTAATTCGTTCGAAAGCTAGAGTGATTTCCACAGAAGGACAAATAGACGGACATTGCTAAATCGACATAGAATTTTATGCTGATTAAGAATATATGTGCTTTGTGGGGTCTAAAATGTGTATTTTGAGGTGTTACAAACGGAATGACAACCTTAATATACTCTCCATACTATGGTGGAGGGTATAACAAGCTATATTCACAATTCTACAAAGCAATGAACGTGGATTTTCAGCTAAAAGTCTCTTTAAACATTTTGGATGTGTTCCAACAGCTCATTTTAGTACTCAAAATGCACAAAAATTTCATACATCGTGCTAATTTTTCAGGTGCAATTTTTCTAGCCAAACCTATTTCAAAGTCTTTTCATAATAAAAATTGGCACCATATAAAAATCCCAGAAACCAACTGTGACCCCCATATCAAATTTCTCGATTCAAGCTCTTTCCATTCGCTCAACAGCAAATTTAGTACCATTTAGTACGTTCCGAACAATCATAATGCGGATTTCCGAAAACACCTCCTTCTCTTCACATTGACACCAATAGTAACCTCGATACCAAATTTCAGAAATCCATCTCTTTTCCAGCCGCCAACAGCATATTTTGTGGCATAATGCGGCTCCAACTCTCAACTACCGACAACAACAGTGATATCTATATCAAATTTCAGGATTTCAGCTCTATTCCATCCCCCAATTCCAAAATTTGGTACTTTTCGTACAATTGGAAAGGTGTACTATCATTGTCAAAAAAAAAACCTCCATATCTCAAAATTTCGGGATTCCACCACTGTTCTTTCAACAAAACCCAAATTTGGTACTATCAAGTACTTTTCGTATAAATATAGTACACATTTCCGGAAACACCTCCATATCTCAATCCCAGATACAGACAGAGACTTCAATATCAAATTTGAGGATTCAAGCCCTATATCTTCACCCAATACACAAATTAGTACCACTAAGTAGCACCTATTTTCAAAAGCCACCTCCACATCTTAATCAAAGCCACCAACAGTGACATCTACAGGGTTGCCCATATTCGACGGACCCATCTGGCAGCGCCATAACTTTTGACAGAGATGTCACATCGCTTAATGACATACCGCGTTTGAAGCGTCAGTCCACGTCAGAACACCATTAAGCGTTTATACGAAAAATTTTCGACTGGTAAGGCTCTTTCTAATCCGAAGAGGCCATATAAAAGTCGAACAAGGCGATCGGCCGAGAATATCGCTGCCGTACTAGCCAGTGTTGAGAGGTCCCCAAGAGCATCCCAAAAACGGCGTTCTCAGCAGTTGGCCATGGCTCGGTCCACTTTACAACGGATTATTCGCATTGATTTGCATTTGTTCCCGTACAAAATTCAATTGACGCAAAGAATGTTGCCCTTGTCCGCAGGCAACATTCTTTGCTCGTCGATTGGAATGGGCCCAAAGGACCTAAATGTCCGTCGAATATGGGCAACACTGTACATCGAATTTGAGGATTTCTGATCTAATCCTTTATCCTATACAAAATTTAGTACTTTTTAAACAATTATATTTCACATTTCAGAATTTCAGCTCTATTCCTTCACCCAATGTCATATTTAGTACTATTTAGTATGTTTCGTACAAATATAATACTACACATTTACACAACCACCACCAGATAGCAATAGAGACGTCAATATCAAATTTGAGGATTTCAGCCCAATTCTCTCACTCAATACCAAATGAAGTATCATTTAGTACAAATATAGGACTCATTTCCATACCACCACCAGATCTCAAACACATAAAAAACTTGAAGTCATGGCTAGGCATATTAATGTCAAATTATAATGGAAAACGACGGCAGGAGTTTAGTGCGGATCTGTAATCCCTTTATGAAATGTCCCAAAATATGCCTAGCCATGACTTCAAGCTTCTTATGTACTTACACCCTTAATGTCGCATATGGACGCTTAATGGTCTTTACGTTGCCTATGGAGGCTCAATGGCACTTAAGCTGTACTGTAAAGCCTTAAGAACCTTCATCTCTCCTATGAAGACTTAAGCGCCTTAAGGGCTCTCCTATGAAGACTTATATGCCTTTCAGTCTGCTATGGAGGCTCAATAGCCCTTCAGCTCTTCATTGGAGACTTAATGGCCTTCAGTTACATATGTAGGTTCAATGGCCCTCCAGCTTGTCACTGAAGGACTAATGGCCCTTGGGCCCTCCTATAAAGACTCAATAGGCTTTCATTTCGCCTGTGGAGAATAAGTGGCCCTCAGTTCATCCATAGGGACTTACTGACTCTAATGCTCGAAAAAGGGTTACTGGTCTCTTGGCTTGTCTATAATAGATCAATGGCCCATGACTTCTCTATAGGAGGATAGATCTTGCCAATACAGGATCAATGACCCATATGCTTTTTATAGAGGATGAATGGCCCCTAAGCTTATTTAAAAGAGACCACTGGGCATCTATAGTCCCTTGGCTTTTCTATAGGGGGAATTATGGCATCTCGGTTTTTATAAAGGAGTTCAATGGCCTCTCGGCATGTGTATAAGTGATCAATGGTCCATTGCCTCTTCAGCTCGTCTTCTCCAATTTTCATACCATCCTCCCAATTTCCCAACACCTTCTCTACATTCACAAAAATTTTTAATTTCAGAATTTTATCTCTATCTCTTTATCCTGGTATTCTCGTACAATTACTCTACATATTTCCGAAACCACCTTCATATGTCCAGCTACACATGGACAGCGACCCTAACTCCAAGTTTTAGATTTCAAGATTTCTAAATATTGTACTATATAGTACTTTTCGTGCACTTGTAGTACGTATTTCAAAACCGCTGCTTTATTACGAACCTACCCCCAACAGAGATTCCAATACAAAATTTCAAAACTCCAGCTTTATTCGTTGAACATAAATCAAACTGTTCCAAATTAAGCACACATTTTACATAACCTTCATGCATCAAACTTAATTTTTAACATGAATTCTCATTCAAAAATTCAAGTTTTAGATTTATCCGTTTCCGCTTATCCGAATTTTCATAGAATTCTAGAACATCTCCTAAATTTACAGTTCAATAACCCCTCGATGCATCTACCCTGCACTCTATCAGGGATTCTCATTTCAAATTTCAGAACTCTAGCTCCATCGGTTCATCTCAATTCCACTTTGTACCAAATTTAGAACCATATAGTACGATTTTCCAAAGCTTCTTACATAACCCAATCCTACACTCCCAGAGTAATCCTGATTCCAAATTTCAGTTTTCCAGCTTTATCGGTTCACCTAAATCGAAATCGTACCAAATCTAGTACATTGTAGTACATGTAAGTGCAACATATAATGCAAAAAAACAACCTAGATATCCCAATCCTACACTCTGACAGCAACCTTGTTTCCAATTTTCAAAATACCAACTCTGCTGGTTCGCCCAAATCTCAATTGTACCAAATACATTCTACAGAAATTTTATTTTCAAATTTCAGGATTTTAACTTTATTGGTTCTCCCAAAATTTAAATTGTACCAAATTTAGTACCATTTAGTACACATAGGAACGAATTTTCAAAACTACCCACATTCCTCAGCCTTGCAATGCGGCAGCTATTTTATTTCCAAATTTCGAGTTTCCAATTAAATTGGTTCTCCCAAAATTTAAATAGAGACATTAAGTACACATATGTACGAATTTCCAAAACTACCTACATACCTAAGTCCTGCAATGCAAATGGTAATCTTATTTTGAAATTTCAGGATTCCAACTCAATTGGATCAAATCCCAAATCGAAATTGTGTGTCACTTAGTAATTTTCGCGCACATAGGTCCAAATATTGAAAACTTCCTCCATATCCCAATCCTACACTTCGCTATTAATATTAATCTCAAAGTGGAGGATTGTAGTTCCATTCGTTCCTCTAAATTATACACAGCCAAAACTAACTCCTTACATTGACTCTACTCCTTAACCTTGATTCACATCCCAAAATTTAAGTTTTTAGCTCTAACCGTTCACATGATACGAATTTGTACCAAATGTTGTACATTTTAGTACTTTTCGTATACATATAGTGCGAATTTCCAAAATCTCTTTGGAGCATCTATCATACACTCTATTAGTGACCCACATTCCAAATTTAATAGTTCCAGCTCTACTGCTTCATAAATACAAAAGGTTCCACGTGTAGTACCATTTAATAGTTTTCGGACCGTTCTAGTACGAATTTCCAAAAATCCAGCCTTACCTGAGCCCTTTTTTTGTGGATGGACACTTTGAAAAGTTATACTTACTATAAAACACTTTAGACGCGATGCATTGTGAACTTTTTTCATTTTTATAGGAGTTTTAGATCTTAATGTATCACTCAATCACTACTGTCATTCTTCAAAATTCAAAAAGTTTCTCTCCTCTTCCACTTATTGTCATAACTTCCCTTCTACTCATAATACACTAAACGAGTTTAAAATTCTCTCCATTTCACCTGTCCACTTTCACCATTTTGTTTCAGTTATTTTAAATTGTTTTATACATATCTGGAATTCCATTTCTCCATCTCTCCAAGATACTTATCTCCATCACCCATTTCCATTGTGACCGTACCAAGGGGTCGGGAAAGAGGAGTATGGCTTTGACAGACATTGCATACGTTTGTTGTTTAATTCAATTCACTTGTGAAATCTGGAAAATCTCAACAATGCATTTAATAGCAAAGTACTAAGGACTTCAGGACTGGAGGAAAACCATCAACTTCAAATTTGCTGAAATGTAGAAATGTGTTTGAAATTGAGTGAAGGAAGTGAATAGGATAGTTAGTGAGCATTTTCGAATGAAGGAGGAGGGTATGTTGAAGAAGTGGATATTATCTAGTGTCAGGGATTGTGTAAGGTCTAAGGGTCTTTATAACCCAGCTTAATGGGGAGTGTGGATTTTTAGAGGAACTGAGACTCAGTGATCTTTAAGAGACTCAGTGATCTTTTAAAGACTCACTGACTTCAGAGATTCAATGGTTGGCACTTTAACTCGCCCATGGGGGCTCAATGAATATTCACCTCCCCTATGGCGGCTTTATGACCCTTCAGCTCTCCTCAAAACCCCTTTAGATCCTCTATGGAGGCTCAATGGGCTTTCAGGTCTCCTATGGAGACTTAAAGACCCCCTGCTCAACCATGGCAAATGAAAGGCCCTTCATTTCACTTATGGACACATATCGACTTAAAAACCCTTCAGATCGTCCATAGAGGCTCAATGGGCTTTCAGGTTTCCTATGGAGACCTAATGGCCCTCCAGCTCAACCATGGCAGATAAAAGGCACTTTGGTTCACTTATGGACACTTATTGGCCCTTTCAGTCGCATATGGACGGTCAACGGTCCCTTCTCTCGCTATGGAGGCTCAATGGTCCTTCAGCTCTCCTGTGGAGGCTCATTATTCCTTCAGCTCTCCTGTGGAGGCTCATTATTCCTTCAGGTTGACAATGGAGATTCAATGGCCTTTCACCTTTTCAACGGTGACTTAATGGCCCTTCAGCTCTGGTGTGGAGATTTAAAGGCCTTTCAGTGGCCTATGGTGGCTCAATGGCCATTTAGCTTTCCTGTGGAAGATCTATAGTTCTACCTATGGTGGCTCAATACCCTTTCAGATCGGCAATGGATGCTGATTGCCCTTCAGCTCACCCATGGAGGATCTATATCCCTTCTGCTCTCGTATAGAGACTTAAAGTCCTTTCAATGGCCTATGGTGGCTCAATGGCCCTTCAGCTCTCCTGTCGAAGATCTATAAGTCTACCCAAGAGGGTCAATTTCTTTAGATCGGCAATGAAGGCTCAATGGCACTTCGGCTCTCCTATGGAGACCTAATGGCCCTTCAGCTCTCCTGTGAAGTTTCAAGGTTCTTTCAATCGCCTATGGGAGCTCAATGGCACTTCAGTTTGGCTATGAAGGACTCCGTAGCCTTTTAGTTCACATATGGGCGCTCCATATCACTTCAGATCGGCGATGGAGGCTCAATGGCCCGTCAACTATCTTATGGAGATCAAATGAGTTTTCAGTCGCCTATGGGGGCTCAATAACCCTTCAGCTCTCCTGTGGAGGATTTATGGCTCTTTAGCTCACCTATGGAAGGTCAGTATTCCGTACATCGGCAATAAAAGCTCAATGGTTCTTCAGCTCTGCTATGGAGACTCTCATATAGAAACTTAAGGGCTTTTCAGAAGCGTATGAAGGCTCAAAGGACCTTTAGCTCTTCTATGGAGACTTAATGTCCCTTCAGTTATCCTATGGAGATTTAATGACCTTGGGGAGACCTGTAGAGGATCTATGTTTCTTCAGTTTATCTGTGTGGGCTCAATATACCTTAAGATCGGCAATGGAGGTTAAACGGCCTGTCAGCTCTCCTACGGATACTTAATGGCCCTCCAGCTGTTCTATGGCGATCAAATGACTTATCAGTGGCTTATGGGGGTTCAATGGCCCTTCAGCTCTGCTGTAGAAGATCTATGGCTCTTATGGAGACCTAATGACTATTCAACTCTCCTATGGAAACTTAAGGTCCTTTCAGTCGCCTATGGGGGGCAATGACCCTTCCGCTTTGCTTTGGAGACTTAATGGCATTTCAGATTCATATATAGGCTCACCAATGAAGGACCAATAGCTCTTGGGCTCTCCCATGGAGATTCAATAGTGTTTTACTTTGCCTGATGGAATTTAATGACCCTCAGTTCGTCCATAGAGACTCAGTGGTCCTTCAATTCGTCTATAGGGACTCACAGACGCTTCTGCCCGAAAAGCGGTTCAATGGTCCCTCGGCTGGTCTAATAGGAATTTAAAGTTTTTCAACATTTCTGTAGGGGATCAATGGCCCCTCGGTTTGTCTATAGGGGATAAATGGCCCCGTCTCTTGCCTATAGAGGGCTCATTGATCCTATCCATTGACCCTCGGCTGGTCTACTAGGAATTAAAGGTTTTTCAACTTTTCTATAGGGGATGAATGGCCCCTCGGTTTGTCTATAGGGAATAAATGGCCCCATCTTTTGCCTATAGAGGGCTCATTGATCCTATGCTTCTCATAGAGGATTAATGGACACTGTGCTTATCTGCAGGAGATCACTGGCCCCTTGGTTTATGTATGAGGATCAATGATGCCACGACTTTTCTATGGGGGAATTATTGTCTTTCGGCTTTTCTATTGGAGTTCAGTGGCCCCTCGTCTTGGCTACAGAAGAACAATGGCCCCTGGCTTAGCGCCAGACGACCAATTTCCATTGGCTTGTCTATAGGGGTCAATGGTCCCTCGGGCTTCAAGGTCTCGTTGGACCTTTTCGCTCACCTACAGGGACTCCCATGAGCTGATAGGCTTGCTTTTAGAGTAGACTCACTGCCTCTTCAGCTCGTCTACTCTAATTGTCATACCACCCTCCCAATATCCCAACACCTTCTCTACATTCACAAATATTTTATTTTCTGTTGTTTTTTTTCACATTTTCTTAGGGTGTAAAACATTTGCACTTGGTCCCAAAATAAAAAAATGACTTTGGGCAACTGAGAATGGAAATGCATACTTCGTCTCCGACATCCTGGCATCTTTTGTTCGTTACGTGAGGTGGTAGTGCATTCACATCAAATGTTTAGCTTTTGTTAGATGTTTGATGTCTCTGGGCATTCTCTTCAGTTTCCTTTTATTCACTTCGGATGTTTTTGTAAGTGAAGTTCTTTTTGAAAGGAAAAGTTTAAGGAAGGCAGAACGCAGCAGAAGAAGAAAGCATATGAAATAACAAAGAGTTGGCTCTTTTACATTTGATTTGGTTTATTTACCCAGCAGGTGAAAGGAGTTAACATTTAGTTTTGATTTAAATGCTGTTCATATCAGATTCAAATTGGTCCGGAAAGAATATGTGTGTGCATTGGGCAAGGCCAATTGGGAGAAGTTGGGGATTTTTTATTATTTAGGTAAGAAATTACATTGAACCTACGAAATTGGGATTTAAGGTAGGGGAGGGATTATGGTAGAAAAGATGGGAATGGGAAAAAAATAATTTTAATTATGTCCCAAAATTTTGTGTTACATAATCCGAGTACTCTCCAAATCCAGACTAGCGATAGGGCGTTTCGTTTAAAAAATAAGAAAAACATTTGCAAGCTAAATTCCATTGGACAAATGATATTGCTCCAATGTTAAACCATCTCTTCAGAATCTAAATTATCCACCTCAAAACCCCCTCTCCCTCACAATGACAAACTTTCTTTCCATAACAAACCGTTTTTTAATTATATTTAAATCACATTGGCATATTATTAACGTTGCTCTAAATGTGACACTACTGCGTATGAGTAATCACACAAATAAAACACACATACATCATACGCCCCATATTCCCTTCTGTTATAAAACATTCCATCAAATTCAATCTCCCACCACCCACAACAATGGCAAAAAACTTTGTTTTCAATTAAATCTACCACATCCTTTGACCACACATTTACCGTAATTTGATAATAGTTCCGCTTAGCTTCTTTCCGCTCTTTTTTGTTCCACCACTTTCAGTATCGGCGTTTTTTGTCCATTTCGAAATACAGGTTGCCAAAAAAGTAATCATTCGACAATGATGTGCTTAATATCAGAGAGAGAAAAGTAAATATTCAACAGCTTCTGTACAATTGGCAAACCGCAATCGTACAAAAACCTATCTCTGCACGGCCGACTTCATTGCCAAAACGCATTTAGAGAGCATCATTATCATGTAAGAAGCCATTTGTGTGAGTATGTGGTAATAGAAAAAAGTGGATACCTGTTGAAAAGGAAAGAAAAAAGTTATATTTTTTTTTTTGGGTAAATTCTTTTTTTTTTTTTTTGGCGAAACAGAAAGAAAAACTTTTCAACTAAATAAAATAGTTCGCTTGGCAGGTTAAACACAAAGTTGTATTGTTGTGTTTGGTAGCGGGAATTGAATTTTTGTTTAAATTGATTTGATGATTATTGAACAAAAGCCAAAGTGTTAGATTGATACTGACAAGCAAGCTATCTAGCAGCTAGAATCTTGAAATTTTGCACGAGGCTCAGTCTTAGTGTGTAGACGTGTGGTAAGGCTGAGTTTTTGGAAGTTCGTACAAATACAGGATGAGATGAAAAAACTGCAACCAACTTCAGACTGCTGTCATTTCTAAGCCACTCGTCCGACATCTGTTAAAACTATTCCAGTGGCAGCTCATTATATTGTTTACAAGCGTACAAAAGCCTTTTTGGTGAGAATTCTCCAGAAAAAAAGTCATTCGTGATGGAATTCAAGCGTGCTAGTGAGATTTATTTTTATTTAGCTGGAAAACCACAAGTGGCTATCGTTAGAGCACTCCAGTATTTAAATGTGAATAAATTTATTGTGTCTCGTACCATCGCTCGTTACCGTCATGCTAGTAGCGTAGCCCGACTTCAAGGAAGGGGACGGAAGAAAAGAGCAACATCAGAAGAAATTGTTCGAAAAGTAAAGAAACGGCTTGATCGAAACCCATTTCCTAGTGTCCGAAAAATGGCTGGTGAGCTGAACATATTGCAATATTCCATTCAGTAAATATTGAAAAAATGAGCTCGGGGTAAAGCCATTAAAATTCAAAAAAGTGCAACAGAAAGAAAATAGACTCAAAAGAGCTAAAGAGTTGCTTCGCTTTGCCGAAAGTAGTGAACTGCCTAATTTGGATTTCTCCGATGAGAAAACATTCGTTTTTCGGTAGTTTGTAAACAATCAAAATGATCGCGTTTACTTGGTCGCGGGAGTGGGCCAAAATACCGCAGAGCAACATTCTGGCAGCGAGTGGCGGTTTCTTTGGCCATAATTCGTGCCAAAGGTGACCAATACGAACAAATCTGAACTTATTCTAAAACTGGATGCTAGTTCCGACATTTTTTGCTTTCATTCAATAAAATTAAAAAAAAAATGTAAAAATCATGGCGATTGACTTTGTACTACGTATTGGACAAATGAAATGAGCTAACATTGAATAAGTGACATTTTGAGTGAGAGTCACTAATGGATTGCAGTATAAATATAAAAAGGGATTTTGGAAATTCAAATTTTAAATGTTGTTCTAAAATGGTATCATTTCGTATTATGGGAACGGATAGAGCTAATACTTGAAATTTGGTACGAGAATTAAGGTTGAAGACTTAATTTGATGTGTGGAAATGTGTACTAGGTGTGCGAACAGTGATAATTGGTAATAAATTTGAAACAGTTTGGTTTAGGGTAAACGGATGAATCTGGAATTTGGATATTTTGTATTGGGTAGGTTTATGATAAAGAGGTAGTTTTTGAAATGTGTATTACAAATGAACGAAAAGTACAAAATAGTACCATATTTGGTACAATTTGCTATTGAGGGAAGAGTGCTTTAAATCTGAAATTTTGTATTAGGGTCTTTCTTCATGTGTAGCCTCCACATTTATTGGTGGTTTGGGAAATGTGTACTATTATTGTTCGAAAAGTCCTAAATGGTACAAAATTTGGTCTTTGAATGAGGGATAGAGATGACATTTTGAAACTTGATTTTAAGATTACTGATGGTATATATGTTTGAGATTCGGCGATGGTTTGGAAATGAGTCGTACATTTGTACGAAAAGTGCTAAGAGCGTCGGGTGCTATGGTCAACGACTACCCTTACATCATTATTCTACATTTCGGTTGGAACAGTGAGTAGAAGCTCGTACGGAATGGCGAGAAAAAAGATCGCAGTTCAGTGCCAATGTAGGGCTGTTATAAACTCCAACATTTTATGGAGGGTATATTATCTTTGTCATTCCGTTTGCAACTCCTCGAAATACTCAGATTAGACCCAACAAAGTACATATACTCTATTTGTGTGTCTGTCTGTCTGTCTATCAGTTGTTAACACGCTATCCTTCGAATAAATTGAGATAGAAGTCTAAAATTTTGCACACGTCTGTAGGATATGTTCGTTAATGGCGCCATGTAACTCCACGCTTTCGTATAGCCCCTATATAACGTTACCTTTCGATATTAGGTATTTTGATGATTTAAACGACATTATTCGCCGGAATGGTTTCAAATTTCGTACTTGATAATCTTAATGAGTAGTACAACCTATGACAGGAAATGGATAATACAGGTTCACCTCTCGTATAGGTTCCGTATAAAGGTATATTCTGTATTTTAATTATATTAGCAACATAATTTCAAATTAAGTATTTGAAGTTTCTAATGGGTACTTCACTCTATGATGGAAAATTTCGTTATTTAGATTATTTTAGCAACAGAGTACATGAAGTTCGTATTGGGTACCATCCTCTCTATATAGCCATCATATGGAAAGTACCTTCTTTTTTTTATACCCTCCACCATACTATGGAGAGTATATTAACTTTGTCATTCCGTTTGTAACTCCTTGAAATACTCATGTCAGACCCAACAAAGTATATATATTCTTGATCAGCGTAAAATTCAAAGTCGATTTAGCGATGTATGTCTGTCTGTCCGTCTGTCTGTTGTAATCACGCTATCTTTCGAATGAATTGAGATAGATGGCTAAAATTTTGCACACATGCTTATTTTTCTAGTAAGCAGGTTAACTTCGTGAATGGGCAATGTAGGTCGAAGTTATTATATAGCCATATGCGGTACCTCCCGATATTCGGTATTTTGATGATTTTAGCGACATAATTCACCGGAATGGTTTCAAATTTGGTATTTGAAGTTCGAAATGGATACTACACCCAAAGACAGAAAATTGTCTGTGCAGGTACAAGTCTTCGTATAGCCCCCATATAACGGTAGCTCAAAATAATAGGAATTTGAATGATTTTAGCGTCATTATTCACCAGAATTGTTTCAAATTACGTATTTAGAGTTCGTTATGGGAACTACAGCCTGTGACAGAAAATTGTCTGTGCAGGTCCAGGTCTTCGTATAGGCCCATATATCAGTACCTCCCTATATTCGGTAGTTTGACGATTTTAGGATCTATACCCACCGAAATTATTTGATTTGTGGTATTTGAAGTTCGTAATGTATGCTACAGCCTGTGACAGAAAGTTGTCTATGCAGGTCCAGGTCTTCGCACAGCTCCGATATAACGGCACCAGCTCTGATACGATATTTTGTAGATTTCAACCTCTTTATTCACCGTTTATTTCAAGTTTCGAATTTGAATATGGTAATGGCTTATGACAAACAATGCTTATGTAGGCCCACGTCGTATAAACCCCAATATAACGGCTATATTTTGTATTTTATTTTTTTTTAATTTAAAAAGTTGTATTTGTAAATACCTCGAAAGACTGTACTGACAGAAATTCACAATTCTAAACATTTTAACGAATGTTATTAGATCATTTTATTCAAATGTTCTTTATGTCCTGTTAATTTCATCAAAATTACGAACATCCTTTTATGTAGAGACTTTGTTGCCTCAACATGCATATTTTTTGCACATGTCACATATAATAAAACTCAATAAAATAAACCTTGGCATGTCATCGCAATATCCTGACTTTTAAAGAGAAGAGAAAAAACAACAGAAAAATAGCCCTGAATAACATTGTGCACAACAAACTTAGAACTTTGCTTGGATTTATTTTTTTTTTTTTTTTAATTTTAATTTGCTATTTTTTTTAAACAAAGTTTTTATTTGTATTTTGTGTCACCACAAATAAGACCTTGTGTGTGAGTGCGAATGTGTGTGTGGAAGATTATCATCTGAACTAACATGCGGTAGTTGTCACTTTTGTTGCACCAAAGGCCACATAAAATGACAAAACTTTGTTGTTAACACGAATGCAACGAAGAAACTCTGCAACTGTTGCATAAAGTATTGAAGGAAGGAAGCTTTTTGCGGAGTTTTAAGAAAGATTGGATTTAATTATTGGGATTTTCATGAAAATATTGGACCCCGTGGATTTGAAAACATACAAGTTTTCTAGAATCTTTTATAAGGTTTATAGAATTTCTTAGAGGATTATATTAGAGATTTACACACTAAGATTGTTTATGGTATATTTGCACACCATCACGCCTTATGGACACAGAGGATATACATAATGTGGCAAAGTGCATTATAGAAAGTTTGGCTTTAGAGCCAATGTCTCTTTGGAAAAAATACGTTTTTGGATATTTAGAATCGATATAGCAAGGTCGGTCTGCTTGTCTTTCATACATGTGTGATTATGGTATATATAGGTCCACTTTTTCTAATACCTCTCCAGAAGTGGTCAACATTTTAAAATATTATTAAATATTTTGTTGTTGCAAAATCGTCAGGCAAAATTCCATTATTGTTGTTTTTATAAAAAGAACGTTTGTTTATGAGTGGAGAACGATGGTAATGTTTACCAGGGGGTAAGGCAGGAATACCTAGGTTTCGGAAAACCCATGATATCCATATAATTGAATCGAGTGTCCCTGTATATTCAAATATAATAAAAATTCCTTCAAATAAAGGTCAACTTCTAAAATATCCTCAATCTGGTATTATTCGAAAAAGGCCTCAAAGATCTTAGCATCTTTGACCAGAATTTGAAGATTATTTTTAAGAACTTCCTAATCAAAAAATCATTTATTAAATTGAGAGCTTTTCAAGGATTTCGGACCAAGAATCTTGATTTGTCTAAAATTCCTGATTTAGATTCAGTTAATTTTGATATTTTTCTTTCAAGTCATATTCTAAAGACTTTTTGGGCAAAAAAGTAGTGATTTTATTTAAGAATATTTCCAAAAATGCGGAAATCTGAATATTTTAGAAATATTTCTTTTTAAATGTATGGCCTGGAATAGATTTGGATATTTCCTGTGAATAGAATAATAATAATAATAATAAGTACAAAAGCTGTAAGTTCGGCCGGGCCGAACTTTGAATACCCTCCACCATTTGGTACAAATTTGGCAATTTTCAAAAAAATAAAATCCGTTAAAAATTCTGTTGAAATCTTAAAAACACCGAATGTAGCCGTGTATTAGGGTCCATACGACGACGTGGACCTGCGAAACTTGAAAAAACTGTTTATAATGTAGCTAAAATCATCAAAATATAGAGAGGTACCATAGGGGTTTTAAAACGTGTACCTGCACAGACAATTTTCTGGCATAGGCTGTAGCAGCCATTACGAAGTTCAAATACAAAATTTTAAATAATTCCGGTAAATAATGTCGCTAAATCATCAAAATACCGAATATCGGGGGGTACCGTTATATGGGTGCTATACGAAGATGTTGACCTACATGACCCATTTTCTGTCTTAAGCCGTAGTATCTATTACGAACTTCAAATACTAAATTTTAAATAATTCCGGTAAATAATGTCGCTAAAATCATCAAAATACCCAATATCGGGAGGTACCGTTATATGGGGGCTATACGAAGGCGTGGAGCTACATGGTCCATTTTCAATACCAAAAGTCCTGCAGACATAATACACATTTGAGTAATATTTTATGAACATACTTCATTTCGTTCGGAAGCTAGAGAGATTTCCACAGACGGACGGATATTGCTAAATCGACATAGAATTTTATGCTGATCAAGAATATATATACTTTGTGGGGTCTAAAATGTATATTTCGAGGTGTTACAAACGGAAGGACAAACTTAATATACCCTCAATACTATGGTGGAGGGTATAAAAACAAACATTCTTTTTTAGTGAAATTACTGATAATTTTTATGCCCGACGCCACACTCTGGTATAGGGCATTATGTCTTCATGCATTTGTTTGCAACAGGCAAAAGTAAACAAGACGGACTCATAGCTTTTGATAATATTTATAGAATCACATAAAGAATGGATTTATGCATGTCCGTTCGTCCCACAGTCCGTCTATCCATGTATTTTTGGAAACAAAGTGCAGGCTGCTTTCTTTGCCCGATCGCGATGAAGTTTTGCACAAATCATTTCTTTGCCCTAAGGACGAAACCTATTGAATTTTCTGATTATCGGTCAAAGTTTGGATATAGCTCAAAGTTTGGATATAAGTAATATTAGTACAAATAGGATGGAATTTGCCACATGCGACCAAATTGAACCTGTAGGGAAGTAACTCAATTGTGTAATGTTAGCCCAAATAGGATTATTGTTGGAAAAGACTGCAAAATTTGGACTAGAATCGAGTGTGTTAAATTTAGGTTGAGATATACATATATATGCGATTTAAAATATAAGTCTCCCAAAACCGTATTATACACCCCATAACAAGGATTTCCGATACAAGATATACCCAATCCTCAAAGTACCTTCTTCAAGTTTTGTCGAGATCGGTTCAGATTTGGATACAACTCCATATATATTTCAATCTAATTTTATAAAAATAATATATCAAGGAAGCCACCAAAGACCAAATAAAGTAGTTTCAACCGACTTTATATATAAGTATTCATACTCTCCATGGGATCGTAATTTGGTTCGAGAGGTCACATACCACATACATTTATCCGTCAAACTTAGTGAAAATCGATATAGCTTTTATAGGTTAGACTTAAGCTATTTTGTACTTGTTAGCTGATTTGCTGCCGTGGAGATTCGAACTGACTATTTTGGTAAGACAATAGTAAGTAATTTTGTCCAGAAAAATTTATAGGTATTACTAATATATATAAGCTAGCACACTGATAGTCAGGAGGTATGTAGTTGTTATTATTTGTAGGCTACCGGTAATGCATAGGGTATGCGGTTGTCATTGCTAAAAATTTTTGTTATTGTATAAAATATGAAATTTTATAGCAATATTTTTAAAATTTCCTGAATATATTTATTTATTTCAAAGACATCCTTACAGAAGAACTCTTTAAGGACAAGGTCTAAAAATCATAGATTTTTATACCCTACACCACAAGGTGGTCAAGGTATTATGTCTTTGTGCATTTGTTTGTAACTGGCAGAAGAAAATGAGATAGGCCCATAGTTCCTTTTGATGATCTGTATAGAATCACATTCTGAGTCGATTTATGCATGTCCGTCCGTCCGTCTGTCCGTCAGTCCGTCTGTCTGTCCATGATGAAATTTTGCACAGATCGTTTGTTTGGCCCAAGGACGAACCCTATTGTAATTGGAAATAATCGATAAAAATTTAGATAAAGCCCCCATATATATCTTCGTCCGGTTTGTCTTTTATTGTGCACCAAACGTGTAATATCAGCCCGAATTGTATGGAATTTTGCATATACACCCAAATTAGGTTTGAAAATAAGTATGCCAAATTGGATCGAAATCGGTTCAGATATAGCTATAGCTCCCATATATATATTGTTCATCCGATTTGTTATTTTTGTCCTCCGCAGCCGTAATATGCACTCTGCAACAACAATATTTGGGGAAATATATCAAATACAGCTCAGAAATAGATTTGATAAATTTTACCGAGATCGGTTCAGATTTGGATATAGCTCCCACAATAACTTCGTCCGATTTACCTTTTATTGTGCACCAAACGTCTAATATTTGTCCAAATGGGGTGGAATTTGGCACTTACGACCGAATTGAGTCTAGAAGCTAGTATGTCAAATTTGGTGAAGATCGGTTCAGATATACCTATAGCCTCCATATATATTATTCATCCGATTTGTTATATTTGTTACCCACAACCGTAATATGCACTCCGTAACAACGATATCCAGGGAAATATATCAAATACAGCTCAGGAATATCTTTGCCAATTTTTATCGAGATCGGTTCAGATTTGGATATAGCTCCCATATATATCTTTATCCGATTTCAAATTAATTGTGCACCAAATTGTATTGCCAATTCCGAATTTAAAAGATACAAATGCTTCGGTATATTTAGTCCTTTAAACTTTAAATTATAATTATAATCATAGCGTTTATGATTGAATTCTCCCATAAAAACTTTTAATTGTTATGTGGAGCTCTACTAAATTAGCAAAGTGGTGTAGGGTATCATAAAGTCGGCCCCGCCCGACTTTAAGACTATCTTTACTGGTTTATAAGTCATGTTTGCAACGTATTGTCAAAAATATACAACCCATACATTTTGTCACATATGGATATTAGGCTAGGGTTCATATCTCTCGTCAATATGACTGATACCTTAAAAATTTGCTTTTGAAGGATATACTACAGCATTTGTGATTCTTATATTATTGAAACACATACTGGCCAAAGAATCAATAAATCTTATTAGAAATCCAGGATTTTCTTAGTAGGTTGGGGTATATATCTCTTTCGAAATCGTAACATATTAATTAAACTTTGAAAGACATTGGTTATTCGTACCTTTCTTAGACCTACTTCTATTTATCTTTACCCTTAAAATGTGTCCTCCCCATTTTAGGCCAGCTGCTTTTGCATTCGTTCTATGTCCACATAACCTAACAAAATTAATTAATGTTGTTTTTTTTTCACATTCATACAAAAACTCCAAGCTTATAGAGATTGAGGCAAAACCTGCAAAAACAACAAGAGCTGCAACAACAAAAAACTTAATAAACTTCAAGTGCAATGCAAATAAAAACAAAATAATTTCATTTGAAATTAGTTCCAGTTTCTCAAAGTACTCATTTCCACATTTTGCCATGTCCTTTCGATGGCTGGGTCGTGGTGAACTGACCACCACCACATAGTTAGTTGTTTATCCAACCACTTCCTTTGGCTTTGCGGGGGGTTTCGTTTAGTCATTGGCTCAAGGCTTGTTGGTCCTGGTTATTTGTGTTGTGTCAATGACTAAATGACGGTTATTATGTGGTTTGTCTTCTATTGGTTTTACTCTCAACATCAGAGGACAATGAGAAAGAAACGAATATTGAAATAGTTTCGTTTTTTTTTTTTTAGAAAAGTTTATAAATTAAAAAAAAGAAAATAAAATTATTCGTGTTGAAAATGATGCGAAAATTAGATATAAATTTTATTAAAAAAAAAACAGGTCCCTTTCTATACCATACACCACAAAGTGGTAAGGGTATAATGTCTGTGCATTTATTTGTAACATGGAGAAGGAAGCGAGATAGACCCATAGTTTATTTAAGGATCATAGAATCACTTTTTCGATTTTCGCCCAAAAGGACTGAATTTTGGTACTTCCAACGGAATTCCGTCTAGAAGCACGTACTTCCGATTTTGGTGAAAGTCAGTTCAAATATAAATAAGGCTCCCATATATATATTTCACCCGATTTGGGGTTCTAAGTCCCTCACATGCGTAATATGCACACCATAACATTCATCTTTGGTACAAGAAAAAGAATAAAACCCAGAAACACCTCTGTCATATTTTATCGAAATCAGATCAGACTTGAATGTAGCTTCCGTACAGGGTGCGATAAAACGAACTGCAACAAACTCAAACGCCATAATTTTTACTTTTTTTAAATTTTATTGAATGAAAGCAGAAAATGCCGGAAATAGCATCAAATTGTAGAATAGATTTTTTCGAATTGGTCACCTTTGCCACGAATTATGGCCTTCGAATGGCCAATGAAAACGTCACACGCTGCCCGAATGTTGCTCTGCGGTATTTTGGCCTATTCCCGGCGAAGCGCTTGCTTGAGGTGATCGACACTTTGGCATTTGGCGACCATCGGCTGTTATGGCGGCCAACACCATCACCATGGCCGGCGTTTGAGTTCTGAGGGCCAACCGAAGGTGCAAATATTCAGCTGACCTCTTTGGCAAGTAAACCGATCATTTTGCTGGACAACGAATGTTTTCTCATCGGAGAAAACCAAATTCTGGAGTTCACCACTTTCGACCAAGCTAAGCAAGTCTTTAGCTCTTTTGAATCTATTTTCTTTCTGTTGCGGTGTAACCGAAGGTGCAAATATTCAGCTGACCTCTTTGGCAAGTAAACCGATCACTTTTCTGGACAACGAATGTTTTCTCATCGGAGAAAACCAAATTCTGGAGTTCACCACTTTCGACCAAGCTAAGCAAGTCTTAACTCTTTTGAATCTATTTTCTTTCTGTTGCGGTGTAACCGAAGGTGCAAATATTCAGCTGACCTCTTTGGCAAGTAAACCGATCATTTTGCTGGACAACGAATGTTTTCTCATCGGAGAAAACCAAATTCTGGAGTTCACCACTTTCGACCAAGCTGAGCAAGTCTTTAGCTCTTTTGAATCTATTTTCTTTCTGTTGCGGTGTAAGTTGTTGCACTTTTTGGAATTTCAATGGCTTTGCGCCGAGCTTATTTGCCGAATGGAATATTGCGATATGTTCAACTCGCGAGCCATTTTTCGGCCACTGCGACGCGGACTTCGATCCAGTCGCTTCTTAACTTTTCGAACCATTTCTACTTCTTTTCTTCCGTCCATTTCCTTGACGTCGGGCTACGCTACCAGTATCACGGTAACGAGCGATGGAGTGCTCTAACGATAGCCACTTGTTGTTTTCCAGCCAAACATAAAGAAATCACACTATCACGCTTGAATTCCATCACGAGTGACTTTTTTTACGGGAAATCCTCACCAAAATACTTTTGTACGCTTGTAAACAATATAATGAGTTGTCACTGGAATAATTAAACCAGCTGTCGGACGGGTGGGTTAGAAATGATAGCTGTCTGAAGTTTGTTGCAGTTTTTTCATCTCACCCTGTATACGCATAGTGGTGTAGAGTATCATATAGTCGGCCCCTCCCGACTTTTGACCTTTCCCTACTAGTTTTACAATCCGACATCATCCAGAAAATGGATTTACTCCCTCATCTCCCTTACCTCCCACAGTTCAATTGCCCTGGAAAACTAATAACTCATTGAATATTCTAATATGATGCTCAAAATTCAATTCAATATTGTTATCATTTCAATAAAACAAAAACTCAACAACAACAACAAATTCAATCTATCTGACCCAGTTGAAATCTCACTGTATAGAATTCATAATTTAATTCAACTACGTATGTCATCGTATTCGCAACCATATCCAAATGTGCCATTGACAGTTAGATATGTTTATCTGTTGCATGTTGCAACAATTGCATCCCGTACACGCGCCGGAAACAAATATTATACATTTCCGTTCGATTGCATTCGTACCAATGTACGACATACATTTGTGACATGCGTGACAATTGTAAAATATAAAGAGTTGGCTGTCATAAAAGCGTTTGAAAATTGAAAATATTGAATTTAGAATTTTCGATGACATAAATAAACAAAAATATTAGAGCTGCAATAACTACAAACGACAGAACCTTATGGTATGAAAAAGCACAAACAATTCAGAAAAATGTATGAAATCTTTATTGTAGTTGATACTACGGTCCATATAATTTAATGTTTCATTATTATTTTATGCAAATGTCGAGCGCGACTGCGCCTTAAATGGTCCATCCGCTTTGTTCAATTTTTATACCCTCCACCACTCTATGAAGGGTGTATTAACTTTCACATTCCGTTTGTAACTCCTCGAAATATTCCCGATAGACCCGTGATAGACGAATTGAGATAGAAGGCTAAAATGTTGCTCACGTTGGTATACAGCTTAATTGCGTATAGCCCCCATAAAACGGTACATCCAATTTTTTTCAAATTTCGTATTTGAATATCTTAATGTGTACTACAGCCTATGACAAAATTACATATGCAGGCCCACGTATTCGTACAGTCCCTATGCAACGTTTTTCATTTAAGTGGTACTCTTCGACGCATTTTTTTTTTTGTGGTGGAGGGCGTTTAAAAATCGGCCCGGTTATATCCCTTTTTTTTACCCTCAGCCATATGGCTAGAGAGGGTATATGATATGGTCAAAACGTGCCTCATCGAAATAACGGTTTTAGATCCTAGTGTAACGTGAAGAATTCATCACGTACATTAGTACGAAAAAAAACCACACCTATTGCACAATGGTAACACCACAACAACAACGACCACAGCAAGAATACAAGAAGTGCGACGCTAACTTCACCAACCAACAAAATGTTCACACAACACGGCCATAGGCAGCCCACAAGACGACAATAACACCAACCAACCATCACAGCGTTCGTTTGGCGCGTAGTGAACAAAATAGATTTCAGTGGTATGCCGTTCATAGAATAAGGCTAAGAATTCGCAATGACTTTGTAGGGCCGGTCACATATAGTGTTCGGTTTGAGGTGCGTTATGGGAAGGCTTGCCAAAGGGTAGCTAGTGATTTTATAAATCATCTGCCGTCCTTCGACTAACAAAGCGTTCGACGGGAATACTTTTCCAAGACTGGATCTCATTACGCTGAGTGGCCGGGAACTCATTCACACAGGAGTTTCGGCTCGCTGTTCCACAGGAGTTTCGGCTCGCTGTTTCATATTATAGTTATAGACCCAATTAGCAAAACCCGAGCTGCCGAACCCGAACGAGGCCCGATACATTCACGAGTACCTATACATCGGTTGCCGAACCTACCCTCGACGAGCTGCCGAACCCGAAGGAGCCCCGATCCATCTACAAAGCCTGCCGAATCCACCCTTAACCAGCTGTCTAACCCGAACGAATCTCAATCCGCCTACGAAGACCTAGACAGCTGCTTCCAAGGATCACCCATGTGAATTGCTGCTTTTATACCACAGATCGTCAATTTTCTCCGAAGCCATGTAATTCCTGATCGTCGACAACCGACGACCACAAATTCCCGATTATTTTCAAATCGTCAACATCTCGCATCACCCGAAGGCAAACATCGTAATTCCTGAAACAGTCAAACCATCAACCACGGACGACCACAAGTTCCCGATTACCTTCAAATCGTCAACGCCAGCGTCACCCGGACGCAAAACCGTATTTCCCGGTCATCCTTACCAATCAACATCTGACGGTTTCCCACGAGTACCCGATCACCCCCGAATCGACGGCTAAACACACTTCACAAATCGGAGGAAACATATGTATAGGAGCTATAGCTAATAGCCAAAAAAGGATGTGCCAAAACTCAGGTCACTTGGACTGATATTCACCATTTGGTGCACAATTAAAGCGAAATCGGTTGAAGATGTATATGGGGGCTAAATATAAATTTGAACCGATTCTTACCAATTTCAAAAGGGTTTGTCCTTCGGCTTAACTAATATTCGCATAATAAATGAGACCTGCATTTTGACAGACGGACGGACACTGACAGACGGACGGACTGACTGACATGCATAAATCGAATCAGAAAGTGATTTTATGAAGGCCCTCAAAAGGAACTCTGGGTCTATGTCGCTTCCTTCTCCATGTTACAAACAAATACACAAAGACATAATAACCTTACCACTATGTGGTGTAGGGTATAAAAACAAACAATTTCTACGGAAGTTGCCAGTGGAGTTGGGTCACTCTAGTTCATAGTTCAGTACACTAGTTCCTGAACGTATGAGTGATATCTTAAATTTAATATTACTCATACGCAGGGTTTATTCATACCAATGACCGGAGTCCACGGAACTAGATTTGGAAATAGTTTGTTCGATCGATCTTCTTTGGCGTAACTCCAGTTTTCATTATTAATGAAGTCATCTTCATTCATCATTCCACGTTTATTTGGGGATATAAGGCTTTATCTCATCTATTATCCTCACAAACATTATTGCTCTTCTCCATATGTCGCTCTTCTACTTAAAAATATCAAATTCTTAAAATTCCACGCACTTTCATACACATATTATCTATCATAAAATAATAGTTCAAAAATATTCATATGTTTTACAGCTTCATTCAGGGAAAATTACGATTTTCCATGACACTTTAGTGTAATTTTTCACCGCATTGAACTTTCAGTGCACGTTCAACTTAATAGCTAGACATAAAGCATACCAAGTTGATACTTATTAATTCATAATAAGAACCATATGTCAAATGGTTGTTGTTTGTGGGAGGTTGTCATTTTGGAATTATCGCTTGTGTTGTTGTGTTCCAAACATGTTCACGTCTCCATAGTTTGTCGATTATGTTTTTAGAGATAGAGAGGAACACTTCACATTGATAATGTCATTTACTGCGATGAGATGTATTACCATTTGACTTTATTGGTTGTATTCATTGTTATCGGCATACGTTTTATAACATATGTTCTGTGTGTTGTTACATTTCAATATGGAGAATGAAAAAGAAAAATTATGTAAGGTTACGCTTGAAAAAAATAGTGGGAGTTAGTTAAACTTGTTCACTTAGAAATAATTCAGCTTTGAAATGGCTGTTTTTTATACCCTACACCAATAGTGGTAAGAGTATTATGTCTTTGTGCATTTGTTTGTAACATGGAGAAGGAAGCGAGATAGATCCACAGTTACTTTTGAGGATCTCATAGAATCAGAATGTCAGTCCGTCCGTCCATGTATTTTGTAAACCAAATACAGGTCGCATTTAACCGCATTAACCTATTGAGGTGAAATTTTCACAAACTAAATTTGTTTGGCCCGAGGACGAACCCAATTAAAATTTGAAATATTCGGTCAAAATATGGATAAAGCTCCCATATACATTTTCGCCTGATTTAATTTTAATTGTGCACCAAATGCGTAATATTAGTACAAATAGGTTGGAATGGCTTTGGTGGAAATTGGTTGAGATATAGCTAGCTATAACGTGTATATTCTTCATCCGATTTATTAAATCTCTCCTCCACAGACGAAATATCCATGCATATAAAATCGTCTTTTTAATTCTCATAAAATTCTCACAAAAACCCTTATTTGTTATATGTAGCTGTACTATATATGTGAAGTAGTGTAGGATATCACAAAGTCGGCTCAGCCCGACTTTAGCCTTTCTTTACTAGTTTTTAATCCGCCTTTGGATTGTCTGATAGTGTGATTTCTTTATATTTGGCTGGGAAACCACAAGTGGCTATTGTTAGAACACTCCAGTATTTAAATGTGAATAAATCCTTTGTGTCTTGTACCATCGCTCGTTACCGTGATATTGGTAGCATAGCCCGAGGTCAAAGAAGCGGACGGAAGAAAACAGCAACATCAGCAGAAATGGTTCGAAAAGTAAAGAAGCGTCGCAGTGGCCGATAAATAGCTCGTGAGCTGAACATATCGCAATAGTTCATTCGGCAAATATTGAAAAATGAGCTCTGAGCAAAGCCATTGAAATTCCAGAAAGTTCAAGAACACCGCAACAAAAGAGCCAAAAAACAAAAGAGACTCAAAAGAGCCAAAGAGTTGCTTCGCTTGGCCGAAAGTGGTGAACTGCTGAATTTGGTTTGCTCCGATGAGAAAACATTCGTTATGCAGAAGTTTGTAAACAAACAAAATGATCGTGTTTACTTTCTAAAGGGGTCAGCCGAAAATGTGCACCTTCGGTTGGCCACCAGAACTCAAGCGCCGCGATAACAGCCGATAGTCCCTCTCCGCTTGTATTAATCGACCGTGGCATCAGAATAAATGCCAAATATTGTCGCGAAAAAAATCTGGAGGGTGTATTAAAGTCTTGGACACGCAAACATGTTGGCCGCAGACCTTGGACATTCCAACAGGACTCAGCACCATCGCACTCAGCACGCGCCACCCAAGAATGGTTACAAAATGAGGTTCTTCGCTTCATTTCCAGCGCACAATGGCCACCAAAATCTCCGGATATCAATCCATTGGGCTATTGTGACTGGAGTGTTTTGGAAAGAAAGGTTGGCACAAAAAAAAATACTAAAGTGCCGAACATCTCACGCAAGCGCGTCGCCGGGAATGGTCGAAAACACAGCAGAGCAACATTCGGACAGTGTTTGACGGTTTCATTGGCCGTTTGAAGGCCATAATTCGTGCCAAAGGAAATCAATTCGAACAAATCTAAACTTATTCTAAAATTTGATGCTATTTCCGACATTTTTGGCTTTTATTCAATAAAATTAAAAAAAATGTAAAAATTATGGCGTTTGATTTTGTTGCAGTTTCTTATTCACCCTGTATATGTGAAGTGGTGTAGGGATTCATAAAGTCGGTCCAGCTATTCGTTACTAGTTTATAATCAGCCTCCTGATTGTCTCATCGAAATAATATTTATAGACCTTTATTGTTAGGACGAACTACATTTCGGGACATTTGGAGTCGATGCTGCAATTTCTGCTATTTTGCTGGTGAGTATCCAGTACGGTCCCTAGTGCGAAGATGAGCACTATAGGTCAACTTCTTACAGTACCTCCAGAAACGAAAAATTCTCAAAATTTCAAAAAAAAAAACAAGTAAGGAAAACTCAAAAGTCGGGCGGAGCCGACTATATGTTTACCTACACCTCCATGCATATTTAGTAGAGCTCCAGTAACAAAAGAATTTATTTGAAGTAGATCATATCACCTATCAACCCCTACCACCTATTATTTGGTTTTAGAGGGAATTGGTAGGCATATCCAATTCTGAATAGATATTCAGTAAATTTGACGGAGACATTTTAATCTTTTATACCAAATGACATTGCTATAAAGTGCATGATATCACTTCGAAAATGATTATATTAAAAAAACAAGTAAGCAAAGGCTACAGTCGTGCGGGGCCGACCGTTGAATACCCTACAACACTATAATAAACGATACAGTTTATATAGGCGAGAAACTCGAAAGAATTCCACAAGATATTGTGACAAATAATAAAAAAATAGCCATCAGGTTTTGTTCTCTAATTTTCGAAAAATAGCAACTTATACTAATTTGCTCATTTCCAATTTATTGGTAGATGTTGCATGTAAATGGTCTTCCTAGATCTGGAACCATACATCCCAAAGACCTATAACCTCTCAGAAGTGGCAAAAGATTAACATTTATTAATGGTTTTTGACTGAAACGCATCTATATGAGATACAGACATTTGACTATATTCTTCAACGAAATCAGCGTTAACGAAATAGTCAGAAGTGTGTCTTTCCTGCATTTGTGAATTCTCCAAAAAGTCACTGGAATGGACATTTTCGTATTTTGTCTACAAAAGTTGGCAAACTACTTCACACATTAAATAATTTTGGATGGCAATCCAAAACTGTTTGGCTTTTGCAATGTCCGGTAACCCCCATTCAAATGTGCGTAAGGATCGGGCGATAATTACGACCTACTGATAATTTTGCAGTTTTTTGTTCCATTGAAATATATGGCGATCATCTCCAAAAAGAGTAGATTTTTATTCTGACCCTCATCTTATACACATGCAAAATTTCGTAAGGATCGGGCCATAAATGAGATCTGTATATGATATCCTGATATCCTAACTACTTAGTTTTGTTAGCTGTAGAAATATTACTAAATGTTTAATTCAAAATGAAAATATGCCAAAAATATGACAAAATTGAAAAAATATGAGAAAATTTACAAAATCAATATTTTCATCTTTAGAAAGATATTTTTATACGACTTTTTAGGCGTTTTTTCTTTTCTGCCAAGAGGCCATTCAGAATTAATGAGAACTGTCGAAATCAGTTCAGCCGTTCTCTACATATACGAAATCTTTCAAGCATATCTTCTTTGATAGACATATATATCGCACATATTTTGCTATATATCCGATTTGATGGATGTTAACATCAATGTAAAGATCAGAAGTAACCTTGTAATGGCTTTGTGATTTCGCCGGGAATTAAAATATTCGCGGTTTAATGAAAAATTTTGAATTTTTTCAACAAAAAAGATATGGTCTATTTTACCCGCTAAATATTATCCGATGACCACCCAAATTGGTAGGCTTCTTCCCCGCCCTAAACTCTAGCTACATGCGAAATTCCGCGTCGATTGGTCTATAATTGCGACCTGTATAGCTACTGCAAAATCCGACATTTTTTCAGTATTTGGTCCATTTCAACCCCTATACATTTGGCGATCATCTCCAAAAGAAATAGGCTTCTATTCTGACCCTAACCCCACCTTCGTGCAAAATTTCGTTAGGATCGGGCCATAATTGCGACCTGTAGAGTGATTACAAATTAACATGGACAGACGGACAGACGGACGGACGGACATACATAGCTAGATCGACTCAGCTCGGCGAGCTAGGAAGTTCCATATATACTTTCCTATGTGGGAAATCAATATTTCGTGGTGTTACTTAATTTTTGGCCCAATCAAACTTATAATACCCCCAACACATAGTGTTGTAGGGTATAAATATATAACGGAGCCGAGTTCCACAAAATGAAAACGTACGTCCCGAAATTCACTATGGGTTATATTTCAAATTTGGGTTTATATAACCCATTTTATACAGACTAAACCTGGATTGGATTAACGATATATATGGGAGCTATACCCAAATTTTAGCCGTACTCGATAAAATTTGGCAAAGGTATTTCCAAGCTCTATAAGATATCTAGTACCAAGTATTATTGTTGTCGAGGGCATATTACGAATGTGAGGAACTTAAACAGCTATATTTGAACCGATTTTCACCAAATTTTACGTATTTCTTCTAGACTGAATTCAGCCAAATGTGCAAAATACAGGTAATTTGGACTGATATAGGCCATTTGGTGCACAATCAAGAAGAAATCGGTTTTAGATATATATTTACGGTAGCTATATCCAAATCTGAAGTGATCTTGATAAAATTTGACAGAGGTATTTTCGAGCAGTATCTGATATATGGTACTAAACATCATTCTTGTGGGGTGCATATTACGCATGTGATGGACTTTAACACCAAATCGGATGAAACCTATATATGCGAACTATAGCTATATCAGAAACGATTTTCACCATCTTTGATTTACTTACTTCTAGACTGAATTCGGTCGGATGAAATTTCAGGTCATTTGGACTGATATTGGCCATTTGGTGCGCAATTAACCCGAAATCGGTTCAAGATATATAAGGGAGCTATATCCAAATCTGAACCGATCTTGATAAAATTTGGCAGAGGCATTTCTGGGCTGTATCTGATATCTGTTAAAAACATCATTCTTGTGGGGTGTATGTTACGAATGTGGGGGACTTAAATACTAAATCGGATGAAACCTATATATGCGAGCTATAGCTATACCTGAACCGGATAACAAATGTGACGTGTATTTTGTTCACAAGTATACATGGACAGACGGACGGACGGCGGACAGACTCACATGCATAAATCGATTTAGAAATTGATTCTATCTCGCTCCCTTCTCCATGTTACAAACAAATGAACAAATACATAATACCCTTACAACAAATTATTATACCCTCCACCTTGGAAAGGAGGGTATATTAACTTTGTCATTCCGTTTGTAACATCCTTAAATATTCGTTGTAGACCCCATAAAGTATATATATTCATAATCAGCATAAAATTCTAAGTCTATTTAACGATGTCCGTCTGTCTGTTCGTCTGTCTGTCTGTGTGTCTGTCTTTCTGTCTGTTGAAATCACGATACAGCCCACATTAGTTGACTTAGACCGCCAAAATTTAGCAGAGCAATTTGTATTGTGTCTATTGAAAATCAGATATATCGGTCCACGTTCTGGTATAGTCCCCATATAACGGTACCTCCCGATATTCGGTATTTTGATGGTTATTGCCACATTTTTTCACGGATTTGTCTGAAAATTGGTAATTGTAGGTCATAGCGGGTCCCTGTACGTATGGCAAAACATTGCATGTATGAGTCCACTTTTTCGTATAGCCCCCATATAAAGGTACCTCCCGATATTCGGTATTTTGATTATTTTTGCCACATTTTTTCACGGATTTGTCTAAAAATTGATATTTGTTGGTCATAATGGGTTCCAGCTCCGGTAGCGAAACATTGCATGTATGGGTACACGATTTGGTATAGCCCTCATATGACTATACCTGCCGATATAAGTATTTTTATTGTTTTTGCCACATTTTTTTCACTGATTTGTCTAAAAATTGGTATTTGTAGGTCATAATGGGTCCTAGTTCGTGTGGCGAAACATTGTATGTATAGGTCCACGTTTTAATATAGTCCACATATAACGGTACCTCCCAATATTCGGTATTTTGATTATTTTTGACACATTTTTTCACGAATTTCTCTGTAAATTGGTAGTTGTAGATCATAATGGGTCTCAGTTCGTAATTATAGGTCCGCGTTTTGGTATAGCCGCCATATAACGGTACCTCCCGATATTCGGTAATTTGATGATTTTTGCCACATTTTTTTCATGTATTTGTCTGAAAATTGGTATATGTAGGTCATAATGGGTTCTAGCTCCGTTGGCGAAACATTGTATGTGTAGGTCCACGATTTGGTATAGCCCCCATATAATGCAACCTCCCGATATTCGGCATTTTAATGATTTTTGCCACGTTTCTTCTAATGTTTCCTTTACCCTAATGTGGAGGGTATTAAAAGTTTGGCCCGGCCGAACTTAATGTTTCTTTACTTGTTTTTTTTTTTTTTTTTAAATCGAAAATTGTAATTCTTTTCAATATCTCAGCCTATTTTTCGAAAATTTTTAGCAAAATTGAGTACAAACCTTGCAGAAATCAGCACAACTTTCCTTTTTTCGAAATTTGAAAATTGCAATTCCAACTGACACCGCCTCTAAACCGATGTAAAATTCCACATCGATTGATCCATGGCCTGTAGAGTGACTGCAAAATTAGGAGAAATCTGAAATAGGCATTTATTTTGAGCCTTTACTTAACTATATGTTTAATTTCGTGTATTCTGAACTAGCTTAACCCACCCATTTAAATTTATATGAGTTGTCCGAAATAAAAACAACAAATTACACCTGAAAACCACACATACAATTCATTATTCATATTCCATCAAAAGCACTTAAAAACTAAATTCTTTGAAAATGTTTGGGGTTTTTTAATGAATTTCATACACACACACACATACACATACACCTTCAATAAATTGCATATGCACAGAGAAAAAATCCTTAAGAGTAGCCGCACACCCACACACAATTATATGCAAATCTCTGTTTGTAGATCTTCAACTATTTATTATTCGAAACTACCTTTTGTTCCCAACCGGCCCCGAGGGCAAGGAGTTGAAGTAACCACCAGGTTTCATTCATTGTTTCGTTCTATTCTCTTCTGTTTCTTTGAGAATGAGCCAAAACCATATTCAGTATTTTGGCTTTGTATAACACACATCCCACATTTCAACATTTTATGATAAATATGGGATTTCCTTGCGGCATTTTCCACAATAAGTTGATGGCTTTGCAAGTGTGTGTGTGTGTGCATATCTGGTGTTTCTTAGGTTTTAGTTGGATTTTTATGTAAAATCGGCAAAAATCTTTTCGTTTTACATTTCGGTGTTCTTTTTACTGTTTTTTTTTTTTCTCCATTCTCTTGAAATGTTTATAATGTGCGGTGTGGTGTGTGAGTGTGTGTGTTTTGTACTTAGAAAAGATTTGCATAAATACAGGCAACATGTACTCTGTTGCATATTTGTATCCAGGCATATCCTTTTTTTTTTCCTCTCGAAATATACGATTTACATTTGCAATTTATGCAGCTCTATGCAAATAACGATTTTACTTAAACTATATGATGTGCACTAAAGGATATACGAAAACATACATACGCTCGTGTATTTACTTGGTAAATCTTAGAATTGATTTATTTGAAAGCTTTAAGCTGGACTAAGGAAGTGAAAAGGAAAAATGATACTGATACATGGTGACCCTTTCTGGGTAAACAACAACTTCGGACACAGAGAGCCATAATTAGATTTTTTCAAGAATATCGTGGGAAATCCAGCAGATTATGAAAGTAGAGCTAAAAATAGATGATACATGTATCGGCGTTTTGGAAGTCGACATCGCAAAGCAAGAAGAGGGAAAAAGTTTCCCCCTCTTCCACACTTTTGGAAATTTTCGAATTAAGATTCGACGGAATCCGTGCATTTTTGCAATATTGCAGATAAAAATAGGAGGACTACTTTGGTTGAAAATGTTAATCCACAACCTAGTCAACAATGGGGTCTATTTGGTCCTTTTTCTAAAATATGGTTAAAAACTCCCTTGAACGGGATCATAGCAAACTAAAATATTCTACAAAATTATGTGCCATACTATAGGTCCTAGAAGACATCAAGGGTCTAAAACTTGCCTAAACGCCTGGAATTTATATACAGGGTGAGATACAAAAAACACTGCAACCAATTTCAGACTCCTTTCATTTCTAAGCCACTGTTGTCACTGGAATAATTTTAACAGTTGTCGGATTAAAATTATTCCAGTCCAGCTCATTATATTGTTCACCAAAGCATTTTGGTGAGAATTTTCCAGAAAAAAAGTTATTCGTGATGGAATTCAAGCGAGACCACAAGTGGCTATCGTTAGAGCACTCCAGCATTTAAATGTGAATAAATCTTTTGTCTCTCGTACCATCACTCGTTACCGTGATACTGGTAGCGTAGCCCGACGTCAGGGAAGTGGACGGAAGGAAACAGCAACATTAGCAGCAATGGTTCGAAAAATTAAGAAGCGATTTGATCGAAACCCGCGTCGCAGTGGCCGAAAAATGACTCGTGAGCTGAACATATCACAATATTCCATTTGGCAAATATTGAAAAATGAGATCGGGGTAAAACCATTGCAAGAACTTAAAATGTGCCGAATATTATCGCGAAAATATTCTTGTGGGTGTATTAAAACCTTGGGCACGCATACATTTTGGCCGCAGACCTTAGACATTCCTAAAGGACTCAGTATTATCACACTCGGCGATATCCAAGAATAGTTATAAAATTAGGTTCCTCGCTTCATTTCCAGCGCACAATGGCCAAGTAAAAAGACATTAAATTCGGCCGGGCAGAACTTCTAATAGCCTCCTACATTAAATAAAGAAAATATTTCTATACAAAATATATGGATTCAAACGTATTCCACTGTAAACAACAAACTCTAGCAAGATCTGTAGGAGAATGCTGTTAGAGTTTTCAAATAGCAATATAGTGGTTGGGGCCGTTACATTGGTATCGCATCTACAGGGTTGCCCATATTCGACGGACCCATCTGGCAACGCCATAACTTTTGACAGAGATGTCACATCGCTTAATGACATACCGCGTTTGAAGCGGTATGAACCAATACACGCACCGCGAGCGCTCTGAAATAGTTGAAATTTACATTCAACAGAAGAAGTCAATTGTGAAAACTCAACGTTCTTTTAAAACATAAAAAAATGTGAGAAGTGCGCCTTCTAAGAACACCATTAAGCGTTTATACGAAAAATTTTCGACTGGTAAGGCTCTTTCTAATCCGAAGAGGCCGTATAAAAGTCGACCAAGGCGATCGGCCGAGAATATCGCTGCCGTACGAACCAGTGTTGAGAGGTCCCCAAGAACATCCCAAAAACGGTACAACGGATTATTCGCATTGATTTGCGTTTGTTCCCGTACAAAACTCAATTGACACAAAGAATGTTGCCTGCGGACAAGCCTCGTCGATTGGAATGGGCCCAAAGAGTCATCGAAATGGCCGAAGATGACGAGCAATTTTGGAACAAAATTATCATGTCCGATGAAGCCCATTTCACATTGAATGGGACCGTAAATAAGCAAAATTGCCGTTTTTACGCCACTGAAAATCCACAGGAGATTCAAGAAGTGCCTCTTCATGACGAAAAAGTCACAGTTTGGTGCGGCGTTAGTGCGAAAACGGTCGTTGGGCCGTTTTTCTTCCAAAATGAAAATGGCCATGCTGTTACCAACAATCAGGAGCGTTATCGCGACATGATGACCAATTTTGTGATGCCAATTATTCGTCGAAAGCGTATGAAGCAGTTTTGGTTTCAAAAAGACGGCGCTCTACCGCACACAAGTCGCATAACAATCGATTTTTTGAAGAATTTGTTTTCGGGCCGTTTTATGTCGAAAAGTGGTGATTTGGACTGGCCACCGCGTTCGCCCGGTTTGACGCCGCCTGACTTCTTCTTGTGGGGATATTTGAAGTCAAAGGCTTACGTTAACAAGCCAAGGACAACATTCGTGAAGAAATAGCCGCTATTCCGTCCGAAATGTTGGCAAAAACGATGGAAAATGCAGCAAAAAGGGCACAATACGTCATTCACGCCAGAGGCGGCCATTTGAGAGATATCATATTCAATGATGATATGATCATAAATGATTAACATTGCCAACCGCCAAATTTTATGGCCAACCCTGTATTTTATACAAACAGCAAATACCATTTTCTAGAAAAATGTTCAAAATCATCAAAATATTAAATATCGGCTGGTACCTTTATATGAGTGCTTTACGATAACTTGGAAATATACATACCACTTTCCGCCAAATGTAGCTTAAACTATCAAAATACAGAATATCGGGAGCTACCGTTAAATGGGGGCTATCTCAAGACGTGGACCAATATATCTCATTTTCAATACCATCCTACACTACTGTGCCAATGAAACCGTCACACGCTGTCCGAATGTTGCTCTGCGGAATTTTGGCCCATTCCCGGCCTAGCGCTTGCTTGAGGTGATCGACACTTTGGTATTTTTAGTCAAACCTTGCTTTCCAAAATACTCCAGACACAATAGCCCAACGGATTGGTAACCGGACATTTTGGCCATTGTGCGCTGGAAATGAAAATGAAGTGAGAAACCTCTGAGTGCGATTTTGCTGAGTTCTGTTGGAATGTCCAAGGTCTGCGGCCAAAATGTTTGCATGCCCAAGGCTTTAATACACCGTCCAGAATATTTTCCCGACAATGTTCCGCATTTATTCTGATGCCACGGTCGATTAATACGAGCGGAGATCGACCATTGACCGTTATGGCGGCCCACACCAACACTTGTAAACAATATAATGAGCTGTCACTGGAATAATTTTAACAGCTGTCGGACGAGTGGCTTAGAAATGGCAGCAGTCTGAAGTAGGTTGCAATTTTTTCATCTCACTCTGTATATATAGATTTTGTAGACATAGATGTTTTCACATTCTACCGATTGTTTCCATTTGGTGGAACTCGGCTCCGATATATGTAGTTTTTAATATCATACTTCTCGAAATCATATTATGCACTCTATTGCAATGTTATTTGGTGAGATAGGTAAAAATGCCTCCGTAAAGTGTGGTCAAAATCGTTTCAGATTTGGATATAACTCCCATATATTAATTTCCTCTGATTTTAGGCTATAACTGCTTGAAAGCTTTACTTGTTAGTTTTGATGGAAAGAAAAGGAAAAGGTCGGTGGAGGTACAAAATTTGTTCAACGACTCAAGAAAAGTATGCGAAAAGAATAAAAAATGTTTAAAAAAGGTACCATAGTCCGGCGACGGTAGCCAATGATCAGAGAAACGTCCCCTTTGAAGAACATGATGTTAGTAACTAAGAGGCAATCGTACCCCTGAAGTACGACTTCCAGCTTAATATCAGCTATTATTTAAAAATATAAAAGTCAATAAAAAACAAGTAAGCAAAGGCTATAGTCGTGTGGGGCCGACCATGTGATACCCTACAACACTACAATATGGTAGAAGCCCCCTTATGTCCAAAACTGTTTTAGAAGATTTCGCTTTTGAAATTATGTCACGGAGCACTGCCCAGATATTATCCTTAGCATTTTGACCAGGGACATTTTCCCAATATTTATGAACTCCGCCATGCTGTTAGTTGTTGTGGTCCATTTTACAGCTAAATATAATCCAATGGTCATCCAAAACGCTAGAATTCTTCCCTGTCCTCAACTCTCTTCTCAGGCGTGTCGATTGGCCTCAATTGTGTGATCAGGAAATTTTTTCTGTTTTTGCTTCATTTGAACCCCTAAATATTTTGCGATCATCTCGAAAAGGGCATTCTGAATTGACGAAATTTGTCAAAATCGGTCCAGCCATTCATGAGATATAAGCATTCTAACTAATATCCCCTTCTTTTGTATATACACGTTGTATATATTTCGCTATATATAACCGATATATTTACTATCGGCTGTTTTGGTCCATTTCAACCCCTAAATATTACGCGATCAACTCCAAAATAAATAGGGTTCTATTCTGACCCTAGCCCCACCTCTATTCTAAATTTCATGAAGATCGGACCGTCTGTCCATGTTGCAAATAACATGGACAGAGGGATGGACATACATAGCTAGATCGACTCGGCTTGGCGAGATAGGAAGATCAATATATACTTTCCTATGTGGGAAACTAATATTTCGGGGTGTTACATAATTTTTGGCCCAATCAAACTTATAATACCCCCAACACATGGTGTTGTAGGGTTGAACAAAATTTCTAAGTCGCTCTTACACATAGCTCAATTAAATATCTATTTCCAAAATTCCCATCATGTTTCTAAACAACACTGAAGCAAATAAATGAAAACGTTAGGAAGGCGAAAAGCTTTGTGACGAACAAATTGCCACCAAAATTTTAGGTTTTGATGATATAGAGAAATGTATTTAATTTTGTCTCTACAAAAATCATAGCCATTTTGCTTATTTGCATCAATCGATTTTTCAGCAAACATATGCCAATTATCCACCCATATTTCCTATTTCTCCAATAACTAATCAGCCCAATTATGCACACCCGTGTTCCTTTCCCCATCATTGCCACCATTTCAGCTAAATTTAAAAATCCACACTTAAAACACAAACACATACACCCGCAATAAAACTACAACAAATGCCGATAAACTATTGATTGTTTTTATATTGCTGACCATTGAATGCGACTACAATAGCCCCTCCGTTTCTATCCCCTCTTTGCGGCATTGTTGCATTATATTTATTAAAAATTTTATATTGGATTTCGATAAACATTCCGAAATACGCTGAAAATCTCGTTTGGGGAATTATAACCTAGCCACCCACAGGTTGACCGCTAGCATAAACCGACAACGATTCTGATTTTGTTGTGGTATTTGAGGGGTGGGGAGGTGGTTTGGATTTCGGTAATTTTCCTATGGATTTCGATTGAATGTAAATAAATATTAATGTTTATTTGTATTTTATTTTCTTCTGTTACGCAAATCCACTCAACAATAACACCAGCAGCAGCAACAGCAACAAGCACAACAACAACAGCAATAGCAATGGTAACAAGCCGACATTTATACAGATAGAGATTCACTCATAACAACAATTATTTAAATTGTTCCGAAACAAAAATGTGAATAAACACAAATGCTGGTGTATGGGTGTGCAAAGGAAGGTGGGTAGTGATAAAATTGCAGTTCTACCATTTTTTACAAATATAACTTAATAGAGTATAAAAGTAAAGATTTGGAATATTTTATATCCTACTTAATATTATATTGGTCACAAGGGCAGGATAGATTTTCTAAAGCAACCTACCACTGGAGTTCCAGATCAATAGAGTAACAAGTATAGATTTGGACATTTATTTTATCAGTTTTGAAGTACATCGGTCACTAGGGCCTGAACGGCTTACTCAGTACACCTCCCACTAAAATGCTAGAGACACTCTTCCACAAGCACAAACGTGAACCTGCACAGAAATTTTTCTGGCATAGGCTGTAGTATCCACTACGAACTTCAAATATCAAATTTGAAACAATTCTGGTGAAAATTTCCCCAAAATCATTAAAATACCGAATATCGGGAGGTACCGTTATATGGGGCCTTTACGAAGACGTGGACCTTTACAGACAATTTTCTGTCATAGGCTGTTGTATCCATTATGAACTTCAAATACCAAATTTGAAACCATTCCGGTGAAGAAATTCGCTAAAATCATAAAAAAATGCCGAATATCGGGAGGTACCGTTATATGGGGGCTATACGAAGATGTGAACCTGCAGAGATAATTTTCTGTTTTAGGCTGTAGTATCCATTACGAACTTCAAATACCAAATTTGAAACTATTCCGGTGAAAAATGTCGCTAAAATCATCAAAATACCGAATATCGAGAGGTACAGTTATATGGGGGCTATACCAAAACGTGGACCTACGTGGCCCATTTTCAATACCATTTCAAAATGTGTATTTCGAGGTTTTACAAACGGAATGACAAACTTAATATACCCTCCATACTATGGTGAAGGGTATAAAAACTGCAACAAAGTCAAACGCCATAATTTTTACATTTTTTTAATTCTATTGAATAAAAGCAAAAAAATGTCGGAAATAGCATCAAATTTTAGAATAAGTTTAGATTTCTTCGAATTGATCACCTTTGGTACAAATTATGGCCTTCAAACTGCCGAAGAAATCGTCACACGCTGCCCGAATGTTGTTCTGCGGTACATACTTATATGTTGAGCAATAACAGTAACATCGGATGAAGATGTATATGTAAGCTATATAAAAATCTGAACCGATCTCGATAAAATTCGACAGATATATTTTCGAGCAGCATTTGATGTCCTGTATCAGATATCCTTGTTGTGGAGTGCATATTATGAATGAAAGGGACTTAAACACCAAATCGGATGAAATATTTGTATACATATCTGAACCGATTTTCACCAAAATGTGAAATATTTGCTTTTAGGTTGAATTCAGTGGGAAGTACCAAAATGCAGTTCACTTGGGCTGATATTAGCAATTTGGTGCACAATAAACCTCAAATCGGATTATGGATATATATGGGAACTATATCCAAATCTTAGCCGATCTCAACAAAATTGGACATAATACCCGGACCACTGTGTGGTGTAGTGTATATTGAAACATATCAAATATCACTTTTTACCAAAAAGTATAGTTAACACTTTTATACAATAACAATGTACACCATTTACTAATCCACTGACAGTTTATTCGGAACAAATTGAGTCGATTGCTGGCATAGCTGCAATAACGCGGGTATTGATAAGGGTGGAACGAACTAATATCAGAATAATAAATAGAAGATAGCTCCAAACTAGTAGTTCCTACCATAAAAAAGTCGAGATGTGCAGCAGGTCAGAACCATAAATTTAGACTTATCAAGATCATGGGGCGAAATAAATGCCAAATGTACGACCAAAACCCCATTTCTCCTAAAGATAATGTAGCTAAAGACGTAAGTCAAAATATTCTAAGGTGTAGGCGTGGCGGGCTCTTTTAGACATTGTTTGTTGTAAGTCCGAAATAAAACTTTAACTGGGAAAAAAAATTGTTAAGTTCGACCGAGTCGAAGGAAACTGCAACACCATCAAATCATCATCAAAATATCAAGCATCAGGAGGTGTTGTTATATTAGGCATATACGAAAATCAATATAGATAATTTCCAATTCGAAAGATGGCACCCATAACAAATTTAAACGCCAATTTTAAACAAACAACGTAAACCCGCAGAGAATATTATATGCAAGAGTAGGTAGTACCTATTTCGAGTTCCAAATAACAATTTTGAAAAATTCTTTTAAAAAGTGTGTAAAATTTCATTCAAACACCGATTATTGGAGGTATGGAGGATCTATTAAAGTTGTACATGTGAAGACAATTATAGCCCGGAGCAAATTGCACCAACAAATAACCCCAAACACCAAAATTAAAAAAGTTCCAGAGAAAAGTGTAACACGATTCAAAATGCCGAATATCTGGAGGTACAGCATGGCCTGTTTTCTGCAAGAGGAACACAAATTGCTACTCGGCAGCAAGTTCCTGTTAAAATTGTGACCGAAACAACCAAAAACCCTTTAAACTGCAAGTAGAGATATGTGGGGGCCGTATCTCAGTTACAAGCGACAAGTTTTTAGAATACCCTCCTGGGTATAGCATCTTGATTTATAGCTCTTTCCTACCTATTAATAACAACATTTCCTCTTTTTGTACCTTTGGGTACTTTTCGTACCCTTAAAGTACTGGTTTTCAAAAACTATGCCTTAGAGCGCCACCCATCCAAATTTTTAGAGTTTTGACTTTTAAAAATGTTTGTACGTACGATATATTAGATTTTAGAATAGTGTTTAGAATTGGTAGACGGATTAAATGAGGGTTTTAAGTCCCGAAACTGTAAATCCAAAAAAACAAGTAAGCAAAGGCTACAGTCGAGCGGGGCCGACCGTTGAATACCCTACAACACTATAATAAACGATACAGTTTACATAGGCGAGATACTCGAAAGAATTCCACAAGATATTGTGACAAATAATAAAAAAATAGCCATCAGGTTTTGTTCTCTAATTTTCGAATAATAGCAACTTATACTAATTTGCTCATTTCCAATTTATTGGTAGATGTTGTAAATGCATGTAAATGGTCTTCCTAGATCTGGAACCATACATCCCAAAGACCTATAACCTCTCAGAAGTGGCAAAAGATTAACATTTATTAATGGTTTTTGACTGAAACGCATCTATATGAGATACAGGCATTTGACTATATTCTTCAACGAAATCAGCGTTAACGAAATAGTCGTAAGTGAGTCTTTCCTGTATTTGTGAATTCTCCAAAAAGTCACTGGAATGGACATTTTCGTATTTTGTCTACAAAAGTTGGCAAACTCCTTCACACATTGAATATTTTTGGATGGCCATCCAAAACTGCTTGGCTTTTGCAATGTGAGGTAACCCCCATTTAAATGTGCGTGAGGATCGGGCGATAATTACGACCTGCTGACAATTTTGCAGTTTTTTGGTCCATTTCAACCCCTTAATATATGGCGATCATCTCCAAAAAGAGAAGGCTTCTATTCTGACCCTCATCTTATCCCCATGCAAAATTTCGTAAGGATCGGCCCATAAATGCGATCTGCATTTGATATCCTAACTACTTAGTTTTGTTAGCTGTAGAAATATTACCAAATGTTTAATTCAAAATGAAAATATGCCAAATATATGACAAAATTGAAAAAATATGAGAAAATATTACAAAATCAATATTTTCATCTTTAGAGAGATATTTTTATGCAACTTGTTAGACGTTGTTTCTTTCCTGCCAAGAGGCCATTCTGAATTAATGAGAACTGTCGAAATCAGTTCAGTCGTTCTCGACATATAAGAGATTTTTCAAGCATATCTTCTTTGATAGACATATATATCGCACATATTTTTTTCTATATATCCGTTTTGTTGGATGTTAACATCAATGTAAAGATCAGAAGTAACCTTGTCATGGCTTTGTGATTTCGCCGGGATTTTAAATATTCGAGGTTTAATGAAAAATTTTGAATTTTTTCAACACAAAAGATATGGTCTATTTTACCCGCTAAATATTATCCGATGACCATCCAAATTGGTAGGCTTCTTCCCCGCACTAAACTCTAGCTACATGCGAAATTCCGCGTCGATTGGTCTATAATTGCGACCTGCATAGCTACTACAAAATCCGAAATTTTTTCAGTATTTGGTCCATTTCAACCCCTAAACATTTGGCGATCATCTCCAAATGAAATAGGCTTCTATTCTGACTCTAACCCCACCTTCGTGCAAAATTTCGTAAGGATCGGGCCATAATTGCGACCTGTAGAGTGATTACAAAATAACATGGACAGACGGATAGCTAGATCGACTCAGCTCGGCGAGCTAGGAAGATCCATATATACTTTCCTATATGGGAAACCAATATTTCGAGGTGTTACATAAATTCTGGCCCAATCAAACTTATAATACCCCCAACACATAGTGTTGTAGGGTATAAAAATTCTGTTAATTAAAAATATACCTTAATTATGTGCTAACTTCTCATATAGATGCCAATTGGCTTAAATCCTACCGAGAACTTGTATCATTCCGCGAACATTTAACTTATCAAAATAACATTATTAGGCCCTTCACTGCTACATATCTCACATTTTTATACTCTCCACCTTGAAAAGGATTGTCATTTAACGATTTCCGCCTGTCTGTCTGTTGAAATCACGATACAGCCCACACTATTTGACGTAGAACTCCAAATTTGGCAGAACAATGTCTCTAGGATGATTGGTATTGAAAATGAGATATATCGGTCCACGTTTTGGTATAGCCGCCATATAACGGTACCTCCCGATATTCGGTATTTTGATAATTTTCGCGGAAATTGGTACTTGTAGGTCACAATGGGTTCTAGCTCCAGTGGCGAAACATTGTATGTATATTTTCACGAACCTTCCGATTTTCCGTATTTTTATGATTTTTGCCACATTTTTCCACGGATTTGTCTAAAAATTGTTTTTTGTAGGTCATAATGGCTTCTAACTCCGGTATGTATAGGACCAAGTTTTTGTATAGCCCTCATATAACGGTACCTCCTGACATTCCGTATTTCGATGATTTTTGTCAAATCTTTCCACGGATTTGCCAAAAATTGGTATTTGTAGTTCTTAATGGGTTCTAGCCCGGTGGCAGTTCATTGAATATTAAGTTCCACGTTTTCCTACATCGCACATATAACGATACCCAGCGATATTCGGTATTTTGATAATCCTAATCATATTTACCTACATAATTGTTTCGAATTTGGTATTTTAGAAGATTTGTCTATAGAGATTCTCCTTTTGGTATGGCCCCATATAACGGCCTGACTCACTTTATAGTTTTTTTGATAAATTTAACAGCATTATCCAAACGATCTTACTTGTATATGAAGTTTAAAGTGAAACACGCTTTAATTCAGAAACTTTTATATAAAATTCGTGTCCTTTATCCAAAAGGTGGAGTGTACTAGAAGTTTTTTTAATTGTTTTTCGATGCAAAAAAATCTGATGAATTTTCCTGTAATTTATATGTATTTATACATTTTTTACAGCGATAATGTAACATAGTATTTAAATCATTTAAATATTCAATAAGAAAGTTTTAATGGGGTTCTATTGAGACCTTGGCAGCCACTGTAGGCTCAGCCACATGACGACAAAACAACATTCCATTATCTGATGGTGCATCCTAATAAAAATGTATATTTTTTTCCTCTGTGCCTCAATTCTACCCAATATCCCCCACTAAATAAATGTTTTCTGTGTAAAGGCTAAGCATTACAAAAATGTTTATACGTGTGCATGTATGTGTAACTATCGCAGCAAAAATCCATTGTTTTTAATTAAACATTGCATTGATACTGTCTGCTGTTTTGACACAATTGCATGTTGCTTTTCCAAATGGAACAAAAATGGAAAATGAACAACAAAAAAAAATTAAATAATTTTGTATGGATTCCGCAAAATGTACATTGATTCAGTGGCCACAAGTGGCGTTTAAATTTTATTTTTTTTTTTTTTTTTTTTTTTTTTCAATTAAAAATTTCCCACCAATGTCATAAAATAAATAATCCGTATTGATATCGAGAATGGGAAAATTAAAAATTTGAGTTTAGGAAATTTCGATTTAAATTTGAATTGAATTGGAATTGAAATTTGGGGAATTATTAAAAAAAGTGAATATTTCGCAATATTTTATTTAAATTTGTTAAAAATTGAAATTGAAAAAACATTTTAAGAGCGACTTAATTTGAACAGGTTTGATGGATGGTGCTACATTTTCCTCTGGCCCTGAGAACTAATTGCTTAAGTTGCACCACAGGTGATGCCATGGTCTGCTACGGTTGTGCGATAAAAAATAATTTTCGTTTCCTTTCTCTGTATTGACATTCCTTTCAGCTGCTGCCTGTATGACCTACATTTTCTGAGTACGCAATTGATTGAAATTTTCTTTTTTTAAATCGCGGTTCTAATTGAAGTATCTCTTTCGTTCGTTTCTAGGACATTTATTTCTTCTATGCACGCAGTGGGAATTTAGTGTGCATTTTTTTCTTACTTTCCTTCGTTTTGGACACATTTGCCATATATCATTCGTAAATGTTCGTTTTATGTAAATGTCCTGTGGAACAAAGGACAGGACATACGCATGGCCATAAATCGTTTGAAAAATGGAAAAGTTTCTTTTTTTAAGTTTTCTCCAATTTTTTTGTCTTTTTTCAATGAAAATGAAAAATTGAGATAGTTAAAGTTAAAGCCCTGGAATTGAAAGAATTCATATCTAGTTTTGACATTTTAAAACCACTGGATGTCCAATGCTATGGCATTTCCAGTGACCTTAAAAACATCTGAAGGAGAGATCAATAGTGTCGGCAAAATACCGAGACAAATGAGGAGAAATCATAAGGAATTATGGTAAGGTTTCGAAAGGAATTTGATGTTGATATCTCATGATGAATATTTTTTGAAACCCTGTATCCCAAACCGAAAAAGATTATGACAAAAAGCGGATCCAAATGCGAGATATTCTCTGTGCAAAAATCTGTGGAGATTGAAATTTCCACGAGGAGGTGATAACATTTGGTTAATATATAAAAGCTCTTATTTTTTGGGCCCTGCATATATCCTTAACCACACATTAAGGCTTTACAAGGTCTATACTTCCCCAACTTAAGATAGAGCTTTGAAACTTCAAATATTTTTAATGTTTTTACCTGACTATACCCTCATCCGTATGGCTAGCCAGGGTATTTGATACGGCCAAAACGTGTCTCATCGAAATAAAGGTTTTACACCCTAATCCGTTTCGGATATTTGGCATCAATCTAGCGATATCCGAAGGTCCCTCTGCCTGTATGTCTGGTTGATGCGCACGATAACTCTAGACAGAAGTCTCCGATTTGATCCAAACTTAGTACATCGTAATATTATTATAAAACTCAGATCGAGCTCGGAAATGGACGATATCGGTCCACTCCTTCAGGTATTTTATTTCAAAGAAAGATAAATGATTCGATTTTGTACAAAAACTTTGCTAATTCCAATATTTTTATCAATGCTAGGTCAGGTGCGAAACTGGACAATATCGGCCTAGTATCCATCAAGTATCTCCTCCACAAAGGTCAAAAATTTAAATAATTCTCATAAAATCCCAAATAAGCATCCTGTTTTTTAAAACGCGGCACATCTCAATGTTTCTATCACAACAACATCTGGTGTGAAGATGGAAAATATCGGCTCCACTTCATCAGGTACCTCCCACACAAAGGGTCAAAATTTGGAATAATTTTTATACCGAACAACACTATGTGTTGGGGGTATTATAAGTTTGATTGGGCCAGAATTTATGTAACACCTCGAAATATTGGTTTTCCATATAGGAAAGTATATATGGATCTTCCTAGCTCGCCGAGCTGAGTCGATCTAGCTATGTATGTCCGTCCGTCCGTCTGTCCGTCTGTCCATGTTAATTTGTAATCACGCTACAGGTCGCAATTATGGCCCGATCTTCACGAAATTTAGGTGGTGTTAAGGTCAGAATAGAACCCTATTTCTTTTGGAGATGATCGCATAATATTTAGGGTTTAAAATGGACCAAAAACTGAAAAAATTCCTGATTTTGCAGTTGCTCTACAGGTCGCAATTATAGACCAATCGACGTGGAATTTCGCATGTAGCTAGAGTTTAGGTCGGGGAAGAAGCCAATCAATTTGGGTGGTCATCGGATAATATTTAGCGTGTAAAATAGACCACATCTTTTGTGTTGAAAAAATTCAAAATTTTGCATTAAACCGCGAATATTTTAAATCCCGGCGAAATCACAAAGCCATGACAAGGTTACTTCTGATCTTTACATTGATGTTAACATCCATCAAATCGGATATATAGCAAAATATGTGCGATAAATATATGTCTATCAAAGAAGATATGCTTGAAAGATCTCTTATATGTCGAGAACGGCTGAACTGATTTCGACAGTTCTCATTAATTCAAAATGGCCTCTAGGCAGGAAAGAAAAAACGTTTAAAAAAATTCCATAAAAATATCTCTCTAAAGATGAAAATATTGATTTTGTAATATTTTCTCATATTTTTTCAATTTTGTCATATTTTGATTTTGAATTAAACATTTGGTAATATTTCTACATCTAACAAAACTAAGTAGTTAGGATATCAGGATATCATATACAGATCGCATTTATGGCCCGATCCATACGAAATTTAGCATGGGAATAAGATGAGGGTCAGAATAGAAGCCTACTCTTTTTGGAGATGATCGCCATATATTTAGGGGTTGAAATGGACAAAAAAAAAACTGCAAAATTGTCAGCAAGTCGCATTTGAATGGAGGTTACCGGACATTGCAAAAGCCAAATAGTTTTGGATGGCCATCCAAAAATATTCAATGTGTGAAATAGTTTGCCAACTTTTATAGACAAAATACGAAAATATCCATTCCAGTGACTTTTTGGAGAATTCACAAATACAGGAAAGACGCACTTCTGACTATTTCCTTAAGGCCGATTTCGTTGAAGAACATAGTCAAATGCCTGTATCTCATATAGATGCGTTTCAGTCAAAAACCAATAATAAATGTTAATCTTTTGCCACTTCTGAGAGATTATAGGTCTTTGGGAAATATTGGTTCCAGATCTAGGAAGCCCATTTACGTGCAACATCTACCAATAAATTGGAAATGAGCAAATTAGCTTAAGTTGCTATAATTCGAAAATTAGAGAACGAAACCTGATGGGTTTATGTTATTATTTGTCACATATCATGTGGAATACTTTCGAGTATCTCACCTATATAAACTGTACGATTTATTATTGCGTTGTAGGGTATTCAACGGTCGGCCCCGCTCGACTGTAGCCTTTGCTTACTTGTTTGGACTAATATTGACCATTTGGTGCACAATTAACAAGAAAACGGGAGCCATATCCAAAACTGATCCGATTTGCCAGAGGTATTTTCGAACAGTATCTGATGTCTGGTACCAAATATCATTTTTGTGGAGTGCATATTACGAATATAAGGGACTTAAAACCCCAGATCGGGGAATACATATTTGGGAGCTATGGCTTTATATCTGAACAGATTTTGTCCAAATTTGATGTACTGACTTCTAGACTAAATTCGGTCGGATGTGCCAAAATCCAGATCATTTGGACTGATTTTGGTCATTTGGTGCACAATTAACCCGAAAACAGTTGAAGATAAATGGGAGCTATATCTAAATCTGATCCGAGTATCACCAATTTCAATAGGGTTCGTCCTTGGGCGAAACAAATATTGTTTAGAAAATTTCAGCTCAATCGAATAATAAATGCGACCTGCATTTTGTTCACAAAAATACATGGACAGACGGACTGCCTGACGGCTGACATGCATAAATCGACTCAGAAAGTTCCTTCCCATGTTACAAACAAATGCACAATGACATAATACCCTTACCACTATGTGGACCCTACACTACTGCTAAACAGATTTTCCTGAAAATTTCCACACAGCATCGCCTGAACTTGACTAGCCTACATAAATGTTTGAAATTCCACTTGGAACTGGAGATATAGCAGCAGTATCAGAGATATCTCCAAAATGTTGTTGCTTTATGGACATATCTATTGATCGGTTATAGATATAGTCTACACATTGGGAATATGTGACGGAATGCACTACAAAAATAAATTTACAATATTATATTGAAATCGTTTCATATTTGTATACAGCTCCCATTCTCAAACGCACCAAATACGATATGTACATCCGATTTGCGTGAGCAAGGCTTTAATACACCATCCAGAATATTTTCGCGATAATATTCGGAATTTATTCTGATGCCACGGTCGATTAATACGAGCGGAGAGCCACCACCGGCTGTTATGGCGGCCCACACCATCACCATGGCCGGCGCTTGAGTTTGGAATGGAATATTGCGATATGTTCATCTCACGAGCCATTTTTCGGCCACTGTGACGCGGGTTTCGATCAAGTCTCTTCTTTACTTTTCGAACCATTTCTGCTGATGTTGCTGTTTCTTTCGTCCACTTCCTTGATGTCGGGCTACGCTACCAGTATCAGGGTAACGAGCGATGGTCAAAATATTTATTCACATTTAAATGGTGGAGTGCTCTAATGATAGCCACATGCGGTTTTCCAGCAAAATATAAAGAAATCACACTATCACGCTTAATTTCCATCACGAATAACTTTTTTCTGGAAAATTCTCACCAAAATACTTTTGTACGCTTGTAAACAATATAATGAGCTTTCACTGGATTAATTTTAACAGCTGTCGGACTAGTGGCTTAGAAATGACAGCAGTCTGAAGTTGGTTGCAGTTTTTTCATCTCACTCATTTCATTTTCATTTTCATTCATTTTCGACCGATTTCGATATGTATATCAGATTCCCATGAAATTTGGAATGAGTTACGGAATTTGCGAAGTTATATGGAAATCTGCTAAGGTTTGGATATAGCTTGCAGATTATTACCAAACAATGGGTCTATTTATTTCATTTTGACATCGGTAACTTATTACAAAATACAGCTAAACTATATTTTATGAACTGAGCCATGTATCATTACCCTACCACCAAGAACCAATAAATAAGTTCAAAATGTCTGACGTTGTATTCTAATATCACAATTTTATACCTTCCCAGTGTTTCTTATTTCCATTATTGTAATGAGTTAAACCTTGTTTGCTTGTCCCCCACCTCAGGCCACAATATTGGTCCTCTTTAAACTTTTTCAAATTCCGATGTAATCTTTATTACAAACACGTTTACTTATTCTTACCATACTCACATTATCGTTCGGGTGTTGGTGCAACACAAACATTCTGCAATATGTTTCCCCATAAGTTCATGTTTATTGAGGAGAGGATTCAGAAACGTTGAACAATAATACATTTATTGGCCATACAAAACAAAATGCCTTCTCCGTTTAACCGACAAAAAAATACACGTGCCCAACAGTGGTGGGTGGAAAGGTAAAACATCGGCTCCAGTTTCCAACCAAATAAACAATTTCGCTTTTAAGTCGATATCCCGACAAGTGGGCTTTACAATAGTTTATGTCGTATCGTAGTGACGTTTACATATTTCAACAGCATCATTTTAAGCCGCAAAACAAATAAATCTTTTGGGGGGAGGGGGGTTGTGTGCTCACCAACACACACCCACAAGAATGTCCATTCATTCTCTCAGTCACCGGCATGGAGCAAAACTACGCTCAACAATACATACATTTTGAGGGATTTGGGTTATTTGAGTTGTATTTCTTTTTTAATCTCTTGGCTTTGCAGATGGGTACAACATAAGTCCGGTGGGTGGGGGAGACAATTTTAAAGGTAGTTAATTTGTTACAAAATTTCGCTGTTTGTTTTCGAAGTGAAGATATATTTTTTGGATGAATACTTAAAACCGGTTTTGATAACAGTTAACACCAGAATATTATGAAAGTAGAGCGGCGTTTTGAAAGTTTACATGGCAAAGTAACTTAAATATAAAAGGACAAATTCCAGTCTCTTCCATTTTTATACCCTCAGCCGTATGACTAGACAGGGTAAATATCATTTGATACGTTTAAAGCGTGCCTACTCGAAATAACTTCTTTAGACCCTAGGTCTATTTGGACAAAATCCGTTTCAAGACATTCGGAGTCGATCTAGCGATGTCCGTCCGTCCGTTTGTCTGGCTGGAGCGCACGATAACACTCGAAGGGAGTGTCCGATTTCGTCCAAACTTGATACATCGTAATATTTTTTTTAAACTTAGATCGAGCTCGGAGATGGGCACAAAAGGTTGATATTTTCAAAAAAATTATTTTTTGCACAGAAAGAGAAACTATAATCTGATTTTGCTCCAAAGATAATCCGATTTTGCCCAACAAAGAGTCAAAAATTTGAATAATAATAACTCTTATAAAATGTGATGTAAGAGTCCGATTATCTTCAAATTTCACACATCCCAATATTTTTATTAACCCAAGGTCTGGTGTTAAGATGATTTATGATATATATATAAGACATATCGGTCCACTCCTTAAAGTACCTCTCCCAGGAAAGGACGAAATTTTCAAAAATATAGTTTATTCACAGAAAGAGAAACAATTATCCGATTCTCTCCAACTTTACAAATCCTAATATTTGCGTCAGTGCTAGGTCAGGTGCGAAAATGGACAATGTCGGTCCACTCCATCGAGTACCCCCTCCACAAATGTTAAAAATTTGGAATAATTACAATTTTTATAAAATGTGATGTAAAAGTCCGATTGTCTTTTAATTTCACACATTCCAAATATTTTTATTAACCCAAGGTCTAGTATAAGGATGGAATATATCAGTCTACTCCTTCTGGTGCCTCCCCCACAAAAGGTCGATATTTTGTATAACCATTAAGCTCATAAAACGCAAAATTACCATATGATAACATTCAGACTTGGCACATCTGAATATTTCCATCAACACAAGATCTGTTATGAAGATGGTAGATATCGGACCATTTCATCTGGTAACTCCCCCATACGATTTAAGATTTTGAGAAAAAAAAACGCTCAAAGAATGCCAAATATCCATTAAACTCTCTTCAAATTTCACACATACAAACATTTTTTCTAACACGAGATCTGTTGTGAAGATGATATACAGAATGAGATGAAAAAACGGCAACCACTTTCAGACTGCTGTCATTTCCAAGCCACTCGTACGACAGATGTTAAAATTATTCCAGTGACAGCTCATTATATTGTTTACAAGCGTACAAAAGCATTTTGGTGAGGATTTTCCAGAAAAAAAGTTCTTCCGGATGGAATTCAAGCGTGATAGTGTGATTTCTTTATATTTGGCTGGAAAACCACAAGTGGCTGTCGTTAGAGCACTCCAGCATTTAAATGTGAATAAATCTTTTGTGTCTCGTACCATCGCCAGTTACCGTGATACCGGTAGCGTAGCCCAAGCCTAGTCAGGGAAGTTGACCGAAAACAACAGCAACATCAGCAGAAATGATTCGAAAAGTAAAGAAGCGACTTGATCGAAAACCCGCGTCGCAGTAGCCCAAAAATGGCTCGTGAGCTTAACATATCGCAATATTCCATTCGGCATATATTGAAGAATGAGCTCGGGGTAAAGCCATTGAAATTCCAAAAAGTGCAAAAGAAGAAAAATAAACTCAGAAGAGCTAAAGAGTTGCTTCGTCTGGCCGAAAAGCGTGAAGTGCCGATTTTGGTTTCCTACGATGAGAAAACATTCGTTGTCCAGCAGTTTGTAAACAAACTAAATGATCATGTTTACTTGCCAAAGAGGTCAGCTGAAAATGTGCAGCTTCGGTTGGCCACCGCAACTCAAGCGTCGGACATGGTGATGGTGTGAACCGCCATAACTTCCGATGGACGCTCTCCGCTCGTATTAATAGACCGTGGCATCAGAATAAATGCCGAATATTATCTCGAAAATATTCTGGAGGGTGTATTAAAGCCTTGGGCATGCAAACATTTTGGCCGCAGACCTTGGACATTTCAACAGGACTCAGCATCACCGCACTCTGCACGCGCCACCCAAGAATGTTTACAAAATGAAGTTCCTCGCTTAATTTCCAGAGCACAATGAACACCAAAATCTCTGGATACCAATCCGTTGGACTATTGTGTCTGGAGTATTTTGGAAAGCACGGTTGGGACTAAAAAGTACAAAAGTGTCGATCACCTCAAGCAAGCGCTTCGCAGGGAAAACTTATTTTAAAAATTGATGCTATTCCCGACCTTTTTTGCTTTCATTCAACAAAATTAAAAAAAAAAGTAAAAAAAACTGCAAGTTCGGTCGGGCCGAACTTTGAATACCCTCCACCAATTGGTACAAATTTATCAATTTTCAAAAAAATTAAATCCGTTACAAATTCTGTTATAAATCTTAAAAATACCGAATGTAGCCGTATGTTAGGGTCTATACGACGACGTAGACCTGCATAGGCAACTTTTGTCACAAGCAATTACAATATTCAAATGCGAAACTTGAAAAAATCTGTTTATAATGTAGCTAAAATCATCAGAATACCGAATAGAGGGTGGTACCAAGTGGGTTATAAAACGTGGACCTGCACAAACAATTTTCTGTCATAGGCTGCAGTATTCATTACGAACTTCAAATGCCAAATTTGAAACAATTCCGGTAAATATTGTCGCTAAAATCATCAAAATATCGCATATCGGGAGGTACCGTTATATGGGGACTATACGAAGACGTGGACCTACGACATACAATACCAAAAATTTTATCAACCTACTTCATTTTGTTCGGAAGCTAGAGTGATTTCCACAGACGGACAGACGGACATTGATAAATCGACATAGAATTTTATGCTGATCAAGAATATATATATATATATATATATATATATATATACTTTGTGGGCTATAAAATGTATATTATTCTATAATACAACTAAGCATATTTCCCTTTTACGGTAAACCTACGTAATTGTGAACCACATATTTTGATATCGCCCTTTCAATTCATCGAAATCTATTACATTAATTGTAAAATATCAATATTTACATACATATGTAAATATAAATGTAATTATCATCGACAAATTTTTCCAAATATTATTCCATTTAGTAATGTAAATTTAATTTGGATTTCATTTTCAATGAAAACATAATATCAATGAGTTTAAATAATCGAACAAAAAAAAAAAACACACACACATAAATCTATAATAAATAATAATTAGCCAATACAGGTCACTTACCATATTGACGAATAAATAATATTTATTTTTTTTTTTCGCAAACCTAATAACACGTGACGATTTTCGCACGGTAATTGAGAAAATACGATATACAAATGTGATATTATTTGGCTATATTTATTATAAAATTGCAAAATGTTCAAAATGTACTACAATGCAGTTAACACCGGAGAACTAATGCGATAACAGTGCATGCTTTTAGGCGCCAATCAGAAATGTGGATTGTACAGAGTTTATATTTTTAAATATAATAAATATTATTTGTTTTCATTTTTTTTTTTTTTTTTTTTTTTTTTTTGAAGCTTTTATAATATTTACCCATTGATTTATCTTGAATGCAAAAGAAAAGTTAAAACAAAAATAAAACAAAGAACCACTAAACGTATTTAGTAGAGCTCCCGTAACAAAAAAGTAGATCATACAAACTATGAATCTTTTTTGAATGCGTATCATGGTGTTAGAGTAGTAACAATTTGCAACTCTGAATCGATTTTTAACAAAATTGAGGGAGGCTTTCGTACCTCTAGTCCCAAATTTATAGTGGTAATGACTTCGATAAGAATTATATTAAAAATCAGTAAGAACAAATAAAAAAGCTTTAAGTTCCGCCGGTCCGAACTTTGAATACCCTCCAACATTTGGAATGAATTGGGCAATTTTAAAAAACAACAAAAATCGTTAAAAATTCTGTTAAAATCTAAAAATACCGAATGTAGCTGTTATATTAGAGTCCTGGACCGGCATAGGTAATTTTTTTCATAAGCCAATACAAAATTCAAATGCGAAACTTAAAAAAAAATCTGTGAATAATGTATATAAAATAATCAAAACACTGAATATCGGGAGATACCGTTATATGGGGGCTATACGAAAACGTCGACCATTTCGAACTTAAAATAAAAAATTTGAAACAATTCCGTTGAATAATGTCGCAGAAACCATCAAAATACCGAATATCGGGAGGTACCGTTATATGGGGGCTACACGAGGACATGGACTAGTACAGACAATTTTGTGTCATAGGCTGTAGTATCCATACTTCAAATACCGAATTTGAAACAATTTTGATGAATATCGTCGCTAAAATCATAAAAATACCGAATATCGGAAGGTACCATTATATGGGGGCTATACAAAAACATGGACCTACAGGATCCATTTTCAATACCAAAAGTGCTGCAGACATAATATACATTTGAATAAAATTTTATCAATCTACCTTAATTCATTCGGAAGCTAGAGTGATTTCCACAGATGGATAGATGGACAGACGGGCGGACATTGTTAAATCGACATAGGATTTTATGCTGATCGAGAATATATATACTTTGTCTTAAATGTATATTTCGAGGTGTAACAAACGGAATGACGAACCTAATGACGAAAAGTCAAAAGTCAGGCGGAACCAACTATATGATACCCTACACCACTTTGCATATTTAGTAGAGCTCCCGTAACAAAATCTATATATATAAATGTAAGTTGTGTTAGTTACTACGCTTATAACTTAAGAACCGCTGGACTGATTTTAACAATTCACACAAATTAGGAGTTGTCTCCTCTCCGAAAAGGATAATATCCAAAAAAATCGCGTAAAAATGTGATATATTAACATTTTCATTTTGACTTTTCAAATGTACAATAGTAATGTTTTATTTTCCATGATTTTTTTCTATTTTGACTGGCTTTTTTCTAATGTACATTTGTAGTGTTTTTTTATTTTTTATTTTTGAATTCGAATATTAAAACCAATTTATTTAATTGACTTGATTTCTTGAGAACTGAAATTGATGGCGGGTTACATGGAAGTGTAATACCGAATTATATGGTGGCGAAACGGAATAGATGATATCGAAATAATTTAACGCGGTCACACCAAAAGAAAGATAATTATTAATTAAAAGATAATTACTTTTTCAAATTAGCTAAAAAATCACGAAAAAGAGATCTCATTGCAAAAATTCTCAAATCGGGAAAAAATCGAAAAGATTTTCAGTGGAATCGAATTTTAAAAAAATAGTAAGGGTCTTTAAACATTTGCTGTAATAAATCAGCGAACAAGTTGAAGATTTTTTCAATTTGCTATTCTTCTTTTGTCATTATACCCTACAACACTATGTGTTGGGGGTATTATAAGTTTGATTGGGCCAGAATTTATGTAACACCTCGAAATATTGGTTTCCCATATAGGAAAGTATATATGGATCTTCCTAGCTCGCCGAGCTGAGTCGATCTAGCTATGTATGTCCGTCCGTCCGTCTGTCCGTCTGTCCGTCTGTCCGTCTGTCCATGTTAATTTGTAATCACTCTACAGGTCGCAATTATGGCCCGATCTTCACGAAATTTAGAATGGAGGTGGGGCTTAGGTCAGAATAGAACCCTATTTCTTTTGGAGATGATCGCATAATATTTAGGGGTTGAAATGGACCAAATACTGAAAAAATGTCGGATTTTGCAGTAGCTATACAGGTCGCAATTGTTGACCAATCGACGCGGAATTTCGCATGTAGCTAGAGTTTAGGGCGGAGAAGAAGCCTACCAATTTGGGTGGTCATCGGATAATATTTAGCGGGTAAAATAGAGCATATCTTTTGTGTTGAAAAAAACTCAACATTTTTCATGAAACCACAAATATTTTAAATAACGGCGAAATCCCAAAGCCATGACAAGGTTACTTCTGACCTTTACATTGATTTTAACATCCAACAAATCGGATATATAGCGAAATATGTGCGATATATATGTCTATAAAAGAAGATATGCTTGAAAGATCTCTTATATGTCGAGAACGGCTGAACTGATTTCGACAGTTCTCATTAATTGAGAATGGCCTCTTGGCGGGAAAGAAAAAACGTCTAAAAAATCGCATAAAAATATCTCTATGAAGATGAAAATATTGATTTTTTAAAATTTTCTCATATTTTTTCAATTTTGTCATATTTTTGGCATATTTTCATTTTGAATTAAACATTTGGTAATATTTCTACAACTAACAAAACTAAGTAGTTAGGATATCAGGATATCATATACAGATCGCATTTATGGCCCGATCCTTACGAAATTTTACATAGGGATAAGATGAGGGTCAGAATAGAAGCCTACTCTTTTTGGAGATAATCGCCATATATTTAGGGGTTGAAATGGACCAAAAAACTGCAAAATTGTAAGAAGGTTGTATTTATCAACCGATCCTCACGCACATTTGAATGGGGGTTACCGGACATTGCAAAAGCCAAGCAGTTTTGGATGGTCATCCAAAAATATTCAATGTGGGAAATAGTTTGCCAACTTTTGTAGACAAAATATGAAAATGTCCATTCCAGTGACTTTTTGGAGAATTCACAAATACAGGAAAGACGCACTTCTGACTATTTCGTTAACGCTGATTTCGCTGAAGAATATAGTCAAATGTCTGTATCTCATATAGATGCGTTTCAGTCAAAAACCAATAATAAATGTTAATCTTTTGCCACTTCTGAGAGGTTATAGGTCTTTGGGAAATATTGGTTCCAGATCTAGGAACTTCTACCAATAAATTGGAAATGAGCAAATTAGTTTAAGTTGCTATTATTCGAAAATTAGAGAACGAAACCTGATGGTTTTCTTTTATTATTTGTCACAATATCTTGTGGAATTCTGTCGAGTATTTCGCCTATATAAACTGTATGGTTTATTATAGTGTTGTAGGGTATTCAACGGTCGGCCCCGCTCGACTGTAGCCTTTGCTTACTTGTTTTTTTTTAATTTGTATTTGCGAACACATTTAAACAACCAAAAATGACAGAAAAAGCCTAATGGAGCTCATTTTAAAGCGTGGACCTACTTCTTTCATGTGACAATAATCCGTCCAATGAGAGCTCAAAATGCAAAATTCTTTGGAAGTACAATCAGTAAAATACCAAATTTAAAGGGTGCAAAATAATAGAGCGAATGGGACTTTTAGTAAGAAAAGGATTTCTATCCTTCCAGGAATTCTTCCCAAACATTCAAGATACCTTAAATCACTTTTGCAGGTCATGATATCGATCATAACTCACGGATAAGGGTACAACCCGATTTTATATTTATATAACCATCATATGATTTAAGCTATTTTTGGGGTCTTGGCCACTTTTTTCATATTTTGGCCCTTATTTGGCATCTTTGTCTCTAAGGGGTTAGGGAACCATCATACAGATAATTGCCACATAGGAATTTATTTAAGTAAAGTCCCCACATTGGAGTATCCCCAAGTCCACTTTCACATATAATGTGTGGTCAGAAAAGAAAATTTTGTATTGTATTGAATTTGTAACTCTCAAGAGAATATTGGTTGGAAACGTAGATTTGGGAAATACATCTATATGATAATATGGTGGATAAAACTATTTTTACTCATTTAAATCACGCGGAATGTTTTTCAGTTTGACATGCTATGTTGTTCTGTTAAATTTTTGATTTGGTCTCTATTTGTCATATTGGATTATAAGGGCTAGAAGAATGTTTTCAATGTAGGTCGATGTCTCGGAGTAGTGCCCATGTAAAAGTATCTCCTGATTTTACCATATTTCAAAGGATTTGGCTAAAAATGTGTATTTGGGGGGTGAAAACTTACACAAAAATATGAACATATCTACAAATTTTAGAATTTTTTCCATATAATAGTACCCCCTCAAGTTCACTTTTTGGCGGACAAACAGACCGACATGGTTAGGGGGACTTATAAGAACGCTAATGGACAATCTGAGGTGCTAATGGCTTAAAAAAGTAATTAACTTTGGCTATTCTTAAATCATTCAGCCCTCAATTATGTAGTATACAAAATACAGCAAATTCCAAATTACTGCTCATTTGACTGGAAGATTTTGCTACGATTTTTACCATATTAAAAATTAATTTGATCCCTTATATGGCGATAAGATTGATATATACTTTTTAATAGATTTGTATAGCACATCCACACAGTTGAAGCCCACGGTTTAAATATTGAAGCCCACTGGTTAAAAATGGGTACAGGTATTTTAAAACACTTTAAATCGACCTGTACGTGAACACTTATATCAGTCATATCTGTGAATAATTATGCTTGGGAATATATGCATAATAGACAAAAACTACGGGCCGGCAACGCGGACCGGGCCAGCTAGTAATTTATATTTATTTATATTATATTTGAAGTAGATCATCCCACCTATCAACTTTTGGCTTTAGCGCATTTACAGGGTGACATAAAAAAACTACAACAAAGTCAAAAGCCATAATTTTTATATTTTTTTAAATTCTATTGAATGAAAACAAAAATGTCGGAAATAGCATCAAATTTTAGAATAAGTTTAGATTTGTTCCAACTGATCACCTTTGGCCTTCAAACGGCCAATGGAACCGTCACACTCTACCCGAATATTGCTCTGCTTGAGGTGATCGACACACTTTGGTATATTTTAGTGCTAACCTTGATTTCCAAACTACTCCAGACACAATAGTGCAACGGATTGCTATCCGAAGATTTTGGTGGCCATTGTGCGCTGGAAATGAAACGAGGAACCTCGTTTTGTAACCATTCTTGAGTGGCGCGTGCTGAGTGCGATTGTGCTGATCCTCTTGAAATGTCCAAGGTCGGCGGCCAAAATATTTGCGTGTCCAAGGCTTTAATACACCCTCCAGAATATTTTCGCGATAATATTCGGCATTTATTCTGAAGCCACGGTCGATTAATACGAGCGGAGAGCGACCATCGCCTGTTATGGCGGCCCACACCATCACCATGGCCGGCCCTTGAGTTCTGGTGGCCAATCGAAGGTTCACATTTTCAGCTGACCTCTTTGTCAAGTAAACATTATCATTTCGTTTGTTTACTAACTGCTGGATAAGGAATGTTTTCTCATCGAAGAACACCAAATTCGGCAGTTCACCACTTTCGGCCAATCGAAGCAAGTCTTTAGCTCTTTTGAGTTTATTTTCTTCTTGTTGTGGTGTAAGTTCTTGCACTTTTTGAATTTTAATGGCTTTACCCGTGCTCATTTTTCAATATTTGCCGAATGGAATATTGCGATATGTTCAGCTCACGAGCCATTTTTCGGCCACTGCAACGCGGGTTTCGATCAAGTCGGTTCTTTGCTTTTCAATTCATTTTTGCTGTTGTTGTTGTTTTCTTCCGTTCACTTCCTTGACGCCGGGCTACGCTACCAGTATCACGGTAACAAGCGATGGTACGAGACACAAAAGATTTATTCACATTTAAATGCTGGAATGCTCTAACGATAGCCACTTGTGATTTATAGCCAAATATAAGGGGACGAGTGGCTTAGAAATGACAGCAATCTGAAGTTGGTTGAGTTTTTTTTATCTCACCCTCTTTCAGTACTTGTTTCAAGGATAAATTCGTCGGAATTGGCAAAATTCAGTCCATTTGCATTCATATTCGGCGCACAATAAACCGGAACTTGGATAAAGATATATATGGGAGCTATATCCAAATCTTAACCGATCTTAACAAAATTTTAGTCATTTATTTCTGAGCTATATTTGATATCTTGTACCAAAGATCATTTTTGTGGAGTGTATATTACGCATGTGAGGAATTTACAACTCCAAATCGAATGAAACAAATAAATCAGAGCTATAGCCATATCTGAAGCGATTCACTTACACCAAATTTGATGCACTTGCTTTTAGACTGAATTCATTCGGATCTACCAAAATTCAGGTCATTTAGACTGAGATTGGCCATGCAAACGTAGTTTTTATAAAAAAAAACAATAATCGGATTAAATCTGACTATTTTTCCCTAGCCCTACTACGGCATTCCGAACAAACACTGTTCTTTATTAAAATAATTAATAATAAACTTTCCAACCATCCCACCTTACGAATTCGAACTACTGATAATTTAACAATTCCACGCGACTTTAGCTACATAAAATTTCCATTTTATGCAAATAAGTTAATTCATCGGAATCACTGGTCATTACCAATGAATCAACCAAAAAAAAATAATAATAATGAATATTCTACAATAAATACATAATGACAATATTTAATCCAATGTGAATTTTAAAACAGACCAAATTGAGACTTTCAGCCACGCCACGCCGAGCCGGTAAACATTTGACAAAGTTATCAATTATAATTCCATTAAATTGACTTCATGGAATTAATTTTCCAAAAAATTAGCATAAGCGCGAAAATCGATTGCACGGAATAATTATTGCAAAATAGAAATGTTTAATATTAAATTCGGGTAAATATTCATGCACGGGACAGATAATATTAAACTGAAGGTTGTAAATAGAGTAGAGGTATATTTTCAGCGGAAATTTATTCAAGGTGCGAAATGGACAATATCGGCCACTTCTTTCTAGAAATAAGTGTCCGATTCCCCTTAAATTTTGCACTAACCCAATATTTTTATCAGTATCAGTTAATGGAATACATTGGCCAACTCTTTCTGGCCCAAAAATTAATATAGATTCATACATCAGTCTTAGGTCTGTTGGGCTATTTAATACTCGAATAAAACCGCAAAATGCAACGCAATAATCAAAAATCGAGGGGTATGATTTTTCTGCGACAGCGATTTTTAACTATTATGAATTTCAGATATCAAATGTACAACATTGCCGAAAATTGTGGATAAACTCAAGAGTACCGGCAGGTACGGTTATACGGCAATTGGAAAAAGTGTATCTAGGGTAAGTGTACAAGAAGTCGGCACTTTTAGGATTTTCGCGTTTTTAATCGCTCACCATCTTAAGTGGAACTTTTCAATTATTACAAAGTTAATTTATTCAGATTCGAAATTGTGTATAGTTTTTTGCAATAATAAATAAAGTTTTAATAACTTTTTATTAAATTTCATAAATTTGTAGTTTTATTAAAACAATGCTTTTTTGCCAGTAGTCGGCACCACTTGCTAATTGTCGGTATGGCATGTTCCAACAGTCGGCATACCAATTTTTTTGTAAGAATAATTAATAATAATAATAAATTAATTCATTAAAATATAATATTTTTGTGTAGTTAAACTGATTCGACGTCTTTATTGTACTTTTCTTAAGAATATGGATTGTTGAGGACCTTCACAGACAAAAATTTAATTTTTATTTGAATAAATCAGCTTTTCTTAGCGAAATTGTACACAAAGATAGTTGACAATATATTTGAAGTAAACAAAATACTGTTAGTTATAATAGTTTAATTTATTAGGGCTTAAAAATAAAAAGTGCCGACTACTGGGACATGCCGAACTTAGGCACACTTACCCTATATAGACAATATTTTTTTTACGAAGGAGGTAGAACCCATTACGAACAATGAATATCGAATTAAAAGAGGTCCGGTAAAATATGTGGCTTAATTCGATCGAATAACCTGAGGTACCAATCTTTAAACAATCCCGTGGAAAATTGGCGTAGAAATATAATGTCGAGAGGTACCGAAAAAAAAAAACAAATAGATATGGTTAAATCGACTCTGATTTTTTTCTACTTCAAAAAATAGCGCGATTTTTAGAGTAGTTACCAACGGAATGACAAACAATATCTTCCAATGTAAGGTGGAGGTTATAAGAAACGGTCATTGGCAGAGGGTATACATATGTCGGCAATACCAATACTTTTAAAATTGACGTTCAGATTTATATACTTTGGAATGACACGTTCAACGCTCCTAAAAATAATTTAGGTAACGGAAAAGGAAAGCAAATTATTTATATTACAATTCAACATCTGTTTCCCTCCTTCTGTTTCTTAATCGGTATCTTTGATGCGTATGTTTCCCCCTTCCATAGTCTTCGAACTGCTCCGCCTACCAAACCACATTGGTGATAACCGATTCCGTAATAATACCTGTCCGTGGATACGATGATCTGTATTCATCTGGTCCTCTGCACCGCATTCTGGGCTAGGTATAAAAGCAGCTGGAGACTTTTTGGCTTTCTCGGTCATAAAATTCTTGAGTTCTTATGTTAGGAGACCTCTCAGCTCTCTCAACGGAAAAATTCTGATTATAAAAGTTTTGGGAGAACTTTCGGCTCTCTCGACACCTAAGTTCTTAAATATGTTATGTTCGTGAGGTCCTAAAATTCTTTACTATATTTTCTGGAAAAAATTATATATCATAGGTTTGGGAAACAGTACGGGCCTCCCAATGAAAAATTTGGTATTCGGCTCTGCCTAAAAAAGGATTAATATATACTAAAAATTGTTTGTAGCGCCTAAAAGAATAGCCCTGAATATAATAAAGACAAAAATAAGAAAGTAACAAGTAAAAAAGCTGTACGTTCGTCCCGGCCGAACTTTGAATACCCTCCATCATTTGGTACAAATTTGGAAATTTTCAAAAAATAAAATCCTTTAAAAATTCTGTTAAGATCTTAAAAATACCGAATATAGGAAGGGACCATAGGGGTTATAAAACGTGGACCTACACAGACAATTTTCTGGCATAGGCTGTAGTATCCATTACGAACTTCCAGTACAAAATTTAAATTAATAATGGCGGTAAATAATATCGCCAAATTCATCAAAATACCGAATATTGGGGGTACCCATACCTATATGACCCATTTTCTGTCTTAGGCCGCAGTATCCATTACGAACGTTAAATACCAATTTTGAAACATTTCCGGTAAATAATGTTGATAAAATCATCAACATACCGCATTTCGGGAGGTACCGTTATATGGGGCTATACGAAGACGTTCCATTTTCAATACCAAAACTCCTGCAGACATAATACACATTTGAGTAAAGATTTATCAGCCTACTTCATTTCGTTCGGAAGCTAGAGTGATTTCCACAGACGGACAGACGGAAAGAGGGACGGTCATTGCTAAATCGACATAGAATTTTATGCTGATCAAGAATATATACAAGAATACTTTGTGGGGTCTAAAATATATATTTCGAGGTGTTACTAACGGAATGACAAACTTAATATACCCTCCATACTATGGTGGAAGGCATAAAAAAGCTGTAAGTTCGGCCGGGCCGATCTTCGAATACCCTCCACCATTTGCAACGAATTTTGCAAATTTCAAAAAAAAAATCCGTTAAATATTCTGTTAAAATTTTTAAAATACCGAATCTAGCCGTTATATAAGGGTCTATATGGCGACGTGGACCTGTATAGGCAACTTTTGTCATAAGCCATTAGAATATTCAAATGCTAAATTTGAAAAAAGAACTCGGTGAATAATGTAGCTAAGGTCATGAAAATACCGAATATAGGGAGATACTGCACCGATTTTCACCAAATGTGAAGTACCAAAATTCTGTCCAAATGGACAGATTAGCCACTTGGTGCACAATAAACTGGATATCGGATAAAGATATATATGGGAGGCTATATCCTGAACGGAACCGATCTTGACAAAATCTTAGGCACTTATTTCTGAGCTATATCTGGTACCAAGGATCATTGTTGTGGAGTGTATACGAGTGTGAGGGACTTTAAGCCCAAAATCGGATGAAAGATATATATGAAAGTTATAGCTGTATCTGAACTGATTTTCATCAAATTTGATGTACTTGCTGCTGAATTCGGCCGGATGTGCAAAAATACAGGTCATTTCGACAGATATTGGCCATTTGGTGCACAATTAACCGGAAATCGATTGAAGGTATATTTGGGAGCTATATCTAAATTTAAGCCGATTATCACCATTTTTAATTGGGTTTGCCCTTGGGCCAAACAAATGCTGTTTGGAACATTTCATCTTAATCGGATAATAAATGCAACCTGCATCTTACTCACGAAAATACGTGGATAGACGAACGGGCGAAGGACTTACATGCATAAATCGACTCAGAAAGTGATTCTATAAAAATCCTCAAAAGTAATTATGGGTCTATCTCGCTTCCTTCTCCATGCTACAAACAAATGCACAAAGACCTAACACCCTTACCACTATGTGGTGTAGAGTATAAAATGTTATTTGACGGAACCTATAGAATGAATATTGTACTTGGACTAAATTTCCATATTAATTTCAACTGAAAAACATTTACTTCCAGTTCAAACCAGGTTGGTTTTTGCCCAAGGACCGATTTCATATCGGTGATACTGTGTAAAACATCTGTCCAGCATAAGGTAAAGCTTACACACCAGCCCGAATCTTTTCAATTACTCTGTCAAACCAACCCAGCCCAATCACAAAGTTATCTGGCTACAGTCTATAAATGAACCTGAATTAGCCCAACAAACACAATAAACATAAACTATTGTTGTAGCCTACATTTCATGGCCAATATATTCGAATATAAATATTAGCATCCTCCTCTTATTTATTCGATGCTCGAAATGTTTGTGAATTTAAATATGATTTTGAATTCATTTCATGCATAAATAACATCGTCATCATCATCATCCGTCACAAAATCTCTCTGCAAATTCATTTGCATTGCAATGCACCCTGCAGCGTGCTCCTGTGCCATATTATTATTTATATTTATTTGATAACTTTATATTTGCTTCAATTGGTCGAAAAATATTGTTGATGATATTTGTGTGTTTGTTGCTGTTATCGGTGTTATTATTGGCTTTAGCCAGGAATCGATGTTCCGCGTGAACGAAAAATAATCCAGAACAGAGAAAAATAATCTCTGAACAAAAACAGATGCAAAATGTTTGTGATTTTTTCTGCCGAATGAGCTTTGAGGAAAGTAAATATGATATGGGTGGGCTCAAAATTGTAGTCATGCTTAAAATCAATTTGAGAATTATTTTTATTTTTGAAAATTGCAACGAATTAGGAAAAATGCTAAATATTTAGAGATTTTTATATATTGCAGACTCACAATGAAATTTGATCAAGAATAATTCTTTCTTTGACACCTTCCACAAAAAATGAATTTTGAAGGGAGATTTAGCCATTCTCAATCAAACGTGTTAAATTAACAGTCAAAACTTGTAAGGCTTATGCTTTATTCAAAGTTTTCTTTTGTAAATACGATATCTTATGTTACTTTCATGGATCAACTCAAAAAAAAAGATAAAGAAACAAGTTAAAAAGCCGTAAGATCGGCCGGGGCCGAACTTTGAATACCCTCCACCATTTGGAACTAATTTGGAAATTTTCAAAATATAAAATCCTTAAAAAATGCGGTTAAAATTTTAAAAATACCGAATAAAGCCAATATATTGGGGTCTATACGACGTGGACCTACATAGATATTGTTTGTCATAAGCCATTACCATATTCAAATTCGAAAACTTGAAATAAACGATGAATAATGTAGCTAAAATCATCAAAATATCGTATATAGGAAGGTACCGTTATATCGGAGCTGTGCGAAGACCTGGACCAGCATAGACAATTCTCTGTCACAGGCTGTAGCATCCATTACGAACTTCAAATACGACATCTCAAACAATTTCGGTGGGTATTGTGCCTAAACTCGTCAAAATACCAAATATCGGGAGGTACTGATATATGGAGCCTATACGAAGACCTGGACCTGCATAGACACTTTTCTGTCACAGACTGTAGTTCCCATTACGAACTCTAAATACGTAATTTGAAACAATTCCGGTGAATAATGACGCTAAAATCATCAAAAATGCCGAATATTGGGAGGTACCGTTATATGGGGGCTATACGAAGACGTGGACCTGCACATACAATTTTCTGTCATAGGTTGTAGTATCCATTTCGAGCGTGGACCTGCACAGACAATTTTCTGTTTTAGGCTGTAGTATCCATTTCGAACTTCAAATACCAAATTTGAAACAATTCCGGTTAATAATATAGCTAAAATCATCAAAATACCGAATTTCGGTAGGTACCGTTATATGGGGGCTATATCAAAAATAAAATAAAAAAAATCGATTTAGCGATGTCCGTCTGTCTCTTGTAATCACGCTATATTTCGAACGAATTGAGATAGAAGGCTTTTGCACACATGTTTATTTTTCCAGTAGGAAGGATCCGGCTTAACCTCAAAATTTGAATCTAATATTTATTAATTTCTGGCTCTTGAGTAATATCTAAAGAGAGTTTTCAACCAATTAAAATTTCTTTTTTGTTTTTTGATTCAACACATTTTAAATTATATTCAGTGCTATAATAGTTAGCATGGCTGTTTCCATTCGAAGCAAATTATATTTCACTTCAATAAAGTTATTGCAGCACAACAATTCAAAATCACATACATGTGGGCATTGGATGTGCAACAAAAAAAAAAGAAGCACCAACAATATTTCCAACTCAATGGCATTCCAATTAGAATAAAATAAATTCGGACAAAAATAACATATAAACAAGTAAGCAAAGGCTACAGTCGAGCGGGGCCGACCGTTCAATACCCTACAACACTATAATAAACGATACAGTTTATATAGGCGAGATACTCGAAAGAATTCCACAAGATATTGTGACAAATAATAAAAGAAAACCATCAGGTTTCGTTCTCTAATTTTCGAATAATAGCAACTTAAACTAATTTGCTCATTTCCAATTTATTGGTGGATGTTGCACGTAAACGGTCTTCCTAGATCTGGAACCAATATTTCCCAAAGACCTATAATCTCTCAGAAGTGGCAAAAGATTATCATTTATTATAGGTTTTTGACTGAAACGCATCTATATGAGATACATACATTTGACTATATTCTTCAACGAAATCAGCCTTAACGAAATAGTCAGAAGTGCGTCTTTCCTGTATTTGTGAATTCTCCAAAAAGTCACTGGAATGGACATTTTCGTATTTTGTCTACAAAAGTTGGCAAACTATTTCACACATTGAATATTTTTGGATGGCCATCCAAAACTGCTTGGCTTCTGCAATGCCCGGTAACTCCCATTCAAATGTGCGTGAGGATCGGGCTATAATTACGACCTGCTGATAATTTTGCAGTTTTTTGGTCCATTTCAACCCCTAAATATATGGCGATCATCTCCAAAAAGAGTAGGCTTCTATTCTGACCCTCATCTTATCCCAATGCAAAATTTCGTAAGGATCGGGCCATAAATGCGATCTGTATATGATATCCTGATATCTCAACTACTTAGTTTTGTTAGCTGTAGAAATATTACCAAATGTTTAATTCAAAAGGAAAATATGCCAAAAATATGACAAAAATGAAAAAATATGAGAAAATGTTACAAAATCAATATTTTCAGCTTTAGAGAGATATTTTTATGCGATTTTTTTAGACATTTTTTCTTTCCTGCCAAGAGGCCATTCTGAATTAATGAGAACTGTGGAAATCAGTTCAGCCGTTCTCGACATACAAGAGATCTTTCAAGCATATCTTCTTTGATAGACATATATTTCGCACATATTTTGCTATATATCCGATTTGTTGGATGTTAACATCAATGTAAAGATCAGAAGTAACCTTGACATGGCTTTGTGATTTCGCCAGGATTTAAAATATTCGCGGTTTAATGAAAAATTTTGATTTTTTTCAACACAAAAGGTATGGTCTATTTTACCCGCTAAATATTATCCGATGACCACCTAAATTGGTAGGCTTCTTCCCCGTCCTAAACTCAAGCTACATGCGAAATTCCGCGTCGATTGATCTATAATTGCGACCTGTATAGCTACTGCAAAATCCGACATTTTTTCAGTATTTGGTCCATTTCAACCCCTTAACATATGGCGATCATTTCTAAAAGAAATAGGGTTCTATTCTGACCCTATCCTCACCTCCACTCTAAATTTCGTGAAGATCGGGCCATAATTGCGACCTGTAGAGTGATTACAAATTAACATGGACAGACGGACAGACGGACAGACGGACGGACGGACATACATAGCTAGATCGACTCAGCTCGGCGAGATAGGAAGATCCATATGTACTTTCCTATGTGGGAAACCAATATTTCGAGGTGTTACATAATTTTTGGCCCAATCAAACTTATAATACCCCCAACACATAGTGTTGTAGGGTATAAAAAACCGCATTTGCTTCGGACAAATGCTCAGAAAGAAAATTTTAAAATTGGAATTTGAAAGTAAATGTTTATGTTTGGAAATTTTTTAAATTTTGCTATTGCAATGTGACTGGCTGATCTTCACTCTACTTCCACAATTCTGCTTGTTTTCGTACCCATTGAGCCAAAAATTTGGGATTCGTCGCCGAGCACAATTTTCCAATTTCGAATTATATTAACGGAGCCCGAATTTTGATAATAAATTTCAATGATTTGCAACAATTCGCAATGGATGCTTAAAACCTCAGCTCAAGGTGACATCGACACAGTTTCACATTTCTATGTGTATGATAATATGGGATGGGAATTTTCCAGAAAAGAAGTTATTCTTGATGGAATTCAATCGTGATAGTGTGTGAACCACAAGTGGCATCAGTTAGAACACTCCAGCATTTAAATGTAAATAATTCTTTTGTGTCTCGTACCATCGCTCGTTACCGTGATACTGGTAGCGTAGCCCGACGTCAATGATGTTGACGGAAGAAAACAGCAACATCAGCAGGAGTTGGCCATTCCCCAAATATTCAAAAATAAGCCATTGAAATTCCAAAAAGTGCAAGAACTTACACCGCAACCAAAAGAAAATAGACTCAAAAGAGCTAAAGAGTTGCTTCGCTTGGCCGAATTTGGGTTTCTCCGATGAGAAAACATTCGTTGTCCAGCAGTTTGTAAACAAACAAAATAATCGTGTTTACTAGCCAAAGAGGTCAGCTGAAAATGCGCACCTTCGCGTGGCCACCATAACAGCCGATGGTCGCTTAATCGACCGTGGCATCAGAATAAATGCCGAATATTATCGCCGGGAATGGGCCAAAATACCGCAGAAAAAATGACGGTTTCATTGGCCGCTTGAAGACCATATTTCGTGCCCAAGGTGACCAATTCGAACAAATCCAAACATATTTTAAAATTTGATGCTCTTTCCAAAATTTTTTGCTTTCATTCAATAAAACAAGTTAAAAAGTATCAGTCGGTATTGCCGATATACCGATATACCCTCAGCCTGCGTTAGATTATTTAAATATATTTGGCTAGTATTACGATTATTCAAACGTTTGACCCTCTATGCAGCAGGTTCCGAAGGAATGGGTCAATATTGTCCATTTCGTATTTTATGCGAAATCATAAATTCCGATAAATTTCATATTCATATCAGACTTCTTATTGAGAGAAATATTTGGGCATAGCAATTAGTAAAGAATTGCTGAATTGTTTCGAAAGTTATGACAGATAAAATTATTGAAAATTGTGACACTATGTGGGTGAGGTGCCAGAAGGGGTTCGAAGTTATATACAAATCTTGTATTAGCAAATACCCCACATGGGTATTCAAAATGTCAACATTTTGTGGGGGAGGTACCAGAAGGAGTGTACCGATATATTCAATGTTAACACCAGATCTTAGGTTTATAGAAATATTGGGATGTGTGAAATTTTAAGACGTTTAGTTCCTTACATCACATTTTATAAGAGTTATAATTATTCAAATTTTTGACCCTTTGTGGTGGAGGTACTTGATGGAGTGGACCGATATAGTCCATTTTCGCACCTGACCTTGCACTTACGCAAGTATTAGGATTCGCAAAGTTCGAGCAACATCGGATCATTCTTTTTCTTTCTGTGCAGAAAATATATTTTTTTGAAAATTTCGACCTTTTGTGGGGGAGGTACCAGAAGGAGTGGACCGATATTGCGCATCTCCGAACTCGATCTAAGTTTGACAATAATATTACGATGTACAAAGTTTGGACCAAATCGGATACTCCCTTCGAGAGTTATCGTGCGCACCAGCCAGACAGACAGACAGACGGACGGACATTGCTAGATCGACTCCAAATGTCGTGAAACGGATTTGGTCCAAAGAGACCTAGGGTCTAAAACCGTTATTTCGACTAGGCACGTTTTGACCGTATCAAATGATATATACCCTCTGTAGCCATATGGCTGAGGGTATAATTAAAAATAAAAATGTACTTTTTTATCTCACCCTGTATATTCTTGGTCAGCATAAAACTCTATATCGATATAACGATGTCCGTCCGTCTGTCCGTCTGTGAAAATCACTCTAGCATCCGAACGAAATGAAGTAAGTTAATAAAATTTTACTCAAATATATATTATGTCTGCAGGACTTTTGCTATTGAAAATGGATCATTTAGGCCTCCCGATATTCGGTACCTCCCGATATTCGGTATTTTGGTGATTTTAGCGACATTCTTCAACGGAATTATAAATTTGGTGTTTGAAGTTCGTATGTGTGAGCAGGTCCACGTCTTCGTATAGCCCTCATATACCGGTACCTCCCGATATTCGGTATTATGATTTTGGCGACATTATTAAGCGGAATTGCTTCAAATTTGGTATATGAAGTTCGTAATGGCTACTACGGTTTATGACAGAAAATTGTCTGTGCAGGTCCACGTCTTCGTATAGCCCCCATATAACGGTACCTCCCGATATTCGGTATTTTGATGATGTTAGCGACATTATTTATCGGAATCATTTCAAAGTTGCTATTTGAAGTTCGAAATGGGTACTACAGCCTACGATAGAAAATTGTCTGTAAAGATCCACGTCTTCGTGTAGCCCCCATATAACGGTACCTCCCTATATTCGGTATTTTGATGATTTTAGCGACATTATTTACCGGAATTGTTTCAAATTTGGTATTTAAAGTTCGTAATGGATACTGCATTCTAAGACCGAAAATTGTCTTTGCAGGTCTACGTATAGCCCCCATATAACGGTACCTCCCGATATTCGGTACTTTTATGATTTTAGCTACATTATATACCGGAATTGTTTCAAATTTGGTATTTGAAGTTCGTAATAATTACTACAGCCTAAGACAGAAAATTGTCTGTGCAGGTCCACGTTTTGGTATAGCCCCTATATAACTGTACCTTCCGATATTCGGGATTTTAATTTAATGGCTTATGACAAAAGTTACCTATGCAGGACCATGTCGTCGTATAGACCCTAATATAACTGCTACATTCGGTATTTTTAAGATTTTAAAAGAATTTTTAACGGATTTTAATTTTTTTGAAAATTGCCAAATCCGTTCCAAATGGTGGAGGGTATTCAAACTTCGGCCCGGCGTAACCTTTTTACTTGGTCCTTAATTGTGTTCATTTATTTTGCAGTCAGGACAAAATCACACTTCGCTAGCAAGTGGTCTGTTATAATTTATTGCTTTCAAAATTTCTCCCCTTTACAAGTTGCGAAACTCATTTCCAGATTTTTTTTTGTTGAAAAACAAAGGCTAGTTTTCGAAGAGCAAATTAAAATCTCTGACATATTATTCTCTAAAAATAAAATGCCAATTATTTAATTAATAGAATAAGTTTTTCTATTAATTCTAATTAGTTCAACAGCAGGTATTCTTCACAATTCAATACCAATTATACCTTTCTTGGGATTTTGTTGTTTTTTGTTTTCATGTATTTTTCCAGCACAGTCCAAAAATAAAAATAATTTCTTGACCAAAGAAGAAAAAAAAAACAAAAAACAATTTCTTAATTAAAGTGATAATAACTTCATTTTCTTGGAATCTGAACAGAAGTCCTCCCATGGAAATAATGACATTTTCTTTACAAATACCTACAAACAAAGAAAAACAAAGAGAGATGTTTTAAGGGACACAAAGGTAGCTGTGGAAAAATTACCATAATTTAAAAGAGATTAAAAGGGCATGATAGTGGTCGAAAGGGTTAGGTAAAGCCCAAGAGCTATTATCGTTTGGATGATTTTGAGTTTCCTTTTTTTTTTTTGGGGGGGGGGTCTAATGTTTTCTTTTTGGGAAATGGAAAGTAAATAAAACTTACATGGACGTAGAAAAGTCGGTGAGGGGGCTATTCACCCCTGTCAATGTAATATTCTAATTTGAATAATGCAGGCATTATCCGTAAATGAATTTTCTACGTCTATGGTTAAATTGCAAACAAAATATTTTTTTCCATTGTTCAAACAGCAAGCTGTTGTTTTTCTTTTTTTTTCTGCAGAATTTCAAAACTTTCTCCCAGTAATTAAAGAATATTTTCTTGGGGAAATTACATTTTCACCAAAACGGCATGACTATAAAAGTCATAATCTTGGTTATGTTAATTTGTTCATCCTTTTCAAAATTGTTAGGTGATATATTTGCTTCAGTTGTCACCTTAATTTCCCATAATGTCATGCCATGACACATCTTTGTGTTTGTGTTTTGAAGAACATTTATTTAACGGATATTCCTTTTGGTTAATTTGTCTTCATAAATCAAGGATCTTTAGCAGAAATTTGTCCACATTTATATAATGAATGTCATATTGGGTTGAATGTGTAGGGGAGAGAGAAGAGACATGAATTGACATAATGAAATAGTTTTCACAATTTAAGTTGAAATTTGATATTTGACGAAAAATTAAGACTTTGTGATATAATATACAAGTCGTATATTAAGACCGATCCGACAAAAAATAACAAACAATAACAATGTAAAACCAGGAAAGGTCAAAAGTCGGGCAGGCCGACCATGTGGTACCCTACACCGCTCAAAATTTTGCTTTAGAACAATTAGGAGCAGTTTGGTTTCAGAGGGAATGAATATATGGGAGGCATATCCAGTTCTGAATCAATTTTCTCAAAATTTGATGGAGACATTCTAATATTTTATACAAAATAGCATTGCTATAGAGTGCATGATATCACTTCGCGAAGAATTACAGGGTTGCCCATATTCGACGGACCTTTGGGCTCTTTGGGCCCATTCCAATCGACGAGGCTTGTCCGCAGGCAACATTCTTTGCGTCAATTGAATTTTGTACGGGAACAAATGCAAATCAATGCGAATAATCCGTTGTAAAGTGGACCGAGCCATGCCCAACTGCTGAGAACGGCGTTTTTGGGATGTTCTTGGGGACCTCCCAACACTGGCTCGTACGGCAGCGATATTCTCGGCCGATCGCCTTGGTCGACTTTTATATGGCCTCTTCGGATTAGAAAGAACCTTGCCAGTCGAAAATTTTTCGTATAAACGCTTAATGGTGTTCTTAGAAGGCGCACTTCTCACATTTTTTTATGTTTTAAAAGAACGTTGAGTTTTCACAATTGACTTCTTCTGTTGAATGTAAATTTCAACTATTTCAGAGCGCTCGCGTGGCGTGTATTGGTTCATGGTAAAAATCTGCTTGGACTCACGCTTCAAACGCGGTATGTCATTAAGCGATGTGACATCTCTGTCAAATGTTATGGCGCTGCCAGATGGGTCCGTCGAATATGGGCAACCCTGTATATTGAAAAAATACATATCGGAGCCGAGTTCAACAAAATGAAAACGCACATCCCGAAGTGCACTCGATATTAGCCATTTGATGCACAATAAACCTGAAAGATATATATGAGATATAAAGATACATATGGGAGCTATATCCAAATCTGAACCGATCTAGGCAAAATTGATGGCACTTATTTCTGAGCTGTATCTGATATCTTGTACCAAAGATGTTAGGAATGTGAGGGACTTAAAAATCAAATCGGATGAAATATATATTTGGGACCTAAAGCTATATCTGAACCGATTTTCACCAAATTAGATATACTTGCTTCCGGACTGAATTTGGTCGGATGTACCAAAAATCAAGACTTTTGGTCTGATATTGGCCATTTGGTACACAATTAACCCGAATTCGGTTGAAGAAATATATCGGCGCTATATACAAGTCTGAACCGATCTTAATCCAATTTGGCAGGGGTATTTCTGGACTGTACCACATATATGGCACCAAATATCACTCTTGTTGAGTGCATATTTCGAATATCGGGAAAATCAGCTGAAACATATATATGAGAGCTATAACTATATCTTAACTATATGACCTCTGGCCTCCTCTGTCGCTTTCGAACGAGTAAAGCCTCAAAAGTTTTTGTTGCTTGCCTAGCTTTAATAGCAGGATCTCCCGGTACATTTTCCAGGCTTTGGAAACGATGAGAACTTTGTCAAGGTTCCGTCTGGGCCAAACGCTTTGAATGACTTTGGGTTTCGGATAACATTTGCAACATCCCCCATAGTAACGGTGGTGGAGCCTCGTCGGCAGGAATACGACATAATAATCTTAGTTTAAAATTGTCGGTTAAAATATCCAGCGCACCTCTTCGAATCAGTAACCGCTACGTCGTTAAAAGTTAATGAGGTTCTTTTTTCCAGGTTACGAGAACGATTTACCGTTACATCTCACAGCTTACTCATATCGGTTTCAATGTTGTAACACTTTAGATGGTCAAGCCACCTCTCTCCTTAAGCTCCTGTACCAACCGGTTGAATTCCACTGGGAAAAGTGGTTTTAATTTGGGTTTTCCATCAGCAGGAATATAGCGAGCGCCTTCAGCTTTGATGATGTCTCGGAAAATTATTTTCGCCCCGAACATCAGAAGAGTTGAATTGTTCTCTGAAGCGAATGTTGGCGAACTTTCTGAATTTTGGCCAGTGAGCTTTCCCATGATTAAGAGAACTGCGGCGCTCTTAAATCAGGCGATCTGTTAATGGAGAAGATTATAGGGAGATGGTCTGATCCAACAGAAATTACGGATTGCCAAGTCACGTCATTTATCAGACCGCGTGATACTTTGGTTATGTCTGGCGAACTGTGACACACTCCTCTTACTGGGGTGGGGGCGTCCTCGTTTATTGTGCAAAATGTTGGTACATTTGTATCCGTTGCATCTCACCGAGACCAAACTGTGGTGGATGCGATTATGGCAAACGGAACAGAACAATGGCTAGGGGTTGGTCTCAAGCCAGTCTCGAACCAAAAGAAAACGGAGCTAATATTCAGGATAATGTTGCTGGACTAGGCATGTTATTCTCTGGCAGATAATTAACTCTAAAGGTTGACGTCTTTAAAAATAATACCGGAATTTTTCAACGGCATTTTTTAACATTTTGTAAGTTTCTATCACATGGTGGGAGGCATTAAATCTTTTACTTTTTCTACCCTATCTTTTACTTTTTCTACCCTACACCACATGGTGGTAAGGGTATTATGTCTTTGTCCATTTCTTTGTAACAGGAAGAAGGAAGCGAGATAAACCCATAGTTACTTTTGAGGATCTTCAAGGATCACTTTCTGAGTCGATTTATGAATTTCAGTCCGTCCAAACAATATTTGTATGGCCCAAGGACCCTATTGAAATTAGTCGGAATCGGTTCAAAATTAAATATAACTCCAATATACATGTTCGATCAGGTTTATTGTGCACAAAATGGTTAATATTAATCCGAATGGAGTGAATCTTAGCAAATCCGACCGAATTTTAAATCCCTCACATGCGTAATATGCACCCACAAGCATGGTATTTAGTCCCAGATATCAGATACATTCCAAAAATACCTCTGCTAAATTTTATCAAGATCGGTTAGGATTTGGATATAGTTCCCATATATATCTTCAACCGATTTCGGGTTAATTGTGCACCAAATGGCCAATATCAGCCGAAATAGAGTGAATTATGACACTTCCGACCGAATTCAGAACTCAGAATTTGGTAAAAATCGGTTCAGGTATGTTTCGATTCAGATTTTTATATAGCTTCGGTTTACATCTTCTTCCGATTTTACAGTTATTGCTCACTATATTCGTAATATCATCCCAAATTAAATAGATTTTTTCACATTCAACCATATTTTACTATTTGGTGAAGCTCTGTCCTGTATATCTATTGCTCAAATATATATTTTATACCCTCCACCAAAAAAGGTATGGAGGGTATATTAAGTTCGTCATTCCGTTTGTAACTCATCGAAATAATCATTTTAGACCCAACAAAGTATATATATTCTTGATCAGCGTAAAATTCTAAGACGATTTAGCCCTGTCCGTCCGTCTGTCCGTCTGTTGTAATCAAGCTACAGTCTAAACGAATTAAGATAGGAAAAAACTTTGCACAGATCTCTCTTTTGTCTGCAGGCAGGTCAAGTTCGAAGATGGGATATATCGGTCCACGATATCGTATAGCCCCCATATAACGGTACCCCCGATATTCGGTATTTTGATGATGTTAGCCACATTTTTCAATGGAATTGTCTGAAAATCCACACAAGTAGTTACTTGTGGGTACTTTATACCTCGGCAGAGAATTATCTATATAGGTCCACAATATCGTATAGCCTCCATATAACGGTACCCCCCGGTATTCGGCATTTTGATGATTTTAGCCATATTTTTCAATGGAATTGTCTTAAAATCCACACAAGTAGTTCCTTGCGAGTAATTTACCCCCTGAGAGAGAATTTTCTTTACAGGTCCACAATATCGTATGGCCCCCATGTAACGGTACCCCCGATATTCGGTATTTTGATGATTTTACCCACACTTTTCAACGGAATTGTCTGAAAATCCACACAAGGAGTTCCTTGTGGGTACTTTATACCTCGGCAGAGAATTGTCCACACAGGTTCACGATATCGTATAGCACCCATGTAACGGTACCCCCACGGTATTCGGTATTTTGATGATTTTTGCCACACTTTTCAATGGAATTATCTGAAATTCCACAAAAGAGGTCCCTTGTGGGCATTTTACCTCCTCAAAAAGAATTGTCTATATAGGTCCACAATATCGTATAGCCCCCATATAACGGTACTCCCCGATATTCGGTATTTTGATGATTTTAGCCACTTTTTCCAATGGAATTATACGAAAATCCATACAAGGAGTTCCATGTGAGTACTTTACACGCAGACATAGATTTGTCTTTATAGGTCCACAATATCGTATATCCCCCCATATATCGGCACCTTCTTATATTAGATATTTTAAAGATTTTAAAAGAATTTTTATTGGATTTAATTTTTTTTTGAAAATTTTCTAATTCGTTCCAAATGGTGGAGGGTATTCAAAGTTCGGCCCGGCCGAACTTACTGCTTTTTTACTTGTTTAATATAATCCATATCGAAGTCGTATCATGCACTATGCAGCAATGTTATTTGGTACTGTAGGTACAAAAGCCTCCATCAAATATGTTAAAAATCGTCTCAGAGTTGCATGTAGTTCCCAAATTGTGACTACTCCAAATCCATGATAGGCATTCGAAAAAGGATCATAGTTAGTATGATCTACTCCACATAGATTGCCAATATATTTTTTTTCGTTACAGGAGCCCTACTAAATACGCATATTATTGTAGGGTATTATATTGTCGGCCCGCCCGACTTTTGACCTTTCCTTACTGCTTTTACAATATATTCTTTATTCGATTTACCTACATTGTTGCATGTATAGAGATTTTTGATTAATTTTCCATTAATGCATTTTTAAAACATTCATGAATTTCATTTTATGCTCAGCATGAAATTTCCCGCCATGCAATTTTTTAATGATGTAATGTTAATTTCACTTTTTAATTTGCCAACATTTTGCCATTATTGCATGCGAGGACAAAAGCATGTGCGTAAACTTTGTATTTAACATCATTAATATTTATTAACAAATTGCGAAAATAAATAAATAAATACGCACTCACACACAGACACACATACACACAAAGTTCTCTTTCGAAACAAGTGAACCGATGAAAATGTAACCTCCCCAATTAAGTGAGTATTTACTGGAGTATTATTCACCAATACCAACTATTGGCCGGCCGGCCGACCAGCAGCTGGGCCAAATGGCAAGGGACGGGACTGGATGACAGATGGACGGACGGACGATATGTCGGAGTATTTGCCTTAATTAAAATTGATTACCAGCATGGTGGAGAAGCAACAACAAAAAACTCACACACACACAAAGAGACTACATGTTATGGCCAAAAATAAAATACAAGTTGTGGACTTTCGGTTTCTGTGTCGACATTGAATCGACTCACAACAAGACAAACAAATATTATTGTTGAGCTTATTAACTGGAATTCGCCAAGGGAAAAGTTTCTCCCGCTGTGCCCCAATGTTTGTTTGCGGCAACTTAAATAAAAGTGAAAACAAGACTAAATGCAAACTACTGGCTTAAAATTAAAAGAGGGAGTGGGAGAGGATGTTGGTGAATAAATAAAAACATACCAAATGTAAAGTCAAGGTAAGGCAAATGCACAAAAAAGAGTTGCCCCAATTTACGATGCAGAACCGGAACATGAACACATAAACAAGGTCAGTTGATGTTCTTTGAGGGATCTCGTTCTTAACATAATTGGGAGAACATTTGGAAACTGAAATGTAATTTTGAAAATGCAATGAGAATTGGAATTTAAAAACAAAGCTGCCAGACGAGAAAATTTAAAAATGTTAAGGGGGGAGATTTTGAGTGGGAAAGTGTATATAAGAAATTAACAAGTAAAAAAAAACATTAAGTTCGGCCGGGCCAAACTTTTGATACCCTCCACCTTAGGGTAAAAGAAACATTAGAAGAAATGTGGCAAAAACCATTAAAATGCCGAATATCGGGAGCTACCGTTATATGGGGGCTACATCAAATCATGGACCCATGCATGAAATGTTTCGCCGCCGAAGCTGGAAGCCATTATGACCAATAAATACCAATTTCCAGACAAATCCGTGAAAAAATGTGGCATAAGTCATCAAAATACCGAATATCGGGAGGTACCGTTATATGGGGACTATACCAGAACGTGGACCGATATATCTCATTTTCAATACCAACCATCCTAGACACAATGCAAATAGCTCTGCTTAATTTTGGCGCTCTACGTCAAATAATGTGGGCTGTATCGTGATTTCAACAGACAGACAGACAGACGGACAGACAGACAGATGGACATCGTTAAATCGACTTAGAATTTTAAGCTGATTATGAATATATATACTTTATGGGGTCTAACACGAATATTTAAGGATGTTACAAACGGAATGACAAAGTTAATATACCCTCCTTTCCAAGGTGGAGGGTATAAAAATCGGAAATAATGTACTTAATATGATTTTTTAACCACTAAGACCACGCCCTCGGGGAGAATAGCTGCTTGCTATCGAATGCATCTACAGGTTACGGATAGTGAAAACCCTAGTAGATATACTAGGTAGCTGTGAATTGAATAAGCAGTCGCAGACGGTCAGTGGGTCTGGGGGAGAGTCTCGTCTTAAGTACCCGATTGCCAATGAATCTTAGATTGACGAGGCGTTTTTTCGTTGTCCCTAAAATGGCCAAACCTCAGTGCTGGCTCCCACATAAAGAGGACTTCCTAACGCTTGGGTGTTATGTGACCCACGGGTACAAATTGAAGTCAAGGTACCGACTGTATTCTAACATAGCTTTTTTGTTACCTGAGCGCCTCGACAATTATTAGGTTTATTTACCGAGTCTTTGTTATTGTACAGAGGCAATGCCAGGGCCGACTACGGTCCCTTCACAAGACAATCTTCTCACTCCCTGCTGGTGTGGAGGCCTTGACAGCCTTAGTCAACAAAGCTACTTAGTAACAAAGCTGACTCTTGTTGAGGACAACCTTAAAAGACAGATACAGGCGAGTATGGGACCATTAGGGCTGTCTGAGGAGGACGCGGACATGGATACCTTGGCAGTCCAGGCCTCTAACTCTAGTCAGGTGTCGACTTCCAAGAAAGTCGACCTAAATAGTCCTAGCTTTCCCAATACCAATGTGTCGGTAAATACCGAATAGTCCACACTTTCTAGGCAGGAGGCTATCGAGGTAGAATTAGAACATAGCGGCGTCTCCATTGATAAAATGAAAGTGCAGCTGAGCTCTCCCGACAGCGAGAGCGTCAAATACAAAGTAATGAAGGATAGAAAAGGAATATCAGCGAGCAGTAAACTACTGTAGTCGATATGTCAACGGAGATCCATCTAAGCTCACAGGAGCCCAAGCTTATCAGGATGAATTTACAGTTCATTAGAAAGTTCTAGAGGACGTATCCTAACCTAACATCAAGAAAACACTTATTAAGCAGAATACCCACATGCAGAACTGTTGTGAAACCAGTATGGGCCTCAAGAAAGACGACAACTGCGGGAAAGTCCTGCTCGTCTGGAAAGGAGGCAACTAAGTAAACTGTAACAAAGTTGCCTTTAAAAAAGGCCTCTGATATGCCAGAGCCGGAGGTACCACCCTCCAAAGCAAGGGAAGCTGAGGCTGAGGTTAAATCCTTGGATCTGCTTACCACTAAAAATGCTGCGAAGAAGAAGACGAAATCAAATATAGCTATACCCCCGAAATCGATTCTGCCGAGCCCATCAGTTGATTTATCAACGCAACGCGTTACAACGTGCAACAACAGGTTGACAGGGCAAATTCAACCAAAGCGAAAACTGCAGCAAACGGACATAAAGGTGTCTTATCTGCTGAGTTAACAATTTCGCTGTAGGAAGCAGCATCAAAGGTGACCAAGTCCCCCTATGCTTCGGTGGCGGCAAAGAGGGATAATGGAAGGCATACTAATGGGAGAAGAAAGCCATTCTGTGGGTAATGCTAATCTAACCCAATGGGTTCATCTTCGAGGATCATTGGCTGCTCATCGATGAGAAGATCCGATATATCTACTTGTCGGATGAGGTCGAGGAGCGGAATGCATAGAGCTTTGGTAGATTTTCTAATTTCCGCAATGAATGGCTTTGAATCCATTTTGGAAGGCCGAACTTCAGCTAATAATCTCGGCGTAAAATATCGGTATCATCTTGGTCCAGTGGTTCTGTCTATTCAACAATGGGATCTCCGAGGCAAATGCCAAAAACTATACCGTCTTCGCCTCCACAAATGAGGACAAGGTTAGGACCAGTTGCGCATCCTTAAACCAAACCAAAGACTCAAAAAAAGTAAACAGATCCTTTGCAGATCAGATATGAGAAGAGTTTTTTTAAACTTACGATTCAGAACTGTCCGCTCGTCTGTTGTAATCACACTACAGTCAAAACGAATGAAGATAGGAAGCTAAAAATTTGCCGCAAGCAGGATAAGATGGGCTATATTGGTTCAGGATATCGTATAACCCCCTTATAACGATGTCTCACGATATTCCGTTTTTTTGATGATTTTACCCACATTTTTCAATGGAAATGTTTGAAATTCTACATAAGGAATTCTTCGTGACTACTTTACCCTCTGAAAGAGAATTGTGAGAATTAACGGTACATCCCGATTTTCGGTATTTTAATGATTAAAGGCCCATTTTTCAATAAATTTGTCTGAAAATCCCTACAAGTAGTTCTTTCTGAGTACTTTACTTCCTGAAAGAGAATTGTCTATATAGGTCCACGATATCGTATAGCCCCATATAACGGTACTCCTCGATGACTTTAGCGACGTAGTTGACCGGAACTGTTTCAAATTTCGTATTAAAGTTCGTAATGGGTACTACAGCCTATGACAGAAAATTGCGTATGCAGACCCACGTCTTCCTATAGCCTCCATAAAACGGTATCTTCCTATTTTCGGTATTTTGATGATTTTAGCTACATTATTCAACGGAGTTGTTTCGAATTTTGTCTTTAGAGCTCGTAATAGGAACTACAGTCTATGACAGAAAATTGTCTATAAAGGTCCAGGTCTTCTGATAGACCCGATATAACGGTACATCCCTACGTTAGCTTTATTCGGTATTTTAAATATTTTAACAGAATTGTTAACGGATTTTTTTATACCCTCCACCTTGGACAGGAGGGTATATTAACTTTGTCATTCCGTTTGTAACATCCTTAAATATTCGTCTTTGACCCCATAAAGTATATATATTCATAATCAGCATAAAATTCTAAGTCGATTTAACGATGTCCGTCTGTCTGTCTGTCTGTCTGTCTGTCTGTCTGTTGAAATCACGATACAGCCCACAATATTTGCCCTAGAGCGCAAAAAATTAGCAGAGCAATTTGTATTGTGTCTAGGATGGTTGGTATTGAAAATGATATATATCGGTCCACGTTCTGGTATAGACCCCATATAACGGTACCTCCCGATATTCGGTATTTTGATGATTTATGCCACATTTTTTCACTGATTTGTTTGAAAATTGGTATTTGTAGGTCATAACGGGTCCCTGTGCGTGTGGCGAAACATGGCATGTAAAGGTCCACGTTTTGGCATAGGCCCCATATAAAGGTACCTCCCGATATTCGGTATTTTGATTATTTTTGCCACATTTTTTCACGGATTTGTCTAAAATTTGGTATTTTTTGGTCATAATGGGTTCCAGCTCCGGTGGCGAAACATTGCATGTATGGGTCCACGATTTGGTATAGCCCCCATATAACGGTACTTCCTGATATTCGGTATTTTGATGGTTTTTGCCACATTTTTTCACTGATTTGTCTAAAAATTGGTATTTGTGGGTCATAATGGGTCCTAGTTCGTGTGGCGAAATATTGTATGTATAGGTCCACGTTTTGGTATAGTCCCCATATAACGGTACCTACCAATATTCGGTATTTTGGTGATTTTTTACACATTTTTTCACAAATTTCTCTGAAAATTGGTAGTTGTAGATCATAATGGGTCCCAGTTCGTGTGGCGAGTTATTGAAATTATAGGTCCACGTTTTGGTATAGCCCCCATATAATGGTACCTCCCGATATTCGGTAATTTCTTGATTTTTGCCACATTATTTCATGGATTTATCTGAAAATTGGTATTTCTAGGTCATAATGGGTTCTAGCTCCTTTGGCGAAACATTGCATGTGTAGGTCCACGATTTGGTATAGCCCCCATACAACGGCACCTCCCGATATTCGGCATTTTAACGGTTTTTGCCACATTTCTTCTAATGTTTCCTTTACCCTAAGGTGGAGGGTATTAAAAGTTTGGCCCGGCCGAACTTAATGTTTTTTTACTTGTTTTGTTTTTTTTTTTTTTGAAAATATCCCATTTCGTTCCAAATGGTAGAGGACATTCAAAGTTCGGCCCGGCCGAACTTATTGTTGTTTTTTTTTTAGTTGTTAAGAAATTAAATGTAAATCAAAATTTATAACATTTCCTACTCTCTATGTTTCCATTAGTTTTCTTCTCTACTGAATGCCTTTCTACAAAACATCTTTCCATTCAGTAACTTTAAAAACGCATTCTCCTCAAAAACAAGCAAATGCATGTTGAAAAATTTTATCAACATTTTCATCCAATTCCTACTGAAGTTATTTCATTACATTTGTGTTTAGAGTTATTCTCCTTGCTCTCTCTGTTGATTCGTTCGCCAAGGATAACAAGTTGTTTCTTCACAGCTTTATTAAGTTCACAACATTTGCTGTCGTTTAAATTGTTTCTCCCTGTTTGATGTTAAACTATCTAAAACTATCTTTTCAGTCTTATCATATCAAGAATGTTACAAACTTGTCTATCAGCAAATCCAACTAAATCTATGTTTTGAAAAGACATGAAAAGAAAAATGGATATATTGAACTTCAACTTCGAACTCCATGAACGGGATATGTGTTGAAAAGAAAAAAATCGTTGCTGCATTTTATTTCAATTGCTTAGCAAAGAGGAAAGAAGGAACATTTCCAAAATTTAAGGAACTACGGACATTTTAAAATACCCTATTTTCCATTATTAACCAGTAAAGAAAGTCTTAAAGTAGAGCGGGGCCTACTTTATTATACCCTATTTCCCTATGTCAATATTTAAGGATCTATGGCCATTTTAATGTTACTATCTTTCATCTTTAAAAAACTGAATGAAAAAGCATGCTATAACCCCAAAAATGTCAATATTTAGAGACCTCTGACCGTCCTAAAATAGTCTGAATGAAAAAGCATGCTAAAAACCCCGGAATGTCAATATTTAAGGAGTTATGGCCATTTTAAAGTGTACTATCTTTCATCTTTAAAAAACTGAATGAAAAAGCATGCTAAAAGCATGAAAAAACATGTTAAGTTCGTAAATAAGCCATGCAGGTCCACGTTTTCATATAGCCCCCATATAACGGTACCTCCCAATATTCGGCATTTTGATGATTTTGGCGTCATTATTCACCGGAATCGTTTCAAATTTGGTATTTGAAGTTCATATTGGATACTACAGCCTAAGAGAGAAAATTGTCTGTGCAGGTCCACGTCTTCGTATAACCCCCATATAATTGCACCTCCCTATATTCGCAATTTTGATGATTTTAGCGAACATTTTTACCGGAAAAGTTTCAATTTTGGTATTTGGAGTTCGAAATGGATACTACATCCTAAGACAGAAAATTGTCTGAGCAGGTCCACGTCTTCGTATAGACCCCATATATCAGTACCTCCCGCTATTCAAAATTTTGATGATTTTAGCGACATTATTCCCGGAATTGTTTGAAATTTGGTATTTGAAGTTCGTTATGGATACTGCAGCCTAAGGCAGAAAATAGTCTGTGCGGGTCCACGTCTTCTTATAGCCCCCATATAGCGGCACCTACCGATATTCGGTATTTTATTGATCTTAGCGATATTATTCACCGGAATTGTTTCAAATTTAATATTTGAAGTTCCAAAGGGATAGTACAGCCTAAGACAGAAAATTACTGAGCAGGTCCACGTCTTCGTATAGCCCCCATATATCAGTACCTCCCGCTCTTCAATATTTTGATGATTTTAGCGACACTATTCACCGGAATTGTTTCAAATTTGGTACTTGAAGTTCGTAATGGGATCTATAGTCTGTGACAGAAAATTGTCTATGCAGGTCCAGGTCTTCGTATAGGCCCCATATATCAGTACCTCCCTATATTCGGTATTTTATTGATCTTAGCGATATTATTCACCGGAATCGTTTCAAATTTGGTATTTGAAGTTCGTATTGGATACTACAGCCTAAGAGAGAAAATTGTCTGTGCAGGTCCACGTTTTCGTATAACCCCCATATAATTGTACCTCCCTATATTCGCAATTTTGATGATTTTAGCGAACATTTTTACCGGAAAAGTTTCAATTTTGGTATTTGGAGTTCGAAATGGATAATACAGCCTAAGCCAGAAAATTGTGTGAGCAGGTCCACGTCTTTGTATAGACCCCATATATCAGTACCTCCCTATATTCGGTACTTTAATGATCATAGTAACAATATTCGCCGGAATTGTTTCAAATTTGGTATTTGAAGTTCGTAATGGAACTACAGCCTAAGACAGAAAATTGTCTGAGCAGGTCCACGTCTTCTTATAGCCCCATATATCAGTACCTCCCTATATTCGGTATTTTGATGATTTTAGATACATTATTCACCGAAATTGTTTCAAATTTGGTATTTGAAGTTCGTAATGGAACTACAGCCTATGACAAAAAATTGTCTGTGCAGGTCCACGTCTTCCTATAGCCCCCATATATCAGTACCTCCCAATATTCGGTATTTTGATGATTTTAGCGACATTATTCACCGAAATTGTTTCAAATTTGGTATTTGAAGTTCGTTATGGATACTGCAGCCTAAGGCAGAAACTAGTCTGTGCGGGTCCACGTCTTCTTATAGCCCCCATATAGCGGTACCTCCCGATATTCGGTATTTTAATGATCTTGGCGATATTATTCGCCGGAATTGTTTCAAATTTGATATTTGAAGTTAAAAAGGGATAGTACAGCCTAAGAAAGAAAAATTACTGAACAGGTCCACGTCTTCGTATAGCCCTCATATATCAGTACCTCCCTATATTCGGTATTTTGATGATTTTAGCGTCATTATTAACCGGAATTGTTTCAAATTTGGTATTTGAAGCTCGTAATGGATACTACAGCCTAAGGGAGAAAATTGTCTGTGCAGGTCCACGTCTTCGTATATGCCCCATATACTAATATATATTATCTATATTATTAGACGAGTTTAGGTACAATATCCACCGATATTGTTAGAGATATCGTATTTAAACTTCGTAATGGATGCTACAGCCTCTGACAGAAAATTGTCTGGCTGGTCCAGGTCTTCGCACAGCTTCGATATAACGGTACCTCCCTATATGCGATATTTTGATGATTTTAGCTACATTACCGTTTACTTTAACCGTTTATTTTAAGTTTCGAATTTGAATATAGTAATGGCTTATGACAAACAATGCCTATGTAGGACCACGTCGTATAGACCCCAATAGACCTCTATATTTGGTATTTTTAAAATTTTAACAGAATTTTTTAAGAATTTTATTTTTTGAAAATGTTTAAATTAGTTTTAAAAGGTGGAGGGTATTCGAAGTTCGGCCCGGCCGAACTTACTGCTTTTTAACTTGTTCATTATTAAAAAACCGTCCTCAGGTCATCACGGATTTTCGCGGTTTATTCATTGCTCCTGTATGTGAATTTTTGGTATTTTATCCCTTTGTCCATTATTTGCACAATGGAAAGGACAACAAAGCAACCTAGATAATAGGAAGAAAGAGCAGAATATATTTCCTCTTCCTGGAGTTTCCACCACATAATAGGATTGCGTAATAATTATCTGAAAAATTCCATTTTATGGATTAGAATGTAATTTCATAGCCCAGATTGACACTTTTTTATGGGCAGTAAAAGCTTTTGTTACATTGTCAATCTATTATTTGCCACGCAGTGTGGTATTGAAGCGGATATTTACATTAACGTATCACTTCAATCACTTCTTAAAGTGACCCTTTTTTTGGTGGGGAACAATGAATAATTCTATGGTAAGACCTAAAAAATTTTATTACTGTTGTTGATGTAAATAAAATTGTATTTTTTGTAAGCTCAAATATCAGAAATCATGCCTCCGGTTCGTTGATGTTATTTTTATAAAATTTTCCGTTTTTTTTTTGTGGTATTGAGTTCCGCTAGTCTTTTCTTCATGTACCGGGAACCCCTGTTGGGGTTAAAAGGTTTTTTTTTTGTTATTTTTATAGCGAAATAGAGATGGGTGGGGGAGTGAATTGGGAGAAAAAAAATACCCGAAAAATTCTCTTCAAACCAAAAACTTCCCATCAGGAAATTGTTGCTTTCAACAATGTTATGACCCAACAACAATGGCCGACAAAAAAAAAAACAGGCCAGAATAAAAGAAGGCAAAACATGGCATTCAGCCTTTGAGCAATCGTTTATTCATTTATGTCCGAGAAGGGAGTGGTTGTACCCCGCAAAAGGGAGATGTGGGTTTCGGACAATAAGCTTTATTCCAAAAAAAAATCGAAATTCAAAACTGATTGATTTACAATTTGATTGAATGAACTGGCCACAAAACAATTCAACTGCACTGCATATTATGTTGTTAAAGTGTTTCGAGCATCATTCGCTTCGGGATTCGGTTCAATGGAAAAATACAATAAGTAGGCTTGTTTTCCGATGTTAGTTAGCTACTAGCCATGCGATGTATTGTTCGAAAATAGTTTTTCCAAGTAGAATATTGGCTTGAATTGGCGGGTGGTTTGTAAGGAAATTTGCAAAAATTAGTGAGGAATAAAAAAGAAGACATCAAGGGTCTAAATCTTACCTAAATGCCAGGAATTCAAACAGGGTGAGATAAAAAACTGCAACAAAATCAAACGCCATAATTTTTACATTTTTTTTTTTAAATTTCATTGAAGGAAAGCAAAAAATCTCGGAAATCGCATCAAATTTTAGAATAAGTTTAGATTTGTTCGAATTGGCCACCTTTGGCATGAATTATGGCCTTCAAACGGCCAATGAAACCGTCACACGCTGCCCGAATGTTGCTCTGCGGTATTTTGGCCCATTCCCGGCGAAGCGCTTGCTTGAGGTGATCGACACTATGGTATTTTTTTAATGCCAACCTTGCTTTCCAAAATACTCCAGACACATTAGTCCAACGGATTGGTATCCGGAGATTTTGTTGGTCATTATGCGCTGGAAATGAAGCGAGGAACCTCATTTTGTAACCATTCTTGGGTGGCGCGTGCTGAGTGCAATGGTGCTGAGTCCTGTTGGAATGTTCAAGGTCTGCGGCCAAAACGTTTGTGGTCCAAGGCTTTAATACACCCTCCAGAATATTTTCGCGATAATATTCGGCATTTATTCTGATGCCACGGTCGATTAATACGAGCGGAGAGCGACCATCGACTGTTATGGCAGCCCACACCATCACCATTGTCGGCGCTTGAGTTCTGGTGGCCAACCGAAGGTGCATATTTTTAGCTGACCTCTTTGGCAAGTAAACACGATAAATTTGTTTGTTTGCAAACTGCTGGACAACGAATGTTTTCTCATCGGAGAAAACCAAATTCGGCAGTTCACCACTTTCGGGCAAGCGGAGCAACTCTTTATCTCTTTTGAGTCTATTTCCTTTCTGTTGCGGTGTAAGTTCTTGCACCTTTTGGAATTTCAATGGCTTTAGCCCGAGTTCATTTTTCAATATTTGCCGAATTGAACATTGCGATATGTTCAGCTCACGAGACATTTTTCGGCTACTGCGATGGGGGATTCGATCAAGTCGCTTCTTTACTTTTCGAACGATTTCTGCTGATGTTGCTATTTTCTTCCGTCCCCTTCCTTGACGTCGGGCTACGCTATCAGTATCACGGTAACAAACGATGGTACGAGACACAAAATATTTATTCACTTTTAAATGCTGGAGGGCTCTAACGATAGCCATTTGTGGTTTTCCAGTCAAATATAAAGAAATCACGACATCACGCTTGAATTCCATCAGGAATAACTTTTTTCTGGAAAGTTCTCACAAAAATGCTTTCATACGCTTGTAAACAATATAATGAGCTGTCACTGGAATAGTTTTGACGGCTGTCGGACGAGTGGCTTAGAAATGACAGCAGTCTGAAATTTATTGCAGTTTTTCCCACTACTTGCTTCGATTTTATGAAATTGTGGTGGTACCTCCTGTACTGGGAGAGATCGTACACGTCTTAGAATACCTTTCTTAGCCCTGTCAATTTGAGGGGGAGGGTGTTCTATAAATTACCGGTCAAAATAACTCGCGCCCCTCTTCGTATCTGTAACTTCTACGCCGTTAAATGGACAGATGTCCGATCATCCTTCTTTTCAGTGTTCGAGAGCGACTTTAACGTTGTCTATAATTTACTCCATGAGGTACTGATGTTTTAATGCTTCAGATGTTCTAGCCACTTTTTCCGCTTATGCTCACCAACTAACCTGTTTACCTTAAGAGCAAGTTCCCTGACTCTGGGACTATTGGGTTTAGTACGGCAGACCCTAATAATACCTAACCCTGCTGGGAAGTTTGGTCTTATTTCAGCTACTCAACCAGTATATAACGAGAGGCTACAGCTTTGTTGATGTCCCGCAATTACTATTAGAACAACAGATGTGTTAGGAAGTTTTCTGAAGCGACGATTGGTATATTCTCCGAATTCATGTCAAATGGCTTTTCCGTAGTTAAGGAAAGTGTGACGTTCAGGGTCTATGAAGTCGGGTGGTCTGTTGATGGCAATCTAGCCTAGCTTGTAAATCCACAATGAAAATCAAGATAATTTGAAAGGGTTTATACATAATATACCTGGGGATCCAAAAGAAACGGACTCCCAAAGGAGGTTCCCAGCATTTTAATAACCGGTATGAACCCTGGAGATACAAACTCTTCTTAAAACATGCGGAAACCAAGAGATACGAACTCTTCAAGGGTTATAAATAAAACGCGAGAGATACAAACACCTTAAGGGCTATACCTAAATCGGGGAGAACACAAAGGAGACAAACTGTTCAAAGGTAACACCTAAAACGCGGAGTACCCATGGGATACGAACTCATGGGTTATACCAGAGACACCAAGTACCCAAAAGATATGAACTCCATAAGAGCTTCACTAAAGCACCGTGAACCCAAGGTATATGGATTATACCTAAAATACCGAGAAACCAAGAGATGCAGACTTTTAGAATTTATTATTGAACAAGTAAAAAAGCTGTAAGATCGGCTGGGGCGAACTTCGAATGCCCTCCATCATTTGAAACGAATTTAAAAATTTTCAAAAAAAAATAAAATCCGTTAAAAATTCTGTTAAAATCTTAAATATACCGAATGTAGCCATTATATTAGGGTCTATATGACGACATGGACCTGCATAGGCAACTTTTGTCATAAGCCACTACAATATTCAAATGCGAAACTTAAAAAAAAAATGGTTTATAATGTAGCTAAAATCATCAGAATACCGAATATAGGAAGTTACCACGGGTGTTATAAAACGCATAGACAATTTTCGGGGATAGGCTGTAGCATGGTACAATAAAAAGGTAAGGTAGAGCTCCCAGCTGATTACAATTTTTTTTCTAAGTGTGCCCGACTTCTGCCAATTCTGTGTACAAAATACTTTGTACATACTTTTGAGTGCGATCGATGCTCTGGGAAAATGTGGCAATAAAAGATAAATGTTCTAAAATTAAATATTTCCCAGCCGCCATAAAATATCACATGTGAAGAATTCGGCGATCTTGTGCGCTGACGCATACGATAATGTGTGAGATAATAAAGGTTATGACCCACACGCACAGATATCGATGCGCTCAGTAGATGCACAAGACCACTTGAATGAGATGTCAAGCAGCCCTGCAATGTTCTCCATTCAATATTAGAATAGATAAGAACAATTGTGTGGCTGCGACTAGGTTAAGTTAGATTAGTTTTAGTAGTACGTAAGGAACACATTTTAAAAATAAAATCAGAATTGAAACAACAGCCTAACCTTTCGGTTGGTTTTCTCTTCTCATTCATTGGTCCTTCGAGCCGGATCTGAAATAGAACTGAAAATACAGCCAAACCATTCGGTTGGTTTTCTCTTCTCACTCATTGGTCAATCGAGCCTTCACTTTTGTCAAAGTGAAACGAATTAGCGACCACACAAAGAAAATAGTAGGAGTTTTCCCCCACCAGTGGTAAGAGACTCACTACAGGCAGAAGTAGCTATTCTTCAAAAAGAGAGGAGAATAGCTACCAATAAAAATCCGTTGAGGGATACAATTATAAAGAGCCATAACGGCAAAATTTAAACATATATATTTAAAAAAAAAGACCCACGGGGCAAATTAAAAAAAAAAAAAAAAACATAACGAAAAGAGGACAACGAAAGTCCCAATAAAACAAAAAAAAAATACAAATTTGAAAAGAGGACATCAAAAGTCCAAAATAAAAAAGAAACAAATTAAAAAAAAATAGATAAAAGCCAAGAAGGCAATATAAAAAAGTTTTGAAAAGAGGACAAATGGACCCATCTAAATTAAAAATTGTAAAGGGAGGAGAGTCCGTGCCTCCAGGGACCAGCTATATAGTTGCCTTTCCAAATAATAAGACACAAAAACTCCGCTTTACTTTAAGCCTTTTATTTATAATTTTAAAACAAAAGAAACAATGATTGCAACAGTCAGAACACTTGGTACATTCAATTATTTTCTTATGGGCACTACCGACACTGTGAACGTATCTAGCAATCCACTATAAGAACTTCCTTGAATTTTATAATTTTCAGAGTACCGCACTGACAACCAGAACGTATCTAATGCTAAGTACTTCTTACCTCAACCAAGTGATCTGCAATAATGAATAAACTCTTATCGAGCGCACGCCTTTTATAGGCAGAAAGCTCTACATAATTTGTAGTGAGCTTTATCAATGAGTAAAAGCTGTTTCTCATCAACGTGCGCACACTCAACCAACTCATAAACAAAACAAAGAATGCCAAATAGTTTGGAATGCGCAAACCGTTGCACAGATCATGAGTGTTTACTAGAATCACAAAACAACAACAAACATGAGAGTGAGTGTAATGCCTCGTTTTTCGAAGCTGTTCTACCTGCTATTGTACCATGGGCTGTAGTATCCATTACGAACTTCAAATGACACAATTCCGGTAAATAATGTCGCTAAAATCATCAAAATACCGAATATCGGGGAGTACCGTTATATGGGGGCTTTACGAAGACGTGGACCTGCACAGACAATTTTCTGTCATAGGCTGTAGTTTTCATTACGAATTTAAAATAACAAATTTGAAACAATTACGAATACCAGGGACGCGATCCTGCACAGACAATTTTCTGTCATGGTGGAGGGCATAACCATACTATGGTGGAGGGTATAAATCAATTCAAGGAGACAATTCGAACCAAATGCAAGTATAAAGGAAAGGAATAAAAGCTACAATTCCGCAAGGGATAAAAGAAAAATTTTCAATGATAATTTTTAATATATCTTAACATATTCAACTTTTATTGTGAACCCAGTTCCATTTTCTCCGTAATTTTTAAAGAACAACTACTTATTTCTTGATGGCATCTAAAATTTTCCTCGACAAACATTTACCCGTTTCACAATCCGAGTTTTTTTCAGCCTTCGCCTTAATCTCCTCGGCCAACGTTAGCAATTGTAGTACAACATTATCAAAATATTGCAATTTTTGCTCCTGCTCCTGTAACCGTTCAACACTTTCTGTTAGCAGCTTCGATATATTTGCACGCCTTTCATTATCTTCGGCAGTGGAAACGGATTGTTGCAAGGCAGTTTCTAAATTTTGCAGACGCTCCGAAAACTTATCAAATTGCGACAATTTTTCTTGGATTTTAAGCTTCATTTCCATCAACGGATCATTTTCGCACTGCTCGCCCAGGTTTTGTGAAATTTGTTTGAATTTCGCCATTTGATCGGCATCGTTGACATTGATCATCAACTGAAGTTGACTGGCGATTTGTTTGAGTTTATTTTCTGTCGTTGTTGAGAGATTTTCCAATTTACATTTTTCCACGGGGTTATCGGTTTCCAGAAGATCGGATTTAACGTCGTTAATTTCTCTAGAGAGAATGTCGAAACTGAAAATACAGAAGTGGGAAGTTGTTATGTCTGTGAATATATATATTTTTTTAATATTTACCCTCTTTTCAGCTGCTTGATGTCATTTTCCAAACCAAACTGTGATTCCCTCAAGAGATGGGAATCGGCCATTAGTTGCTGCTCCAAATGATTATGTTCTCCGCCCGCTGATATTCCAGCAACAGAAATAACGAGAATAAATATAAATTTCCAATACATTGGGATTTTTTTGTTTTGCCTGCGATCTACTCAAGCGGGTTTTAGCTGGGCAAATGATAGCTATGATGGCTTGAATTTTGGTTTTTAATTCAATTGAATTTCTTATCAGCGTTCTTGGAATGAACAACGCTTTAAAGCAATGCTGTACAAAACTCAGATGAGAGAACGTGCAGAGAGAGAGAGAGAGAGAATGCACTATAAGAAATATAGTAATAGGAAATTAATGGTTGAAAATATAGCTAAACCAGTAAGGGAAAGTAAAAAGTCGACCGGGGCCGACTATATGATACCCTACACCACTATACACATTTAGTAGAGCTTTTGTAACAAAAGAATTTATTTCAAGTAGATCATACCACCTATCACCTATCACGATTTACATTAAATTTGACAGAGACATTTTAATCTTTTATATCAAATAACATTGCTATTGAGTGCATGATATCACTTCGAGAAGGATTATATTCAAAAAATATGTACCGGAACCGAGTTGCACAAAATAGGAACGTACGTTCCGATATTCACTTCAATTCGGTTGGATATACCTAAACTTAGGAATTTTTGACAGATGTTGGTCATTTTGTCGCAATTAACCCGAAATCAGTTAAAGAATACAGGTTGAGATAAAAAACAACTTTTTTATTTAATGAAATCAATAAATGTCGGAAATAGTATCAAATTTTATAATAAGTTTAGATTTATTCCAATTGGTCACCTTTGACACGTGATTGAGAAGAGAAAACCAACCGAACGGTTAGGCTGTAGATTCAATTCTGTTTTTATTTAAAATATTTGTTCCTTACGTACTACTGAAACTAATCTAACTTAACCTAGTCGCAGCCACACAATTGTTCTTATCTATTCTAATATTGAATGGAGAACATTGCAGGACTGCTTTACATTTCATTCAAGTGATCTTGTGCATCTACTGAGCGCATCGATATCTGTGCGTGTGGGTCATAACCTTTATTATCTGACACATTATCGTATGCGTCAGCGCACAAGATCACCGAATTGTTCACATGTGGTATTTTATGGCGGCTGGGAAATATGTAATTTTTGAATATTTATTGTTTATTGCTAGTTTTTCCCAGCGCCTCAACCGCACTCAAAAGTATGTACAAAGTATTTTGTACAACACGAATTACAGACTTCAAACGGCCAATGAAACCGTCATACGCTGCCCGAATGTTGCACTGCGGTATTTTGTCCCATTCCCGGCGAAGCGCCTGCTTGAGGTGATCGACACTTTGGTATTTTTTAGTGCCAACCTTGCCACAATAGTCCAACGGATTGGTGGCGCGTGCTGAGTGCGATGGTGCTGAGTCCTGTTGGAATGTCCAAGGTCTACGGCATTTCACCACTTTCAGCCAATCAAAACAACTCTTTAGCTCTTTTGAGTCTATTTTCTTTCTGTTGCGGTCTAAGTTATTGCACTTTCTTCAATTTCAATGGCTTCAACCCGAGCTCATTTTTCAGTATTTGCCGAATGAAATATTGCTTTATATTCAGCTCACGAGCCATTTTTCGGCCACTGCGACGCGGGTTTAGTTCAAGTCGCTTCTTTATTTTTCGAACCATTTCTGCTGTTGCTGTTTTCTTCCGTCAACTTCCTTGAAGTCGGGCTACTCTACCAGTATCACTATAACGAGCGATGGTACGAGACACAAAAGATTTCTTCACATTTAAATGCTGGAGTGCTCTAACGATAGCCACTTGTGGTTTTCCAGCCAAATATAAAGAAATCACACTATCACGCTTGAATTTCATCACGAATAACTTTTTTCTGGAAAATTCTCCCCCAAAATGCTTTTGTACGCCTGTAAACTATATAATGAGCTGTCACTGGAATAATTTTAATAGTTGTCGGACGAACAGCTTAGAAATCACAGCAGTCTGAGGTAGGTTGCAATGTTTTGGAATAGCCCCATGTAACGGTACCCCCCGATGGTCGGTATTAATGTTTGGCACATTTTCCAAGAATTTGTCTAAAAATTGGTATTTATAGGTCATAATGGTGATTTGGTCTCTCTCCCATCTTATATCCCATAAGTAGTCCTCAAGCAATTTTAAAAATAACTTTTTATACCCTACACCACAAGGTGGTCAGGGTATTATGTCTTTGTGCATTTGTTTGTAACATTCAATAGGAAACGAGATAGACCCATAGTTCCTTTTGATGATCTGCATAGAATCACATTCTTAGTCGATTTATGCATGTCCGTCTGTCTGACCGTCCGTCTGTCCATGTATTTTTGTAAACAAAGTACAGTTCGCATTTAATGCCCTATTCAGATGAAATTTTGCACAAATCATTTGTTTGGCCCAAGGACGAACCCCATTGAAATTGGAGATAATCGGTCAAAATTGAGATATAGCTCCCAAATATATCTTCGTCCGATTTGCCTTTTATTGTGCACCAAACGTGTAATATCAGTCCGAATATTATGGAATTTTGCACGTACGATCAGATTGAAATATAGTATGCCAAAAATAAGTATGCCAAATTTGATCGAAATCGGTTCAGATATAGCTATAGCTACCATATATATTGTTCATCCGATTTGTTATTTTTGCCCTTCGCAGCCGTAATATGCACTCTGTAACAACAATATTTGGGGAAATATATCAAATACAGCTCAGAAATACATTTGCTAAATTTTATCGAGATCGGTTCATATTTGGATATAGTTCCCATATATATCAAATGGGCAATACAAGTCCGCATTTAAAAGATACAAATGCTTCGGCATATTTAGTCCTTTTAACTTTAAATTATAATTATAATCATAGCGTGTATGATTGAATTCTCCCATAAAAACTTTTAATCGTTATGCGCAGCTCTACTAAATTAGCGAAGTGGTGTAGGGTATCATAAAGTCGGCCCCTCCCGGCTTTAAGACTTTCTTTACTGGTTTATCATTAAACTATGTGTAGCTCCTAAAAGTATGCTCTGCAAATTCTAAATTTAAATGTTAAAAAGTCTTCTTACATATGACCCCAATATAATGTGTAAACTAACCTTGGAACCACAAATGAGATTTTAATCACCACTGAAGCGCTAACAGACACACAAAAGTTGTGCTGAACACCGGTATGGCTGGTTGGCTTGCCGCAAAATGTCACGCTGATTGTCCAATTTTCAAATGTGTAAACAAATACCAATAATTATTTTAGAGATTTGAATGAATGGAGAGGGATTGTTTTTATTTTTGGCAATTGCATTGATAGTAATGTGGTTGAATTGCATAGGGTGCAGAGAGGGGAAAAAAGAATTGTTGTGACCATAATTTGTAAAACAAAAACGTAAAATCAACAAATAACTGGCAAAATGTCAATCGAATAAAAATTCTTCGTCGAAATTATTTGTTGTTCTTCTTCTTTTGAAATGGAAATTTAAAATGATAACCTCTATACGATAACCTCAACAGATTATAAATAAAAAAATATTTGCATAAAAAAATTAATCAATTTTGTAGTTCCCCTTGTCAGTATCATCAACCATCTATTACTGAGGAATTCCCCACAGACTACCAATATTGACAACATTTTGGTGTTTGGAGACTTCGTGGGTTTTTTACGTGAGGTGTACGATGGATAATCATTTTCGGCAGGATATATAGGTTCACAAAGTAATCGTGGCACACACTGATGTATGGGCGATAAAAAAGCCAGCATTACAAATCGATTTTCCAACTCATTATTTTAACAAGGGTGGCCGCTTCAAATATATATTTATTTTCTAAAAGAAAGTGTTAACGGCTATGGCATGGTCGACCTCCCCTTCACAAATCGATGACGTATGGAAGATATCAATATAAGGTAGCACCAAAAGAACAGAATGGACGGAAAACTAGGGGCAATGCTCTGACGCTGAATTTAATTAAGAAATGTGAGTTAAGACAACAGAAGAAGATTTGCCAATTTATTATGGATATGGGGCCACTCAAGCTGAGTGAGGTCAGAATTCCTGCGAATTTCTTGAAGTCCTTTCAGACTGACGAGGAAGAGGATACTACACAAATCCATGACTCCACCTCAAGTCAAGCGTTAACACCTTTCTATGAAGTTGAGAATGGAGTTGTCGCAGACTTCTGTGGACGCTACAAGCCTCAAGTTCAAATAGAAAAACATATAAACGAGGTTTATTACAATATTCGATTAGTCAATAGAAACCGTCTAAGCATACTGACAGCTTATTAGAACAGACCTGAAGTTCAAAAGAAAGAAGAACCCCACTCCCCTACTGAGGAGCAATCCATGCCTCGACCTCCAGTCAAGGAATGACTCCCCTGAATGAAGCTAGTCTCGTTGACCTAGTAAGTTCTGGTGGTCTCACAATTGTATCGCCAGCTAGTACCGATGTGTTCTTGTTCTCTAGGAAAGTGGCGCTTGAGGGAGACGGAGTGTCAGCTTTATCGAAAAATGTAGGTGTCGCTGACTTCTCCGGACATCAAAATCATCAAGTCCAAAGAAGCAAAAAACAAGAAAGCGTATAGAGTGGTAAATTACTGTAGAAGATATGAAAATGGGGATCCTTCCAAACTCACTGATAAGAAGTTATAGTTTATTCGAAATAAGCTGAAGTTCGTTAGGGAGATTTAGAGGAACTATGATCTCTTGTAAGAAGTTACAGTTTATTCGAAATAAGCTGAAGTTCGTTAGGGAGATTTAGAGGAACTATGATAACGCAAAGTGGGTAAGATCCCCTATATGGTTTTGGGAAGCTTCTGTTCACCTGGAAGGGTGGTATAGAGAGAAACAGGATCTAGGAAGTCTTCTAAGAAGGCTACAAAAGCTCCACAACCAGAGGTACCAACTTGTAACTCGAAGGAAAGTAAGGCTCTGGTTAGTTCTACGGAACCGCAATTTCCTAAAAACGCTGCGGGGAAGAAGAGCATACCGAAATCTGCCTCCGCTCTAAAAAGTCTGCGGGGAAGAGCCCAAGCCCAAATAGAGTAAATTTCGCGACGAACATTTCCATTTTGTGGAACTAGGCTCCGATATGCATTTTTTTAGCATAATCCTTCTCGAAGTGATATCATGCACTCTATAGCGATGTTAGTTGGTATAAAAGATTAAAATGTCTCCGTCAAATTTGGTGAAAATTGATTCAAAATTGGATATGCCTCCCGTATATTAATTCCCTCGGAAACCAAACTTTTACTGCTCTAAAGCCAAATGTTGACAGGTGGTATGATCTACTTCAAATTAATTCTTTTGTTATGGGAGCTCTACTAAATATGCATAGTGGTGTAGGGTATCATATAGTCGGCTTTGCCCGACTTTTGACCTTCCCTTACTGTTTTTATACCCTCCACCATACTATGGAGGGTATATTAATTTTGTCATTCCGTTTGTAACTCCTCGAAATACTCATGTCAGACCCAACAAAGTATTTACATTCTAAGTCGATTTAGCGATGTCCGTCTGTCTGTCCATCTGTCTGTTGTAATCACGCTATCTTTCGAACAAATTGAGATAGAAGGCTAAAATTTTGCACACATGTATATTTTACCAGTAGGCAGGTTAAGTTCGTAAATGGGCCATGTAGGTCCAAGTTATCATATAGCCCCCATATAACGGTACCTCCCGATATTCGGTATATTGATGATTTTAGCGACAATATTCGCCGGAATTGTTTCAAATTTGGCATTTGAGGTTCGTAATGGATACTACAGCCTAAGACAGAAAATTGTCTGTGTAGGTCCATGTCTTCGTATATCCCCCATATAACGGTACCTCCGGATGTTCGGTATTTTGATGATTTTAGCGACATTATTCATCAGAACTGTTTCAAATTTTGGTATTTAAAGTTCGTAATGGATACTACAGCCTAAGATAGAAAATTATCTGTGCAGGTCCACGTCTTCGTGTAGCCCCCCATATAACGGTATGGGGGTATTTGAACTTCGTAATAGATACTGTAGCATAAAACAGAAAATGGGTCATGTAGGTCCACGTCTTCGTATAGCCCCATATACCGTAACCCCCGATATTCGATATTTTGATGATTTAGCGACATTATTTACCGGGATTGTTTCAAATTTCGCATGTGAAGTTCGTAATGGATACTTTAGCCCATGCCAGAAAATTGTCTGTGCAGGTTAACGTCTTCGTATAACCCCCATATAACGGTACCCCCTATATTCGGTATGTTGATTTTATCGACATTATAACCGCTTTTTTTAAGTTTCGCACTTGAATATTGCAATGGCTTATGACAAATGTTACCTACGCAGGTGCATGTCGTCGTATAGACCCTAATATAATAGCTACATTCGGTATTTTTAAGATTTTAACAGAAGTTTTAACGGATTTTATTGTTTTTGAGAATTGCCATATTCGTTCCAAATGGTGGAGGGTATTCAAAGTTCGACCCGGGCGAACTCACAGCATTTTTACTTGTTTTTAGTCTTGAATGGCAGATCGTTGAACTTATCACTGGAGCATCCTATCTTATGACAATTTCCTGTTGAAATAACGGTCAAGGATGCTCTTTTGTAAGTAGTTTTGAGAATGGGATACTTCATTTAATAATTACACTCTTGCTGGAAATGCACCAAGATATAATACCTCCTACCACCTATCCATGTGAGTGTTTCAAAATGAAAACACAAATTAATTATTGTTTTTTTTTTTATTTCATTTCAAAATGTTTTCCATTTCTATTTAGTTTTCTTTTGATTTTGTGTCAAAGCCAAAACCACGCCCATCGGTATCGTAGACTGTTTGCTATCCTTCTCCTTGGCAACAGCTTTATTGACATTCTCCACCACACTCCTTAAGTCTTTTTCGAATTTCTCAAATTCACCTTGGTGGCTGCTCAATTTCGTATTAACATCTTTTAGCATTTTCAAAAGTTCTTCGTTTTTTTCTTGCAGCCTTTTCTGTTGATTTTCATATTTTTGCAATTCCACCTCCAGGCTGGAGATTTTCTCCTTAACACTTGTTACAGATTCCGGTGTTACATCGGCCGTGGCGGCTGTTAGGGCGACAACGGCAGCATTACAATTTCTCTTGTCCATTATCTGTTTCAAATTAGTCTTCTGTTCTTCGTGGATGTCATCCAATTTGTTGATGATACGCTCCTCAACCATATTGTATTTGCGATGGGTGGAATTGAATGAAATGGTGATGCGTTCGCACACATCAACCTCGGCCAAGGGAGCCACATCGCTTTCCAGACGCATTTCTTTGAGTATTCTGAATTGATTATTGGAACTGGAAGAGAGGGGCAGTAAATGCGAAAAAAGGGTTAGAATATATAGACTTTGCCGTACGAAAAATAAAAATAATAAAAAAAAAAAAATAAAACTGCTAGATTTTTGCAGGGTATGGAACAATGAAATTATTTTCTGTAAGCTTTTGGGAATAATTTGGGCAAATTTTTATTTTTTGATTTTAATTTCCCTCCACAACTTCTGCAACTTTTTGTCTACCCTTTTTATATTTTAACCCGATTTTTACTCACTAGCTTATCAGATCTTCCAGATCACGCTGCAAATCGACAACGATTTCATTCATAACAAAGACATGACCCTCGTGATCTCGCCAATTTTTAAGGGCCACATTTACATCGACCTCGCCCTGCGATAATCCATGGGAAGAGAGTAATACAAGAAATGTCAAAAGACCGGAGCTACAAATACCGAACATTTCAAATAGGAAAAATACTCAAAACGCTTTGCTCTGCACCACTCAAAATTTCAATTCAAACTGAAAATGTTATTATTTTGAATTATTAAAATAAAAAAAAACAAAATAATAATATATTTTTTTCATTTGAGTCCGACTACGTTCTGCTGATAAGAACATCAGATTCTTGATAGTAGAGAGTCAGGTTCACTGCATATTTTCCAATAAAAGCAAGAGGTGTTTGTTGTTATTCTTGGACTTCCATGAAATTAATTGAATTCATCTCGCAATTACTTATTGGTACTTTCCCGATTGCAAGAGTAAATGAGAGATTTATACATGGATCCATGCACACACCTACATGGACCCTATGTCATACTGTGGAGTGGGGTATTGTGGCGTTGTGCCGTAATACGTTTGTATGAGGAGACGGCATATTGATATGCCCATTTGGCCATACCCGGTTTTCCCACCCTCTGCCCAGAAATTGGATTAAGGATATCTATGGGAGCTATATCCATATCTTAGAAGATCTCGATAATATTTGGCTAAAGTATTTCCGAGCTCTTTAAGATATCTAGTACCAAGTATCATTGTTGTCAAATGCATATTACAAATATAAGGGACTTAAACACCAAACCGGATGAAACATATATATGGGAGCTATAGCCATATCTGAATCGATTTTCACCAAATTTGAAATACTGGCTTCAGGACTGAATTCAGTCGGATGTGCCAAAATTCTGGTTTTTTAGACGGATATTGGCCATTTGGTGCACAATTAACCCAAAATCGGTCGAAGATATATATGGGAGGTATATCCAAATCTGAACTTATCTTGATACAATTTGGCAGGGGTATTTCTGGGCTGTATCTGATATCTGATACCAAGCATCATTCTTGTGGGGTGCATATTACGAATGTGGGGGACGTAAACACCAAATCGGATGAGACCTATGTATGGGAGCTATATCTGAAACGATTTTATCAAATTTTAAATACTGGCTTCTAGACTGAATTTGGTCGGATGTATCAAAATTCAGGACTTTAGGTGCACAATTAACTTGAAATCGATGGAAGATGTATATGGGAGCTATATCCAAATCTAAACCGATCTTGATACAATTTGGCAAAGGTATTTCTGGGATGTATCAGATATCTAATACCAAGCATCATTCTTGTGGGGTGCATATTACGAATGTGAGGGACTTTAACACCAAATCGGATGAGACCTATGTATGGGCGCTATATCTGAACCGAAATCGGTTGAAGATATATATGGGAGCTATATCCAAATCTGACCCGGTCTTGATACAATTTGACAAGGGTATTTCTGGGCTGCATCTGATAGTTGGTACCTAATATCAGTTTTGTCGAATACACATGAGGGACTTAAACACCAAATCGGTTGAAACATATATATGGAAGCTATAGCTATATCTGAACCGATTTTCACCAAATTTGATGTATTTTTTTCTAGACTGAATTCGGTCGGATATATCAAAATTCAGGCCTTTTGGACTGATATTGGCAATTTGGTGCACACTTTCCCGGAAATCGGTGGAAGATATACAAAGTGAGATAAAAAAACTGCAACAAAGTCAAAGGTCATAATTTTTACATTTTTTTTTTAATTTTACTTAATGAAATTATGTTTATGTTTAGAATTGTTCGAATTGGTCAACTTTGGCACGAACTATGGTCATCAGACGACAAATGAAACCGTCACACGCTGCCCTAAATGTTGCTCTGCGGTATTTTGGCCCATTCCTGGCGAGGCGCATGCTTGAGGTGATCGACGCTTTGGTATCTTTTAGTGCCAACCTTGCTTTCCAAAATACTCCAGACACAATAGTCCAACGGATTGGTATCCGAAGATTTTGGAAATGAAGCCAGGAACCCCATTTTGCAACCATTCTTGGGTGGCGCGTGCTGAGTGCGATGGTGTTGAGTCCTGTTGGAATGTCCAAGGTCTGCGGCCAAAATGTTTGCGCGCCCAAGGTTTTTATACACCATCCAGAATATTTTCGCGATAATATTCGGCATTTATTCTGATGCCACGGACGAGCGAAGAGCGATCATCGGCTCTTATGGCGGCCTACACCATCACCATGACCGGCACTTGAGTTCTGGTGGCCAACCGAAGGTGCACATTTTCAGCTGACCTCTTTGCCAAGTAAACACGATCATTTTGCTTGTTTACAAACAGCTGGACAACGAATGTTTTCTCGTCGGAGACGGAGAAAACCAAATTCATCACTTCACCACTTTCGACGACCATGAAACAACTCTTTAGCTCTTTTGAGTCTATTCTCTTTCTGTGTAAGTTCTTGCACTGTTTTGAATTTCAATGGCATTACCCCGAGCTGATTTTTCAATATTTGCCGAATGAAATAATGCGATATGTTCAGCTCACGAGCCATTTTTCGGCCACTGCGACGCGGGTTTCGATCAAGTCGCTTCCCTACTATTCGAACCTTTTCTACCGATGTTGCTGTTTTCTTCCGTCCACTTCCTTGACGTCGGGCTACACTAGCAGTACCACGGTAACGAGCGATGGTACGAGACCCAAAAGATTTATTCACATTTAAATGTCGAAGTGCTCTAACGATAGCCACTTGTGGTTTTCCAGCCAAATATAAAAAAACACACCATCACGCTTGAATTCCATCACGAATAACTTTTTTTCTGGAAAGTTTTCACCAAAATACTTTTGAACGCTTATAATCAATATTATGAGCTGTCACTGGAATAATTTTTATAGCTGTCCGACGAGTGGCTTAGAAATGACAGCAGTCTAAATTTGGTTGCAGTTTTCTCATCTCATCCTGTATATATCCTTCGAAACACCAACTTTTGTAATTTTTGCCTTAAAATTATTTTAAATCGCTTGAAAGTTATATGCATCAGCCAAATATATAGTTCAAATGATTTTCGATTTTAAAATCTGGGGATGGGGAATCCCCATCTGCCACATATTCTGGTTGAAACCCCACTGACTTTTCTCCCCTCTCTATACTAGCCATTATTTTTGTATGTCACCGCTAGACTTTCCCCGTTTGCCTCCATTCTCTCCCAGATTCTCTTATCTCTCGACTTGGTCATGTTATCAACGGCTAGAAGTCAAACTGAAAGCCTGGCGAACACTGTGATTTTTTTAATTCGTTTTAATTTCAATATTGACTTTTAATCTGTGCAGAAGTGTTTTATAGTCGGCAGAATGCTTCATTTTTCAAATATTTTTGCTGTGGCCTGTGTTTGTGTGTTGTTCGTCATTTGTGGCCGGGTGCAATGTGAGGCCGATCTCCGCAGTGATGACGAATTGGTACAGCATTACACCAATGTTTACAAAATCAAAGAAGAAATGCAAAGAATACAAAGTGGCGTGGAAATTGTCAAGAAAAAGTAATAGTCCCTGGTGACCCGATGGGCCCGACAATATAAAAATTACAATTAAATTTTTTCCATTTATTTCAGATTCCAGCAGCAGCTGAAATTACTCCAAGATCTCCGAACAGCCAAAGAGGCTGCAGCTACCAACAAAAACGATGAGATCTGTGATCAAATGTCGCGTTTTGTTGAGGCCACCAAACGCAAACATCAATCCTTTGAAACTCGACTGGCCCAGAAACTGGATGAAATTCAAGACGAACAAAATGAGCTGTCATTGAATATTTTAAATCGCAAAAATTGTGCCCCACCAAACCATGTGTCCTCCATTGCGGAATCATCATCTACGGCTTCTCTATCCGAAATCTCAGAAAAGTTAATGCATTTCGAAAAACAAATACAGCAATTGGGGACTAAACAGGCAAAGCTACAGCAACAGCAGGTCGAACAAATGAATTTGATCACGGAAATTGTTGAAAAGTTGTTGCAGCATACAGTGAAATTTGAGAAATTCGGAAAGGAGGTACCCACAGTTGTCAAGGAGGCAGTATCATCCTCGAAGGATGTGTCGCGACCACATCATGCGGTGTTACCAATCGATTTTATTTTGGGTATGACACAAAAACAAAATGAAATTAAGAAATAAAGAGAATTGGATTTGTAAAAGTGTGTGTGAGAGAGAGCGTATTAATAAAAGAGAGAGAGAGAGCGCGTATCGCCTTCCATAAGGTGTATGGCATATTAAATTTGGCATTGTCTTTATGGTATTTAATAATCTTTATCAGGACATTTAAAAGGGAATTTAGTCCTAAATAGGGTCCACTTCAAATCCCATTTGACCAGGACTTTAACAATAAGCAGAGGGCAACAATTAGACGGGACCGACCATATGATACCCTACACCACTGTCACCTATTGAGCAGTTCTACCCTTAATAAATATACCTTAAGATTGGGAATTTGTGTGAAGTAAATCAGACGAAATAGGATAGGTTTTGAATGCGTAAAAGAAGGGTTGGTATTCGAAATCGGATGAAGACAATATATATAAGCTATATCTTAATCTAAATCGATTTCCACCACATTTGATGGATGTGTTTGAATTTTGAACTGTAGTGCTTGGAAGTGGAAAAATTCAGTCCATTTGGGCTGATATTAGCCATTTGGTACACAAAAAAAACCTGAAATTGAATGAAGATATATGTGGAAGCTATATCCAAATCTCAACCGATCCTGACAAATATATAAGTGATATGATATACAATTATTTCAGAGCTGAATCTGATATCTGGTACCAAAGATCATTGTTGTGGAATGCATATTACGCTTATGAGGGACTTAATACCCCAAATCGGATGAAGAATATATACGGGAGCTATAGCTATTTCTGAACCGATTTTCTTCAAATTTGATGATCTTGCTTCTAGTCTGAATTTCGTCGAAAATGCCAAAATTTAGTCCTGAAATCGGATAAAGATATACATGGGAGCTATATACAAAGCTGAAGGGATCTTGACAAAACGTTAGGCACTTATTTCTGTGGTGTGCATATTACGCATTTGAGGGACTCAAAAAACACTAAATCGGATGAGATATAAATATGGGAGCTATAGCTATATCTGAACCGAATTTTGCCAAATTTGACTGAATTCGGTCAGATGTACCAACATTCAGGTCATTTGTATTGATGTTGGCCATCTGACCTGAACACTTCTGCTCAGATTAAAAGTCAATACTGAAATTAAAACGAATTAAAAAATCGCAGTGTCAGTGTCAGTTTTAACTTCTAGTCGTTGATAACATGACCAAGTCGAGTGATAAGAGAATCTGGGAGATAATGGAAGCAAACGGGGAAAGTCTAGCGGTGACTTACAAAAATAATGGACATTATTGATAGGGGAGAAAAATCTGTGGGGCTCAATCAGAATATGTGGCAGAAGGGGATTCCCCATCCCCAGATTTTAAAATCTGAAATCGTTGAAATATTTATTTGGCTGATGTACATAACTTTCAAGCGATTTCAAATAATTTTAAGGCAAAAATTAAAAAGACGATGTCCCGACGGATATATACAGAAAACTGCAACCAACCTCAGACTGCTGTAATTTCTAAGCCACTCGTCCGACAGCTGTTAAAGTTATTCCAGTGACAACTCATTATATTATTTACAAGCGTACAAAAGCACTTTGGTGAGAACTTTCCAGAAAAAAAGTTTTTCGTGATAAAATTCAAGCGTGATAGTGTGATTTCTTTATCTTCGGCTGGAAAACCACAAGTGGCTATCGTTAGAGGACTCCACCATTTAAATGTAAATAAATCTTTTGTGTCTCGTAACATCGCTCGTTACCGTGATGCTGGTAACGTAGCCCGACGTCGAGTAAGTGGATGGAAGAAAACAGCATCAGCAGAAATGGTTCGAAAAATAAAGAAGTGACTTGATCGAAACTCGCGTCGCAGTGGCCGAAAATGGCTCGTGAGCTGAACATATCACAATATTCCATTCGGCAAATATTGAAAAATAAGCTCGGGGTAAAGCCATTGAAATTCCAAAATGAGCAAGAATTTACACCGCAACAGAAAGAAAATAGACTCAAAATAGCTAAAGAGTTGCTTCGCATGGCCGAAAGTGGTGAACTGCCGAATTTTGGTTTTCTCCGATGAGAAAACATTCGTTGTCCAGTAGAACAAACAAAATGATCGTGTTTATTTGTCAATGAGGTCAGCTGAAAATGTGCACCTTCGGTTGGCCACCAGAACTCAAGCGCCGGTCATGGTGATGATGTGGGCCGCCCTAACAGCCGATGGTCGCTCTCCTCTCGTATTAAGCGACAGTGGTATCAGAATAAATGCCGAATATAATCGCGAAAATATTATGGAAGCTGTATTAAAGCCTTGGGCCCGCAAACATTTTGGACCTTGGACATTTTTACAGGACTCAGCACCATCGCACTCAGCAAGCGCCACCCAAAAATGCTCACAAAATGAGGTTCCTCGCTTTATTTTCAGCACACAATTGCCACCAACATCTCCGGATACCAATCCGTTGGACTATTGTGTCTGGAGTATTTTGGAAAGCAAGGTTGGCACTAAAAAATACCAAAGTGTCGATCACATCAAAAGCAAGCGCTTCGCCGGGAATAGGCCAAAATATCGCAGAGCAACAACTTATTCTAAAATTTGATGCTATTTCCGACTATTTTTGCTTTCATTCAAGGAAATTAAAAAAAAAATAAAAATTATGGCGTTTGACTTTGTAAGTGGGGCAATGTAGGTCCGCGTTTTTGTATAGCCCCCATATAACGGTACCTCCCGATATTCGATATTTTCATGAATTTAGCGTTTTTGGTCGGAAGTGCCAAAATTCATTCAATTGAATGACCATTAACCATCCGGAGTACAATAATCCTGAAATCGGTCGAAGATATATATGGGAATTATATCTAAATTTGGACCGATTCTCACTAATTTCAATAGGTTTCCTCTTTGGGCTAAAAGAATATGGTTTGGAAATTCTCATCTCAATCGGATAATAAATGCGACCTGCATTTTGTAAACAAAAATACATGGACAGACGGACTGACATGCATAAATCGACTCAGAAAGTGATTTTATGAAGATCCTCAAAATTAACAATGGCTCTATCTCGCCTCCTTTTTCATGTTACAAACAAATGCACAGAGACAGAATACCCTTACCACTATGTGGTGTAGGATATAAATATATTCTATAAGCAAAAATATTTCAATATAGGTCCACGTTTTGGTACAGCCCTTATATGAATATGGATATAAACCCTCTGTACCAAAATTTTTATACCCTCCACCATAGCATGGAGGCTATATTAAATTTGTCATTCCGTTTGTAACACCTCGAAATATACATTTTCGACCCCACAAAGTATATATATTCTTGATCAGTATATAATTCCATGTCGATTTAGCGATGTTCGTCGGTCAGTGGAAATCACTCAAGCTTCCGAACGAATTGAAGTAGATAGATAAAATTTTACTCAATATATATTATGTCTGCAGGATTTTTGGTATTGAAAGTGGGCCATGTAGGTCCACGTTTTGGTATAACCCGCATATAATGGTACCTCCCGATATTCGGTATTTTGATGATTTAAGCGACATTATTCACCGGAATTGTTTCAAATTCAGTAGTTGAAGCTCGTAATGGATGCTACAGCCTATGACTGTGCAGGTCCACGTCTTTGTATAGCCCCCATATAACGGTACCTCCCGAGATTCGGCATTTTGATGATTTTTGCAACATCATTCACCGTTTTTTTTAAGTTTCGCAAAATCGTTCCAAATGGTGGAGGGTATTCAAAGTTCGGCCTGGCCGAACTTAGAGCTTTTTTACTTGTTTCTCTTTTGTATGTATTTTTTATCGCCGCCTTTTTCGAGTTTATACATGAAAATAACAAAACGTTTGGTTTATGAGGCTTCGAAAAATTGCGTGAAGTGTCAACAAAATTCGACTTAATTCAACGCCATAATCGGCAGTGAAATACCGCTTATCAGCAAATATTGTTCCCAATTTATGTTTATATACACAAGCCACAGTACGGACATCTTGACAGTACACATCTTGAAATCGAAAGAAAAACATGAAACCTCTCTTGTCTTTTGCTGCTATTATCAGCGTTATTTTGTCGCTTGCTGTTGAGGGAAATTCCGACAATAATCTCCAGTCTGCCGATGAATTTCGTGGCTATATATTCGAGCTTCAGGAGGGTGTTAATCGTCTGCTACGCGATGTGGAATATTTAAATAAAAAGTAAGTAAATCTCAATTTGATTTCAAATCCAAAAGAAAAAAATATTGATATCAATTCACTGTATTGTAGAGCATTTCGAGAAGCTAAGTTGTTGCAGCAACTTAGGACCCAAAAGCTAACAAACGAGGGAAACACAAATGTATGCGAGCCATTAAATGTCTTCTTCAATAAAACCCAAGTAGAGTACAGTGTCCTGGAGGACACATTGCTAGCCAGCCTAAAAACCAGTCAAAATGAACAAAATTCCAATCTCAATGGGATTTTGCAAAGACAAAAGGAACACATCAAGAAATGTCCTACTAATACAGCTGTGGATATACTATCAGAATTATTGGAGGATATCAATGGAAAAATCAATGGATTCGAAAAAGAATTCGAAAAAATCGAATCTCTCCAAAAGGAATTGAAACCTAAAACAAAAGACGCAGAGAAACAACAAATGGAACTACTAAACGATGTCAATGCAAAATTAAAAGCCAATCAAGTGAAGCTGGAAAATCATGAAAAGCAATTACCCAAGCTATTGGATCTGATGAAGTCTCTGAAGCAAATGTCTGGGAAAAGTGTACATAAATTGCCGATCTCATTCATATTGGGCTCTGAAAATTTTCCACTTAGCGACACGGAATAAATTAAACATTTATTGTGTTTTTAATAAAATGTCTTTAAAAGTCAAACAGACATGCTCCTATATCCTACACCACATAGTGGTAAGGGTATCATGTCTTTGTGTGTTTGCTTATAACATGGAGAAGGAAGCGAGGCACACCCATAGTTAGTTTTGAGGATATTTATAGATCACTTTCTCAGTCGATTTATGCATGTCAGTCCGTCCGTTCAAGTATTTTTGTGGAAAAATGCAAGTCGCATTTATTATTCGACTGAGATGAAATTTTCCAAACTACATAAGTTTGACCCAAAGATAATCTGATAATCGGATCAGATTTAAATATAGCTCCCATATATCTTTAACCAATTTCGGGTGTACAAAATGGTCCAAATGACCCGAATTCAGTCTAGAATCAAGTAAATCAAATTTGGAAAAAATCGGTTGAGATATAGCTATAGCTCTTATATATTTTTCATCCGATTTGGGGTTTTAAGTACCTCAAATTCGTAATATGCATTCCACAACCAGATGCATCCCAGATATACCTCAGCCAAACTGTATCAAAGTCGGTTCAGATTTCGATATAGCTCCCATATAGCTCCCTGAAATGATTTCGGGTTAATTGTGCACCAAATAGCCAATATCAGTTCAAATGACCTCAATTTTGGCACATATGACCTAACTCAATCTGAAAGCAAGTACATAAAATTTGGAGAAAATCGCTTCAAGTATAGCTATTGCTCCCATATATATGTTTCAACAGATTTGGTGTTTAAGTCCCTTACATTCATAATATACATTCGACAACAATGATATTTGGTATCAGATATCTTATAGAGCTCAGAAATACCTTTTGCCAAATTGTTTTGAGATCGCCTAAGATTTGGATGTAGCTCCCAATTCGATTTCAGGTTTACTGTGCAAATAATGGCTAATATAAGACCAAATGGAGTGAATTTCCCGACGAATGTTTCCATTTTGTGGAATTCGGCTCCGATATATATTTTTATACCCTCCACTGTAGTATGGAGGATATATTAAGTTTATCATTCCGTTTGTAATACCTCGAAATATAGATTTAAGACCCCACAAAGTATATGTATTCCAGATCAGCATAAAATTCTATGTCGATTTGGCAATATACGTCCATCTATCCGTCTGTCCTTCTGTGGAAATCACTCTAGCTTCCGAACGAAATAAAGTATTTTGATAAAAAGTTTTACTCAAAGGTATATTATGTATGCAGGACTTTTGGTATTGAAAATGGTCCATGACGGTAACGGTACCTCCCGATATTCGGTATTTTCATGATTTTAGCGACATTATTCACCGGAATTGTTTAAAATTTAGTATTTGAAGTTCGTAATGAATACTACAGCCTACGACAGAAAAGTGTATGTGCAGGTCCACGTCTTCATATAGCCCACATATAACGTTACCTCCCGATATTCGGTATTTTGATGATTTTAGCGACATTATTAGTCGGAATTGTTTCAAATTTGGTATTTGAAGTTCGAAATAGTTACTACAGCCTATAACAGAAAATTGTCTGTGCAGTTTCACCTTTTTTGTATAGCCCCCATATAATAGTACCTCCCTATATTCGGTATTTTGATGATTTTCGCTACATTATTCACCGATATATATATATATATATTTTTGTTGCCTCTGCAGGTCAACGTCGTCGTATAGATCCTAATATAACGGCTACATTCGGTATTTTTAAGATTTTAACAAAATTCGAATTTTTATTTGAAAATTGCCAAATTCGTTCCACTTGGTGGGGGGTATCAAAAGTTCGGCCCGGTCGAACATACAGCTTTTTTACTTGTTTATAATATAATCCTTCTTGAAGTGATATCATGCACTCTATAGCAATGTTATTTAGAATAAAAGATTAAAATGTTAAGGAGTTCTGGAGTGTTGGTGGGTTCTGAGAAATATGGTAAAATTTTATAAAAAGACAATTTTGTGGAATATCAACCTATTCCACAAAATTGTCCTTTATAAAATTTTACCATATTTCTCAGAACCCACCAACACTCCAGAACTCCTTAACATTTTGATACAATCACATCTTAATTGAGTTTGAACGTTTTTGAAGAAATGGACGTAATATAGCTCTTTAATGTCTTGACTTGAAAATTTCCTTGGATTCTTGCCATTAATATTGCCTAAGGCACCATATAACTAAAGCGCATGAATTTCAAAGAATCTTAACATTAACATTTTCAAAAATGTCAAAAATAGGTGGAGCTTTCTCGCCTAATTTTGGTCACCTCCAAGCGTATACTTTCAAACACTGATTGAAAAATCCCTTATGTTTAGCTCCATTTCCGTAATATTTTTGGGGATTTGAAAAAAAAATTAATTTTGCACTCAGTTCAATATTTCTAGGCACAAATTTTGAATATTTTATGATATTGGCAAATTGTGAGAGAGGTATCAAGGGAGATTTATCTGTGTCACAAATTTTGCAATAAACGAATTTTAAAAATTAACCACTTATTCGTAACCCAAAATTTTCTAAAAAAATCAAAGTTTTCATATAGTTTTTATATAACGGTAGTAATATATCTTCAGTATTTGTATTATTTTAGCTATATTTTCCAAAGGAATTCTTTGAAATTTGGTATAGGAAATTCGAAATGGACACTGGCGCATCTATCAACAAATAGTCAATATAGGTCCACGTTTTCATATGCGACCCATATAACTCCAACTGTTCATATCATATTTTACTCCACATTATTCGGTTACTTAGACCATTCTTTTTGACTGCAGCAGACTCATCTCCGTTGACAGCGGGTATCTTATCTAAATGTGTACTGCTAAATACTGTTATATCAGATTAGCTTACTTCCGTTAACAAAATACCTGTTATCCAGAGCCGACTGTATTGATTCGACAGTAAAGTTTCTAATTGATAGTTTTTATGAGGTCCGTGGTATATTTCTCATATTTTCCCATTCTCTCACTCTCTCTCCCTCTCTTTCTCTCAAGTACTTTAAAATTTAACATCTCTCTTGATAAGATATTAACTCATTTGAATTTATTTTGAAACTTCCAAAGTTATGTTAGTTCAATTGCCGGGTTTGCATTGGTCACTTTGTGCGGATACATTTATTTGTCACTTTTTTCAGTTTTGCATTCGAACTACATACAATGTCTTCAACTGCGAACACGAGCAACGTTCCCAAATGGTTGGAGGCTCAGCTATTCGAGAATATCCTAAAAGAAAATGTTCCAAATTATAAAGCTATTAAGGAATTTAAAGCCTATGCCGCAGTTCCAGCCGGTGAAAATTTTTCAACGGTTATAACACGCGTTGAAATTCACATCGAATTACAAGGTAATTCGTTGCGGGGGGAATTTTGGAATTATTATGGAAAAATAATAAAAGAATGGGATAATGGGCTGGAAAAATATTCGAATAAACGACTCTTCTTATTGAAGTTTAAATAGGGGTTCTGGATAAATTATTTTTTATGGAGGAAGATGAATAATTTCAAGTTTTAGAGTGGCTATTTGCTTTGAAAATTCCCAAAATATATGGTGTTTTTTTTTTTTTTTGATGGTATAATCGAAATTTACCCGTTAAAGCAGCTTTAGGAGAAAATAATTCGATCTGCAATATTGCATACTCCACCATAACATGTCATTCTGTTTGTAACTCATCGAAGTAATAATTTTTGATCCAACAAAGTATCTTCCGATGGAATTGAGATAGAGTGCTTAAATTTGGTACACATGCGTTTGCGATCTGAATTAAGATCAAGTTCGAAGATGAACTATATAAAATTGAAATAATTGGCTTAAACATATAAATTCAGGAGGCAAGTTCAATAGAGAATGATAAAAATTACTTCCACTAAACTTTCATAGTATTATTCAGAACTTACTTTTAAATTGTAATTTGGATCATATAACTTAGTATCTCCAGAGTCTGGGTACTTGGCAGTCTTAAACCGTAACTTCAGCTACTTAATGGGAAGATTATCTTCTTAAATTAGTATAATTCTTCGTCTTCTTACGTTAGTATAATATCAAAGTTTTCCTTTCTGTCGATGCTTCAAAATATGACTCACATGAAGAGAATGACTCGTCAATAATGTGTACTCTACGCAAAGAGTTTTTTTTTTTTGTTAAATAAATTTTAAATTAAATGTTTTTTTAGATTTATTAATAGCTTTTGTAGAACGTGTGTGGGGTACTGATCGTTAATTGTGATTTTTGTTAACTCATTCACTTCACAAAAAATTTATTTTCGCATGTAGATAATGTTTAAAATTTTCAGCAATCATAAGTGTCTGTAGCCAACATAGATATTTTCCTCCAGGGGATTTGATTTAGTGTTATATGGTACATTGAATGAAGACCCCACGGAAGGAAGGCCAAAATGAGGTTTGAGCTTTATAACCGACGAAAACTTAAAACTCCTAATTTTAGCTTGAGCCCGTCAGAGCCAATGTTTCAATGGTTTAGCATGTAACCAGTAAAGAAAGTCCTAAAGTCGGGCGGGGCCAACTATATGATACCCTACACCACTTTGCTAATTTAGTTGAGCTCCACATAACTAAATATGCCAAAGCATTTGTATCTTTTAAATTCGAACTTGTATTGCCCATTTGGTGCAAAATTAATTTGAAATCAGATAAAGGTATACATGGGAGCTATATCCAAATCTGAACCGATCTCGATAAAATCTATCAAAGATATTTCTGAGCTGTATTTGATATATTTCCCTGAATATCGTTATTACGGAGTGCATATTACGGCTGTGGGTAACAGATACAACAAATCGTATGAACAATATATATGGTAGCTATAGCTATATCTGAACCGATCTTCACCAAATTTGGCATTCTAGCTTCTAGACTCAATTCGGCCGTTTGTGCCAAATTCCATCCCATTTGGGCAAATATTAGACGTTTGGTGTACAATAAAAGGTAAATCGGACGAAGTTATATATGGGAGCTATAACCAAATCTGAAAATTTGGCAAAGATATTTCTGAGCTTTATTTGATATATTTCCCCAAATATTGTTGTTACAGAGTGCATATTACGACTGCGGAGGTCAAAAATAACAAATCGGATGAACAATATATATGGGAGCTATAGCTACATCTGAACCGATTTCGATCAAATTTGGCATACTTATTTTCAGACCTAATTTGGAAGAAAACAGCAACATCAGCAGAAATGGTTCGAAAATAAGGAAGCGACTTAAACGAAACCCACGCCACAGTGGCCGAAAAATGGCTCTTGAGCTGAACAATCGCAATATTCCATTCGACAAATATTGAAAAATGAGCTCGGGGTTAAGCCATTGAAATTCCAAAAAGTGCTTACTTAACTTACACCACAACAGAAAGAAAATAGACTCAAAAGAGCTAAAGAGTTGCTTCGCTTGGCCGAAAGTGGTGAACTGCGGAATTTGGTTTTATCCGATGAGAAACATTCGTTGTCCAGCAGTTTGCAAACAAACAAAATCAATGTGTTTACTTGCCAAAGAGGTCAGCTGAAAATGTGCAACTTCGGTTGGCCACCAGAACTCAAGCGCCGGCCATGGTGATGTTGTGGGCCGCCATAACAGGGGATGGTCGTTCTCCACTCATATTAATCGACCGTGGCATCAGAATAAATGCCGAATATTATCGCGAAAATATTCTGGAGGGTGTACCAAAGCCTTGGGCACTCAAACATTTTGGACGCAGACTATGGACATTCCAACAGGACTCAGCACCATCGCACGCAGTACATGCTTCCCAAAAATGGTTACAAAATGAGGTTCCTCGCATCATATCCAGCGCACAATGGCCACCAAAATATCCGTTGGACTATTGTATCTGGAATATTTTTGAAAGCAAGGTTGGCACTAAAAAATACCAAAGTGTCGATCACCTCAAGCAAGCGCTTCGTCGGGAATGGGTCAAAATTTCGCAGCGCAACATTCGGCCAGCGTGTGACGATTTCATTGGCCGTTTGAGGGCCATAATTCGTGGCAAAAGTGACCAATTCAAACAAATCTAAACTTAGTCTAAAATTTGGTGCTATTTCCGAAATTTTTAGATTCTATTCAATAAAATTAAAAAAAAATATGGCATTTGACTATGTTGCGTCTTTTTTTTCATCTCACCCTGTATATAGATGCAACCACACATAATCTTTAAATATACTCCTAAAATCTTTGAATACATTCCCCAATGGAAACATTAATATCCTCCCATTTCTTTCTTGTAGACGGCTCCACAATTCCAAAATTCTTCATTGTCAAAACTCAACACGAATCCGCGCTCTATAAAGAACTAACAGAAGGCATCGAGGATTGTTTCACAACGGAACATATAGTCTATCAGCAGCTTATGCCAGCATTTGAAAAGTTATACCGCGATGCTGGAAAGGAAATTAAATTCGCTGCTAAATACCACAAACTACCCACCGATAAGAGTCACATGCTGTTGGAGGACTTATGTCCGCTAAACTTTAGAAATGCCAGTCGTTTGGATTGCTTCGATATGGAACATACAAAGCAGGTTCTCAAGAAAATGGCCGAATGGCATGCTGTATCGGCGGTGCATAGAGAAAATATTGGGAAATACGATGAAGTGTTTACTGTGGGAACCTACAACGAGCGGCTGCGCAAAGGCATCACCGTGTTCTTTGAGAGTATGACCAAGTATATGCAGCGTTGTATGCATGTGTATGAGAATTCTGAGGATTACAGGGAGAAGATTGTAAGTTAAAGATAAAATTTCAGTTAATTAAAATTTTGCGGAAAAAATCGAACTTTATCATTTTAGGAAAAACTTTTACCCCGCATCATCGATGAGCTGTGGAAGGCAACTAAGGTGGATGATGGCGATTTCAATGTCTTAAATCATTGCGATTGCTGGGCCAGCAATATAATGTTCCAATACGGCGCCAATGGCGAATTGTTGGATAACTACTTTGTCGATATTGGCAATCCCAAATACGGTAGTCCAGCTCAGGATTTAATCTATTTCATCTTGTCGTCGGCACAAACTGATTTTAAAATTAAACAATTTGACAATTTAATACGATATTATCATGAACATTTGGTGGAAAATTTGGAATTACTGAAATATCCAAAAGCTAAGCCAAGTCTTAAGGACCTGCATGTAGCACTGCATAAATATAATATTTGGGGTATGTCAAAGCGAAAAGGGTCACAACTGGAAAAATATTAGAATTTATCTGTGTCCTTTTAGGTTTTGCCACAACGGTTGGTGTCCTGGCCATTGCCTTGATGGATTCTACAGAACTGTCGACATTTGATAACTTTTTGGGCGACAGCGATGATGGCGATAAATTCAAGCTGCTGATGTTCACCAATAAACGTTATATCGAACATGTCAATGTCATAATGCCCTGGCTTTTGAATCGGGGTGCGCTGGACTTTTAAATGATTCGGCAAGGTTGTGTTTTTAAAATTTTTTTAATGTATTTCTTTTAATAAACAATTGTTCAGAAAAAAACTCTAACGACTTATTTAAAATCTATGTCAAGTTATGAGATCCAAAACACCAAATCGAAGAGAATTCGCCTGAGACATATTTGTAAACAATTTTGGCTATTCCCGGGAATCGCAGTTTTTCGTAGAAATGTTTGATTCCAGCCTAAGAAATGTGTTGGAATTTTAGATGTTTGTCAAAGAGGAACGTTCTCAGGGAGGTGTCCCTTAAACTTCTGACATATTTCGCCAGTGAGTCTGTCCGTTCGTCACCTCTAATCCCATTATTGCCTGGTACCCATGTGATTCGAACTGATCCTTGTTAAGAATATTTTTGATCCCCGTTATGTTGTGCGTTATTGGCTGTTACTGCCATTATGGCGAATTTGCTGTCCTTTAGGACATTTATGGTAGTTAGTCTACTGTTAGTAATGATTTCCGCTTGCAGAACACTAGTGCTGTTCGGTAGGCGCAGAAAAATTTAGGAGCTCCGTTCTCTCCCCTAACTCTCCCCTGCAGCTTCCGGATCGCATACTCGCTAGATATTCATTACTCCACAAGTCTCGTCGGGCATAAGGAGCGCTGCAGTATTGTACCAACAAACTCAGGAGTGCATAATTCTTCATTCTTGACACTTAGATACTAAAAAAATAACATTTTTTACTTTCGTTGTTTGTTTATGAGTGGAGAACGATGGTAATGTTTACCAGGGGGTAAGGCAGGGAATACCTAGGTTTCGGAAAGAGCCACCAATCCTCATCAGTTCCCTTGTTTCTTGTCTGGGATATTCTCCCCAGAAGTTATTTTAACAAATAACTTCTATGACAAAAAACATTTTTTTTTTACTTTCCACGAATATTCACATAAAGTCGAAGCTTACCTACACAAAGAAAATAAACACTACATCGGTTTAAAAAGTTTATATTGGAAATGTATGTGAAGTAGATCATACCAACTATAAACCTTATTCGAATGCGTATCATGGCTTTGGAGTAGTCACATTTTCGGAACTATATCCAAATCTGAATCGATTTTTAACAAATGAGCCTACGTCACATTGTGCCTTTAGTACCAAATAATATTTCTGCCTAGTGCGTGATATGACTTCGATACGAATTATATTTCAAAATGGAAAATTTCTGTTGAATATGAAACAAATCTATTCAATTTGAGCTGATGAATACGTATATCGAAGGTATACTAAGATCTGGACCGATCTCGATATAATTTGGCTTAGGTATTTTCGAGCTGTATCGGAAGTCCGGTATCAAATATCATTGTTGTGGAGTGCATTATAAGCATATGAGAGACTTTAACACCAAAATAGGATAAAGATATATATATGGGAGCTATAGCTATATCTGAACCGATTTTCACCAAAATTTGAAGTACTTGCTTCTGGGCTGGATTCCGTCGGAAGTGCCAAAATTCAGTCCATTTGGGCTGATATCAGTCGTTTAGTGCACAATTAACCCGAAATAGGATGAAGATATATATAGAAGCTATATCTAAATTTGAACCGATTCTCACCAATTTCAATAGGGTCGGTCCTTGGGCCAAACTCGAACGACTGCCATTTTGTTCACAAGAATACAAGGACAGACGGACTGACATGCATAAATCAACTCAGAAAGTGATTCTATGAAGATCCTTTAAAGTAACTATGGGTCTATTCCGCTTTCTTCTCTATGTTACAAACAAATGCACAAAGGCATAATTATTATTTTTGTCATAAGCCGCAAATACGATACTTAAAACAATTCCGGTGAATAATGCCGCGAAAACATCAAAATACCAAATATAGGGAGGTACCGATATTAAGGGGATCTACGAAGACCAGGCCATGCATATACAATTTTTTGGTCATAGACTGTAGTACCCATTAGGAGGGGTCTATACGAAGACCTGGACCTGCATAGACAATTTTTTGTCATAGACTGTAGTACCTATTAGGAACTTCAAATACGAAATTTAAAACAATTCCGATAAATAATGTCGCTTAAATCATAAAAATACCGAATATTCGGAGACCTGGACCTGCATAGACAACTTTCTGTCATAGATTGTAGTATCTATTAAAAACTTGAAATACGAAAATTGAAACAATTCCGGTGAATAATATTGCTGAAATCAGCAAAATACCGAATATGGGGAGGTACCGATGTATGGGGGCTATACGAAAACCTGGGCCAGCATAGACAATTTTCTGTCATAGACAGAAGTATCCATTAGGAACTTCAATTCCGGTAAACAATCTCGCTAAAATCAACAAAATACCGAATATACAGAGCTACAGTTACATGGGGGGGCTATAACTAAACGTGGACCTTTATATCCCATTTTCAATACAAAAAGCCCTGCAGACAAAATACACATTTGAGTAAAATTTTATCAACCAACTTCAATTTGTTCGGAAGCTAAGGGACGTACGGTCATCGTTAAATCGACATAGAATTTTAATTTGAGGTGTTACAAACGGAATGAAAAACTTACCCTCCATAATATGGTGGTGAGGATATAAATTGGTATTCTTATATAGGCCTTGAGTGCATTCCATTTTTTCAGCAATGCTAATTTAGTGCTACTTTTTATAGAATGCTGGGGATCAACAATTCTACGTTAAAAATTATTAATGCTTCGACTTCTTCCAGGCTAACAATTTTAACTTAACATTCAAAATTCACAAAACGTCTACAATGTATTCGGACAGTCCTTGGGTATGTACGAATTCATGCATGAGCTATTTTAATTGATACTTAATAATTAATTGAATTGATAAAATAATTAATGGATAATTTTATCGACACTTAATAATTACAAAAACGGAAGTATTTATTCTATAAATATTTTTCTGGAAAGGCCAATCTGATAACAATACACTGCTATAGTCTTTTCCTGCTGTGAAAAATATTTTTCTAGATATTTATCAACAAAAATTTTTCACAAATATCTTATGAAATTTTCATACAAATAGATATATATTTATACCCTACACCACATAGTGGTAAGGGTACTATGTCTTTGTGCATTTGTTTGTAACATGGCGAAGGAAACGAGATAGACCCATAGTTACTTTTGAGAACCTTCATAGAATCACTTTCTGAGTCGATTTATGCATGTCAGTCCGTCTGTCCGTCCGTCCGTCTGTCCATGTATTCTTGTGAACAAAATGCAGGTCGCATTTATTATCCGATTGAGATGAAATTTTCCAAACAATATTTTTTTGGCCCAAGGACGAACCCTATTGAAATTGGTGAGAATCGGATCAAATTTAGAAATAGCTCCCATATATATCTTCATCCGATTTCGGGTTAAATGTGCACCAAATGTGCACTATCAGTCCAAATTACCTGAATTTTGGCACACCCAACCGAGTTCCGCCCAGAAGCAAGTATATCAAATTTTGAGAAAATCGGTTCAGATATAGCTATAGCTCCCATATATATCTTTCATCCGATTTGATCTTTAAGTCCCTCACATTCCTACTTTGCACTCCACAACCGTGATATTTGGTACCAGGTATTAGATGGAGCACAGTAATAGCTGTTTTAAATTTTATCGAAATCGGTTCAGATTTGGATATAGCTTCCATATATATATTCATCCGATTTCGGGTTCATTGGCCACCAAATGGCCAATATCAGCCCAAATGGCCCGAATTTTGGCACATGTGACCGAGATTAGCCTTAAAGAAAATACAACAAATTTGGAGAAAATCGGTTCAGAAACAGCTATAGCTCCCATATATATGTTTTGTCCGATTTGGTGTTTAAGCCTCTCACATTCGTAATATGCACTCCACAAGAATGATATTTGGTACCAGATAAAAGATACAGCCCAGAAATAGCTGTTTGTAATTTTATCGAAATCGGTTCAGATTTGGATAAAGCTCCCATATATATCTTCAACCGATTTCGGGTTAATTGTGCATCAAATGGCCAATATAAGTCCAAATGGACTAAATTTTAGTACATCGGACCAAATTCAGCCTAGAAGCAAGTATATCAAATTTAGTGAAAATCGGTTCAGATATAGATATAGCAACCATGTATATGTTTCATCCGATTTAGTGTTTTAGTCCCTTACATTCGTAATATTCACTCCACAACCGTGATATTTGGTACCAGGTATTAGATGGAGCACAGGAATAGCTGTTTTAAATTTTACCGAAATCGGTTCAGATTTGGATATAGCTCCCATACATATCTTCATCCGATTTCGGGTGATTGACCACCAAATGGCTGTTTGTAATTTTATCGAAATCGGTCCAGATTTGGATATAGCTCCCATATATATCTTAATCCGATTTCGGGTTAATTGTGCACCAAAGGCCGATATAAGTCCAAATGGACTGAATTTTAGTACATCGGACCAAATTCAGCCTAGAAGCAAGTATGTCAAATTTAGTGAAAATCGGTTCAGATATAGATATAGCAACCATATATATGTTTCATCCGATTTAGTGTTTTAGTCCCTTACATTCGTAATATTCACTCCACAACCGTGATATTTGGTACCAGGTATTAGATGGAGCACAGGAATAGCTGTTTTAAATTTTATCAAAATCGGTTCAGATTTTCATCCGATTTCGGGTGATTGACCACCAAATGGCCGTAATAGCATCAATTTTGGCAAATCCGATCGAAACCAGCTTAGAAGCAAGTACACCAATTTTAGTAAAAATCGGTTCAGATATAGCCATAGCTCCCATATATATCTTTCATCCGATTTGGTCTTTAAGTCCCTCACATTCGTAATATGCACTCCACAGGAATGATATTTGGTACCAGATATCAGATAAAGCCCAAAAATATTTGATTTTAATTTTATTAAAATCTGTTCCGATTTGGATATGCCTCCCTTATATATCTTCATCCGATTTCGTGTTAATTGTGCATCAAATGGCCAATATCAGCCCAAATGGCATGAATTTTCGTACATAAGACCGAATTCAGTCTAGAAGCTAATACGTCAAATTTGGAGAAACCCGGTTTAGAGATAGCTATAGTTCGTAAAATGCACGATAGAATTAGATAGGTTTTGATTTTGTACCAAATATCTAATAGAGCTCTGAAATGCCCTGTATAAACCTTTTTACGAGAGCTCTACTAAATATGCATAATGGTGTAGGGTATCATATAGTCGGCCCCGCCCGACTTTTGAGCTTTCCTGACTGGTTTTTTAATTCGACTTATAATATTGAAGTGAACATTTTGTAATATTTTTTCACTTTACAACACAGTTTGGGGTCATTATGTACAGAATGCAATTATCGTCCGATCCTTACGAAAATTTTCACAAGGGTAGGGTAAGACTCACAAGGGCTATGCCTATTATTTTCAGAGAGATACAGAGGAGCCTCTTGCTTTTGGAGATGATTGCAAAATATCTAGGGGTTAAAATGAATCAAAAACAGAAAAAATCTTTCTGATCACACAATTGAAGCCAATCGACAGGCCTAAGAGGAGAGTTAAGGACAGGGAAGAATTCTAGCATTTTGTATGACCATTGGATTATATTTAGCTTTAAAATTGACCACAACAAGTAACAGCACGACGGAATGCGTAACTATTGGGCAAATGTCTCTGGTCAAAATGCTAAGGGTAATATCTAGGCAGTGCTCCGTGACATAATTTCAAAAGCGAAATCTTCAAAAATGGATTTGGACCTAAAGAGGCATGCAACATGGTCTTGCACCTAGTCAGGAAAGACAATTTTTGAAATTTCGTCGAAGAATCTTGTGTGATTCTCTCTAATGGATACGAGTGATATATGAACAAGGGGTATGGTTTTGTTATTTTTGGAATATTTTTTGAATGTATTATATTTATTTGACCCCTTCTTAAATTTTTGTTTGAAATTATAGCCTTGTTTGCTACCCTACCACAGCCTAATCTAATAGTTCCCATATAACAGAACTTGTCCACCTAACCAAATAGTATTTATCTAGATTCGTCTGTATAGTCATAGGAGAACCCCAAAATATCTAACAATTTGTTTCTAAATTGCTCTCCCATTATCTCTCTCCCTCATTATCTCTTTGTATTGAGTAAACAAACAACAACAAGTTGTTGTTTTGTTTTTTGAAATATTTCTAATGTTGCTGCTGTTAGTTCAACCGTAGCGTGCTATTTGCTCATACCGGGCGGATAAAATTATTTACTTTTTTTGTGAATGAAAAAGAAAACAAATTAAATAAATAATAATAATAATGTCAGCTAACAAAGATACCAGCAATGTTCCCAAATGGTTAGAAGCCCGACTATTCGAGGGTGTTTTAAAGGAAAATGTTCCAAATTATAAGGAAATTAAAGAGTTCAAAGCTTATGCGGGACTACCGGCCGGTGAAAATTATTCAACGGTTATTACGCGCATTGAAATTGATGCAGAGTTACAAGGTAAGATATGGAAAGGCGTGTGAAATTTAAATTTTGATACGCTCATAGGTGTTTAAAGGTGAAACAAGGATCTGAAGTGGTTATATTTCCATAAGTGTGTGGTTGTAAAAGAGACAAAATTGCATTTCTATAACGAAAAGAATCAATTAAATAAAAAATTGTTTGATGAAATAAAATGTAACACAATTAAGAATGCGGCATTACACTCAACCTCGAAAGAACCAAGATGAAAGAAAGAAGGCGGTAGGTTAAGCTCAAATTCGTTGAAATTTAACCATTTAAATGTCGATCTTTCTGTAACGAATATTTAACTAGAAAATATTTACCTTTGAAGATCTGCTATTTACTTTCGTTAATTCCATTTTTTCTTCTTTGCACTTATTTGTTTTAGTTGTCAGTACTTTATGTATTGGTATCTTATCTACATAACATACAATGTCTACATTAAATTCATTGAAGACAGAGAGGTACTTGCTTGTGTTCATATCAGATACTCTCCCAAACAATGGGTGTGTTCCAAACACAAAAGTGAAATATAGCAGCTCTTCGTCTATGGTTGTACAATTGGTCGAAAACGCTATTTTTGCATCCATCCACCATTTGGAAGGAACTTGAAAATTTAACAAGTAAAAAAGCGGTAAGTTCGGCCGGGCCGAACTTTGAATACCCTCCACCATTTAGAACAAATTTGAAAATTTTCGAAAAAGATAACATTCGCCATAAATTCATTTTAAAACCAGTAAAAAAAAAGTCCTAAAGTCGGGCGGGGCCGATTTTATGATGCCCTACACCACTTTGCTAATTTAGTTGAGCTCCACATAACAATTAAAAGTTGTTATGGAAGAATTCAATCATACACCCTATGATTGCAATTATAATTTAAAATTCAAAGGACTAAATATGCCAAAGCATTTGTATCTTTTAAATTCGGACTTGTATTGCCCATTTGGTGCAAAATTAATTTGAAATCAGATAAAGATATATATGGGAGCTATATCCAAATCTGAACCGATCTCGATAAAATTTGGCAAAGATATTTCTGAGCTGTATTTGATATATTTCCCTGAATATCGTTGTTACGGAGTGCATATTACGGCTGTGAGTAACAAATACAACAAATCGGATGAACAATATATATGGGAGCTATATCTAAACCGATCTTCACCAAATTTGGCATACTACATTCTAGACTCAATTCGGTCGTATGTGACAAATTCCATCCAATTTGGGCAAATATTAGACGATTGGTGCACAATCCAAGGTAAATCGGACGAAGTTATATATGGGAGCTATATCCAAATCTGAACCGATCTCGATAAAATTTAGTAAATGTATTTCTGAGCTGTATTTGATAAATTTCACCAAATATTATTGTTACAGAGTGCATATCACAGCTGCGGAGGACAAAAATAACAAATCGGATGAACAATATATAAGGGAGATATAGCTATATCTGAACCGATTTCGATCAAATTTGGCATACTTATTTTGATACAATCGGATCGTACGTGCAAAATTCCATACTATTCGGACTGATATTACACGTTTGGTGCACAATAAAAGGCAAATCGGACGAAGATATATATGGTAGCTATATCTAAATTTTGACCGAATATCTCCAATTTCAATAGGGTTCGTCCTTGGGCCAAACAAATGTTGTTTGCAAAATTTCATCTCAATCGAATAATAAAGGCGACCTGCATTTTGTACACAAGAATACATGGACAGACGGACAGACGGACTGACATGCATAAATTTACTCAGAAAGTGATTCTATGCAGATCATCAAAAGGAACTATTGGTCTATCTCGTTTCCTTTTGCCTGTTACAAACAAATGCACAAAGACCCTGACCACCTTGTGGTGAAGGCTATAAAAACAGTGTTGGCTTGTTTGTTCGGAATACCATAGTATTTGTTGTTGCAAAATGGTCAGGCTTAATATCTTTATTCTTGTTTTTATAAAAACAACGTTTGTTTATTAGCAGAGAACCATAGTAATGTTTACCAGGGGGTAAGGCAGCGATTACCTAGGTTTCGGAAAGAGCCACCAATCCTCATCTGTTTCCTTGTTGTTTTTCTCCCCAGATTATTTTAAAAATAACTTCTATAACACACAACTTTTTTTACCCAAGTGACAAGCCAATACTGTTCTATTAAAAGACAAGGCCCGGTCGAAGAAGACAAAACCTACCTTTATGGTTATGCTACTTCGTTCATGTAAAACGAAAGCATAACAAGTGGAGAAAGATGGAAATGTTTATAAGCTCGGTTGTAAGATTTAGAAGAATTTTAATTTAATGTTATTCTTTGGTTCCTCTTCTATTGAGCTTACGATCTTGTCACTTGGGTAAAAAAATTTTTTTTTGTCATAGAATTTATTTTTGCAATAACTTCTGGGGAGAATATCCCAGACACAACCAGTAAGGAAAGCTCAAAAGTCGGACGGGGCCGACTATATGATACCCTACACCACTATGCATATTTAGTAGAGCTCTCGTAAAAAGGTTTATACAGGGCATTTCAGAGCTCTATGAGATATTTGGTACAAAATCATAATCTATCTAATCCTATCGTGCATTTTACGAACTATAGCTATCTATGAACCGGGTTTCTCCAAATTTGACGTCTTCTAGACTGAATTCGGTCTTATGTACGAAAATTAAGGTGATTTGGGCTGATATTGGCCATTTGATGCACAATTAACACGAAATCGGATGAAGATATATATGGGAGCTATATCCTAATCTGAACCGATTTCGATAAAATTTAAAACAGCTATTCCTGTGCTCCATCTAATACCTGGTACCAAACATCATGGATGTGGAGTGAATATTACGAATGTAAGGGACTAAAACACTAAATCGGATGAAACATATATATGGGAGCTATAGCTGTTTCTGAACCGATTTTCTCCAAATTTGTTGTATTTGCTTTAAGGCTAATCTCGGTCACATGTGCCAAAATTCGGGCCATTTGGGCTGATATTGGCCATTTGGTGGTCAATTAACGCGAAATTGGATGAAGATATATATGGGAGCTATATCCAAATCTGAACCGATTTCGATAAAATTTAAAACAGCTATTTCTGTGCTCCATCTAATACCTGGTAACAAATATCACGGTTGTGGAGTGCATAGTAGGAATGTGAGGGACTTAAAGATCAAATCGGATGAAAGATATATATGGGAGCTATAGCTATATTTGAACCGATTTTCTCCAAATTTGATATACTTACTTCTAGGCCGAACTCGGTTGGGTGTGCCAAAATTCAGGTAATTTGGACTGATAGTGGACATTTGGTGCACATTTAACCCGAAATCGGATGAAGATATATATGGGAGCTATATCCAAATCTGAACCGATTTCGATAAAATTTAAAACAGCTATTTCTGTGCTCCATTTAATACCTGGTACCAAATATCACGGTTGTGGAGTGCATAGTAGGAATGTGAGGGACTTAAAGATCAAATCGGATGAAAGATATATATGGGAGCTATAGCTATATCTGAACCGATTTTCTCCAAATTTGTTGTGTTTGCTTTAAGGCTAATCTCGGTCACATGTGCCAAAATTCGGGCCATTTGGGCTGATATTGGCCATTTGGTGGTCAATTAACGCGAAATCGGATGAAGATATATATGGGAGCTATATCCAAATTTGAACCGATTTCGATAAAATTTAAAACAGCTAATTCTGTGCTCCATCTAATACCTGGTACCAAATATCACGGTTGTGGAGTGCATAGTAGGAATGTGAGGGACTTAAAGATCAAATCGGATGAAAGATATATATGGGAGCTATAGCTATATCTGAACCGATTTTCTCCAAATTTGATATACTTGCTTCTAGGCCGAACTCGGTTGGGTGTGCCAAAATTCAGGTAATTTAGACTGATAGTGGACATTTGGTGCACATTTAACCCGAAATCGGATGAAGATATATATGGGAGCTATATCTAAATTTGATCCGATTGTCACCAATTTCAATAGGGTTCGTCCTTGGGCCAAAAAAATATTGTTTGGAAAATTTCATCTCAATCGGATAATAAATGCGACCTGCATTTTGTTCACAAGAATACATGGACAGACGGACGGACGGACGGACGGACGGACGGACAGACGGACTGACATGCATAAATCGACTCAGAAAGTGATTCTATGAAGGTTCTCAAAAGTAACTATGGGTCTATCTCGTTTCCTTCTCCATGTTACAAACAAATGCACAAAGACATAATACCCTTACCACTATGTAGTGTAGGGTATAAAAAACAAAGGAACTGAATAGGATTGGTGGCTCGTTCCGAAACCTAGGTATTCCTTGCCTTACCCCCTGGTAAACATTACCATCGTTCCACTAATAAACAAACGTTGTTTTTTATAAAAACAACAATAAAGGGATTAAGCCTGACCATTTTGCAACAAAAAAAATCCGCTTAAAAATACCGCTCAAATGAAAACCTTTATATGGAGGCTATACGGAGATGTAGTGCTGGATAAATAAATTTTTGTCATAGGCTGTAGAGACGTTTCCGAACTTAAAATACGAAACTCGAAACGGTGAATGATGTCGCTAAAATTATTATCTGGAGTTACCGTTATATGTGGGCTATACTAAGGCGTGGACCTGCACAGACAATTTTCTGTCATAGGCTGTAGAAACGATTCCGAACTTAAAATGCGAAATTCGAAACAATTCCGGTGAATAATGACGCTAAAATCATCAAAATACCGAATAAAGGGAGCTACCGTTGTAAGACGTGTACCTGCATAGACAATTTTCCGTCATAGGTTGTACTACCCATTACGAACTTAAAATACGAAATTGGACGCAATTCTGGTGAATAATTTCGCGAAAATCCTGGAAATACCGAATATCTCGGGGTAGTGTTATATGGGCGCTACACTAAAACGTAGGCCTGTATGGGCAATTTTCTATCAAGGGATAAAAGAATCAGAAGGAACTCCTTGTGTGGATTCTCAGACTATTCCATTGAAAAATATTGGTAAAATCGTCAAAATACCGAATATCGGGGCACCATTGTATGGGGGCTATATGATATCGTGGACCAATATAGAAAATTCTCTTTCAGTGGGTAAACTACTCACAGAAAACTCCTTGTGTAGAATTTCAGACAATTTCATTGACAAATGTGACTAAAATTATCAAAATAGCGAATGTCTGGAGGCACAGTTATATGGGGTGATAGACGATATCGTGGACATATATATAGACAATTCTCTTCCAGGGGATAAAGTACTCATAAAGCAACTCCCTGTACTTATTTATTCAAATTCCATTGAAAAATGTGGCTAAATCATCAAAATACCCAATATCGGTGGACGTATATAGAAAATTTTCTTTCAGGTGGTAAACTACTCACAGAGAACTCCTTATGTAAAATTTCAGACAATTTCATTGAAAAATGAGACTGAAATCATCAAAAAACCGAATGTCGGGAGACACAGTCATATGGGGGGATATACGATATCGTGGACATATATAGACAATTCTCTTCCAGGGGATGAAGTACTCAGAAGGAACTCCTTCTGTGGATTTTAAGCCAATATTATTGAAAAATGTGGCTAAAATCATCAAAATGCTTAATATCGGGGGGCACCATTGTATGGGGCTATACCATATCGTGGACCTATAAACAATTCTTTTCCAGGTGGTAAAGTAGTCACAAAGAACTCTTTGTACCGAATATCGGTGGTATATTTATATGGGCGCTATACGATATCGTGGCCCATCTGCGAACTTGATCTGCCTGCAACAAAAGGCAGATAGGTGCAAAAATTTCAGTTTCCCATCTCTATTCTTTTTTACTCTATCGTAATTACAACAGACGGACGGAAGGACTGACGAACGGACGATCAAGATGTTGATCAAGAATATATATACCTTGTTGGGTCTAAAATTATTCTTACGTGGACCGGAACACAGCTAATATCGCTAATCTATCAATTAAACAAACAAAACTAAATTCAAGCATAGAAAAGATAGCGTCATTTGGGAGCCCATTCTCATTTAAACTTTGCGCTCATCTATAAAAAAAACATCAGCTTGCTCTCTTGTTCTCTTTCTCTTCACCATTTGTTTTGTTTAGAATCTAAACTCAAGCGCCGTCCATGGTGATAGTGTGGGCCGCCATAAGAGCAGATGATCGCTCTCCGCTCATATTAATCGACCGTGGCATCAGAATAAATGCCGAATATTATCGCGAAAATATTCTGGACGGTGTATTAAAGCCTTGGGCACGCAAACATTTTGGCCGCAGGCATTGGACATTCCAACAGGAGTCAGCAACATCGCACTCAGCCCGTGCCACCCAAGAATAGTTACAATAGGTACACAGGTTCCTCTCTTCATTTCCAGCGCAAAATGGCCACCGAAATCTCCGGATACCAAACCGTTGGGCTATTGTGTCTGGAGTATTTTGGAATGTAAGGTTGGCACTAAAAAATACCGAAGTGTCGATCGCCTTAAGCAAGCGCTTCGTCGGGAATGGGCCAAAATACCGCAGAGCAACATTCAGCGTGTGACGGTTTCATTGGCCGTCTGAAGGCTATAATTCATGTCAAACGTGACCAATTTGTATAAATCTAAACTTATTCTAAAATGCTATTGATGCAATTATGGCGTTTGACTTTGTTGCAGTTTTTTATCTCACCCTGTGTATGGGAGGTATATCCAAATCTGAACCAATCTTCATAAAATTTGGCAGAGGCTTTTCCGAGCTCTATAAGATATCTGGTACGAAATATCATTGTTGTCGAATGGATATTGCGAATGTAAGGGACACAAACACCAAATCGTATGAACCGCCGAACTTCCTTCTAAAATGATGTTTTGTGGGATAATTTTATATGAAGTCAAGAGTTTTGATGATTTCTGGGACCCATAGTAGAATTTCAATGTAAATAATTTCTTTGAAGAGGAGGGATCCTTTGATTTATCTATTAATACGTCAATACACTTCTCTTCAAGCTCTACTTTCGTAATACTAATATTAATAATTGTGTGAAGCCCTTTTTGACCCTATAATTCCCTCTTTCTATTCCCAGATGGTTCCACAGTCAAAAAATTCTTTATTCTCAAAACGGAGCATGAATCAGATCTCTACAAAGAACTAACGGAGGGAGCTGACTGCTTCAAATTCGAACATGTAACGTATGAGGAACTTATTCCGGCCTTTGAAAAACTATATCATGAGGCTGGCAAAGAAATCAGCTTTGGAGCTAAATACTACAAATTGCCCATTAGCCGAGGTCATCTGCTGTTGGAGGATTTGTGTCAACGCAACTTTAAGAATGCCAATCGTTTGGAGTGCCTCGATATGAAACATGCCAAACAGGTACTTAAGAAAATGGCCGAATGGCATGCCGTATCGGCGGTACACAAAGAAAATATTGGAAAATATGATGAGGCGTTAATCATTGGGGCCTACAACGATCAATTGCGCAAAGGCATTACGACATTCTTTGAGGGCATGACCAAGTACATGTTGCGCTGCTTGCATTTGTATGAAAATTCCGAGGATTATAAGGAGAAAATTGTAAGGAAGAGGAAACCACATTTAAAAAATATTTTGAAAAACTTCTAATTTTTTCGTTTAGGAAAAACTATTAAACTCAGTCATCGATGAGCTGTGGAAGGCAACCAAGGTGGATGATGCGGATTTCAATGTTTTGAATCACTGTGATTGCTGGACCAACAATATTATGTTCCAATATGGCGAGGCGGGCCAATTGTTGGATACCTATTTTGTAGATCTTGCCATGCCTAAATATGGCAGTCCTGCCCAGGATTTAATTTATTTTATACTCTCATCATTGCAAGCTGATATCAAAATTAAACAATTTGACCATTTGATCCAATATTATCATGAGAATCTGGTGGAAAATTTAGAATTACTTAAATATCCAAAGGCCAAGCCAACGCTTAAAGAACTTCATATTCTATTGCATAAATATCGGATTTGGGGTAAATTAGTTGTAAAAGAAGTAGAAATTTAAATTTATTGATATTTTTTCAATTTTGTTTTTTCAGGTTATTGCACCACAGTTGGTGTCTTGGCTGTTGCCCTACTGGATTCTTCAGAAATGTCCACATTTGACAACTTTTTGGGTGACAGTGATGATGGCGATAAATTCAAGCTGATGATGTTCACCAATAAACGTTATATCCAACATGTCAATGTCATACTGCCATGGCTTTTGAATCGCGGTGCCTTGGACTTTTAAATGACTAATTTTTGTTACAAAGTTTGTATTAAAGTACTTACCTTATTGTTTTTGTTTTATTTCGATCTTAATATTTTGTAAATAAAATTCTTTAAAATGAAATTCTTAATATTATCTTTGAAGTTCTTATAAAAAAAAATAAAAAACCTGTAAGTTCGGCCGGGCCGAACTTTGAATACCCTCCATCATATGGTGCAAATTTGGCAATTTTCAAAAAAATAAAATCCATTAAAAATTTTGTTATTATCTTAAAAATACCGAATATAGCTGTATATTAGCGTCTATATGACGCCGTAGACCTGCATAGGCAACTTTTGTCACAAGCTATTACAATATTCAAATGCGAAACCTGAAAAAAAAATATTTATAATGTAGCTAAAATCATCAAAACACCGAATATAGGGAGGTACCATGGGGGTTATAAAACGTGGACCTGAACAGACAATTTTCTGGCATAGGCTGTAGTATCCATTACGAACTTCAAATACAAAATGTAAAATAATTCCGATAAATAATGTCGCTAAAATCATCAAAATACCGAATATCGGGGGTACCGTTATATGGGGGCTATACGAACACGTAGACCTGGACGGACAATTTTCTGTCATAGGATGTAGTATCTATTTCGAACTTCAAATTAGAAACAATTCCGGTGAATAAATTCGCTAAAATCATGGAAATACTGAATATCGGGAGGTACCGATATATGGGGGCTATACGAAGACGTGGACCTACATGGCCCATTTTCAATACCAAAAGTCCTGCAGACATAATACATATTTGAGTAAAATTTTGTCAACCTACTTCATTTCGTTCGGAAACTAGAGTGATTTCCACAGACGGATAGACGGACAAACGGACGGACATTGATAAATCGACATAGAAGTTTATGCCGATCAAGAATATACATACTTTGTGGGTCTAAAATGTGTATTTCGAGGTGTTACAAGCGGAATGACAAATTTAATATACCCTCCATACTATGGTGGAGGATAATAATATATTTAGGAATAAAATCAAAAATGGACTCACTTCCGGCATGTGTGTCCTTACTGCAGCATTGAAAATGGGGAGAGTTGGAATCACATCTAATAATGAAATTACCTTTGTTTCCTAGTTTCGTTAACAGTTTCTACTTGGCCTGGAGGGCCGTGGTGCTCAAGCGACAGGTAAATAGAGATTAAGATTATAACTCTCCCGGAATACGTCTCCATTCTCCCTGCCGTAGCATCTCCTCCACTAAAATTATTAGGGAAGATTAAGTTTAAATTCTTCTTAACGTCGATACACTCCCTTACCTAATCTCCGTTGGAGGTGACATACGTGATGTACCGATAACTCCCCGGCCCAGACATTTTATTTTTGTAGACATAAGTTTCGTGGACTAGAGCTATGTCAAATTCAGCCTTCGTGAGGGATATCATAAGCTCGGCGTCAGCCTTTTTGATGTGATGCAGATTAATCTGCATGATGCTAAATAGCTGTTGCTTCCTTTATGCTACTACAGCGGCGTTAGACGGAGTCAAATCCATTCCGTTCCGAAGTGCAATTTTCCCCCACCTTCTTGAAGATATTTCTGGCCAGCGGTGTCGATACATACTTTACCAGGCCCCTACCTTCCGTACTTGAACTGACTTTTCGCCAGTTGTCCGTCCCAAGGTTGGTGGAACCCATGCCGACGGTCTTGAGACTCCTGCTGCCGCTTTGGCTTGAGGATTGAAATTTGGTGGTTTTGTTTTTGCCTTTATTAGGCCTAGGGCCTTTAGGGACAAGACCAGTCACAATTCCCTTGTTGACGGTAGGGGTTGAAAACGCAGATGGTGGCAGGCGGCATTGACCTGCAGTTAGTTTCCTGGACAATCCACTATTCATTGTTAGACCAGAAGTAGGTTCGGTATCCTTCGGAGCCAGCGAGGCATTAATTATCTCGGGCTCCCCCTTTTTATACCCTCCACCATAGTATGGAGGGTATTTCGAGTTTGTCATTCCGTGTGTAACACCTCGACAGATACACTTTAGACCCCACAAGCTATATATATTCTTGATCAGCATAAAATTTTATGTCGATTTAGCGATGTCGAAATGAACGAAATGAAGTAGGTTGATAAAATTTTACCAAAATGCATATTATGTCTGCAGGACTTTTGGTATATTGAAAATGGGCCATGTAGGTCCACGCTTTGGTTTAGCCCCTCATATAACGTCACCTCCAGATATTCGGTATTTTGATGATTTTAGCGACAATATTCACAAGAATTGTTTCAAATTTGGTATTTGAAGTTCGGAATGGGTATTACAGCCTATGACATAAGATTGTCTCTGCAGGTCCACGTCTTCGTATAGCCCCCATATAACGGTACCTCCCGATATTAGATATTTGGATGATTTTAGCGACATTATTAACCAGCGTTGTTTCAAATTTGGCATTTGAAGTTCGTAATAAATACTATAGCCTTAGAGAGAAAATTGTCTGTGCAGGTTAAAGTCTTCGTATAGTCCCCATATAACGGTACCTCCCTATTTTCGATATTTTGGTGATTTAAGCGATCTTATTCATCGGAATTGTTTCAATTTGAGATTTGAAGTTCGTAATGAATACTACAGCCTATGACAAAAAATTGTCTGTGCAGGTTCACGTTTTGGTATAGCCCTCATATAACAGTACCTCCCGATATTCGGTATTTTGATGATATTAAACTGGGATAATTCCAATGGTTTTTTGGCTCGACTCAATTTTTTAAGATAAGGGTATGACGGCAACGTCGAGTTCCTCATCAGAAAAGCGAGTCATTTCCACAACCAGATGGCACACTATTCTTGTTGATTTCTTCAAGGAGGGCCGGCAATGGTTCACTCTGCCTCTGTATGCCTTCACATGTTACGGTACATCAACAAAGTCTTGTTCCCAACCTCATTTGAAAACATGTCCCTGGCCGTGTCTTTAGTCAGTGCTTCTGCATATAAAGTGGAAGTAATGAGGATCAACATGACATAGCTTCCCTATAATGGTACAATTTCCATCAAAATTCGGAAAAAATTTCTGAAAATAAAAAATATTTTTTATACCAACGGCCCCGCCCGACTTTTCACGGTTCCTTAATCGTTTTTTATATTTTTCTGGGATATTTTGAAAACATAACCAAATATACTTTATATATTCACGGTTCCTTAATGGTTTTTTATATTTTTCTGGGATATTTTGAAAACATAACCAAATATACTTTATTTGTGTAATTCTTCTTCTTTTATTTCCCACTTTAAGGAAATTTCTTATTTTCGAAAATAAAACATTATCATTAACCAACATAGAAATACAATTTCCCAATATATTTCCTGATATTAAATACAATATTTCCATAATACGTGATGTTATTAACGAGGATAATGATGACGGTGATTATATTAACGAGATGATGATCCCAGGACCATCATTGCATAGAGGTTGACTGATTTATTTTGTGTGGGTGTGTGGTATTTCCAAGGATCTGAACCACACACCCACACAAAATAAATCAGTCAACCTCTATGCAATGATGGTCCTGGGATCATCATCTCGTTAATATAATCACCGTCATCATTATCCTCGTTAATAACATCACGTATTATGGAAATATTGTATTTAATATCAGGAAATATATTGGGAAATTGTATTTCTATGTTTATTCGTTTTCGAATTCATTTCATATCTCACTGAATTCGCTATTATTCATTTGCATTTTAATTTCCTGTAGCAGAGAAAAATAACTGAAAAATGATACCGAACAAACGAAACATAGGCTGGGATTTTCAGTGGAATGGAATTCGATTTTTAACAGTGGTCATGACCAGAGCATGACAATACGTGAAACGGAAATAATTGTAAGACCGAAATTTTTCAAAAGGGAAGATGGTTCAGATCCTTGGAAAGTTTTGTTGGAAAATTTTATATTTTCATAATTAAACCAGTAAAGAAAGTCCTAAAATCGGGCGGGGCCGACTTTACGATACACTACACCACTTTGCTAATTTAGTAGAGCTCCACATAACAATTAAACGTTTTTATGGGAGGATTCAATCATACACGCTATGATTATAATTATAATTTAAAGTTCAAAGGACCAAGTATGCCGAAGCATTTGTATCTTTTAAATTCGGACTTGTATTGACCATTTGGTGCAAAATTAATTTAAAATCAGATAAAGATATATATGGGAGCTATATCCAAATCTGAACCGATCTCGAAAAAATTTTGCAAATATATTTCTGAGCTGTATATGATATATTTCCTGAAATATCGTTGTTACAGAGTGCATATTACGGCTGTGAGTAACAAATACTAGAAATCGGATGAACAATATATATGGGAGCTATAGCTATATCTTAACCGATCTTCACCAAATTTGACATACTAGCTTCTGGACTCAATTCGGTCGTAAGTGCCAAATTTCATTCCGTTTGGGCAAATATTAGACGTTTGGTGCACAATAAAAGGTAAATCGGACGAAGTTATATATGGGAGCTATATCCAAATCTGAACCGATCTCGATAAAATTTAGCAAAGATATTTCTGAGCTGTATTTGATATATTTCCCCAAATATTGTTGTTACAGAGTGCATATTATGGCTGCGGAGGACAAAAATAACAAATCGGATGAACAATATATATGGGAGCTATACCTATATCTGAACCGATTTCGATAAAATTTGGCATACTTATTTTCAGGCCTAATTTGGTTGTATGTGCAAAATTGCATACTATTCGGGCTGATATTACACGTTTGGTGCACAATAAAAGGCAAATCGGACGAAGATATATATGGGAGATATATCTAAATTTTTACCGATTATCTCCAATTTCCATAGGGTTCGTCCTTGGGCCAAACAAATGTTGTTTGCAAAATTTCATCTCAATCGGATAATAAATGCGACCTGCATTTTGTTCACAAAAATACATGGACAGACGGACGGACGGACAGACGGACTGACATGCATAAATCAACTCAGAAAGTAACTCTATGCAGATCATCAAAAGGAACTATGGGTCTATCTCGTTTCCTTTTGCCTGTTACAAACAAATGCACAAAGACATAATACCCTTACCACTATGTGGTGTAGGGTATAAAAATAAACAGATTGTGTGTAAAAGCAATATTGAAATTCCCTCCGAACGCAAATTTTTGGAATGAAAGTAGAAGAAGGACTCGTTGTAAAAAATATGTTAAGAGATAAATAATATATGTTTAAATATAAAAACATAAAAAGTACGGAAAGGCTATAGTCGTGCAGGACCGACCATGTAATACCCTACAACACTACAATATATTAGAAGCCCCCTTATGTCCAAATCCATTTTGGATGATTTCGCTTTTGAAAATATGTCACGGAGGACAGCCCAGATATTACCCTAACCAATTTGAACCGGGACATTTGCCCAATATTTTCGCACTCAGTCGTGATGTCAGTCGTTGTGGTTCATTTTACAGCTGAATATAATGCAATGGTCATCCAAAATGCTAGAATTCTTGCCTGTCTTTAACTCCCTTCTCAGGCATGTCGATTGGCTTCAATTGTGTGATCAGGAAATTTTTTCTGTTTTTGGTTCATTTGATCCAATAAATTCCAAAAGCAAGAGGCCCCTTTGTATTTCCAAATTTAGACTCATTCATATGATTTGCTTGTCTACGATATTTGGCTATATTCGTCAACGAAATCAGCATAAGAAAGCCTGAAGTTCGCCTTTTGTGTATTACGGATATCGCCTATAAGTAATGTTAGTATTTTTTCACACAAAAGTAGTGGTCCATTCTACCCGCTGTCCTAAACTCTAAGTTCGTGCGAGATTTCGTGTCCTTCGGTTTCTATTTGTGACGTTTATAAAGGCTGCAAAATCAGGAATATTTTTAGTTGTGGGTCCACTTCAACAGCTAAATATGTTGGGGACATCTTTGAAAACAATAGACCTAGCCCTTCTGACCCTAACCCTACGCTTATGCAAACGTTCGTGAGGATCGGACGATAATTGCAATCTGTCCCCAACCTGTATTGTAAGGTTTTATTCTTTTATGCCAAGAGGGCATTCTGAATTGACAAAATTTGTCAAAATCGGTCCACCCATTAGATAGCTAAGATTCCCTTCCTTTGCATATATGCAATGTATTTATTTCGCTATATATATATATCGGATATATTTTCTGTCGGCATTTATGTAACGGTCAGAATTGACCTGTTCGTCTAATTGTGATTTCGCCTGAATTAAAAATATTCGCGGTTTAATTAAAAATTTGACATTTATTTATCTCAAATGTTAGGGTCTATTTCAGACACTAAATATTACCCGATGACCATCAAAATTGGAAGGCTTCTGCCCAGCCCTAAGCTCTAGCCCCATGCTAACTTCCACTTCGATTGGTCTATTGGTCCATTTTTGGTCCATTTCAACTCCTAAATATTATGCGATCATCTTCAAAAGCAATAGGCTTCTATTCTGGCCCTAGCCCCACCTCCATTCTAAGTTTCGTGAAGATTGGGCAATAATTGCGACTTGTAGAGTGGTTACAAATTAACATAGACAGACGGACGGACGGACATACATAGCTCGACTCAGCTCGGTGAGATAGGAAGGTCCATATAAAATTTCCTATGTGGGAAATCAATATTTCGAGGTGTGACATAATTTTTGACCCAATCAAACTTATAATACCCTCAACACATAGTGTTGTAGGGTATAACAATAAAAAAAATATATAAATATAACCGATATCATTCCAGCGATAGTAACATGAACAGCAGCGACAACAGTAAAACCAACGAGAACATGCTTTAATAGCATTCACTTGGAACTTCGGCTCGCTGTTCCGCAGGAATTTCAGCTCGCTGTTCCTAGGCTCTAAGTACCGTGACCTCAACCCGTCTTCGAAGACCTGGACATCAACATTCCAAGCCCGATGACAAGTCACTAACATTTCCGATTACCTCTGAATCGCAAAATCTCGAACGCCGACGTCAGTAAGCCCACCATCCACGTTATTCCATTTTTCGTAAATGGGCCATGTACGTCCACGTTTTCATATAGCCCCCATATAACGGTACCTCCCTATATTCGGTATTTTGATGATTTTAGCGACACCGGAATTGTTTCAAATTTGTTGTTTGAAGTTCGAAATGGATACTACAGCCTGAGACAGAAAATTATCTGTGCAAGTCCACGTCTTCGTATAGCCCCCATATAACTGCACCTCCCTATATTCGGTATTTTGATGATTTTAGCGTCATTATTCACCGTAGTAGTTTCAAATTACGTATTTAGAGTTCGTAATGAGAACTACAGGTCCAGGTCTTTGAATATGGTAATGGCTTGTGACAATCAATGCCTATGTAGGTACACGTCGTACAGGCCCTAATATAACGGCTATATTCGGTATTTTTAAAATGTTAACAGAATTTTTTGTAAATGTAATCTTTTTCGAAAATTTTCAAATTCGTTGGAGGGTATTCAAAATACGGCCCGGCCGAACTTACTGCTTTTTTACTTGTTTATTTATGATCAGTTTTTTTTTTTTTCAACATTTCAAAGGAACACGTGTGCCGTAAATAAGGCTCCTTAAAAGTGTATTTGCTTTTGTTTAAGAATAGTTGAAAGTGTAAATTATTTTTATTTTTGTACAAAATACTTTGTACATACTTTTGAGTGCGATTGAGGCGCTGGGAAAATGTAGCAATAAAAAATAAATGTTCTAAAATTAAATATTTCCCAGCCGCCATAAAATATCACATATGAAGAATTCAGTGATCTCGTGCGCTGACGCATACGATAATGTGTGAGATAATAAAGGTTATGACCCACAGGCACAGATATCGATGCGCTCAGTAGATGCACAAGACCACTTGAATGAAATTACAAGCAGCCCTGCAATGTTCTCCATTCAATATTAGAATAGATAAGAACAATTGTGTGGCTGCGACTAGGTCAAGTTAGATTAGTTCCAGTAGTACGTAAGGAATATATTTAGAAATAAAATCAGAACTGAATCTACAGCCTAACCTTTCGGTTGGTGTTTCTTTTCTCACTAAATATTGTTCCAGTCGAGCCGAAAACGGAATAGAGTTGACAATCGAAGAGGGAGATTGGACTCTATTCTTGTCATTAAAAACATTGATCCTCCGAGCAGGATCCAAAATAGAATTGAATCTACACCCAAGCGAAGCGGTTGTATTCTTTTCTCACTGAAAACTGAATAGAGTTGACAATCGAAGAGGGAGATTGGACTCTATTCTAATTTACAATTTTATTTTTATTATTTATTGGAACATACTTCTGGAACTATAGAAAGCACTATAAAAATTAACATGAAGCAATTTCGGAAAAATCCAATTTATCAATTTTTTCCGATTTTCGAATAAAACTATCAAAAATATCCATATTTCTTCCGAATTTCTAATCAAACATCCGAAAATTTTAATCAAACATCCGAGAATATTTCTCCGATTTTCGAATGATTTTCAGATAAATAAAATAGAACAAATTTTTTCCCAATTTCGGAACACACATTCGAACATTTTGCAACTTTCGTTAGAATTTTCCTTTTTATACCCTTTACCACATAGTGGTATGTCTTGTGCATTTGTTTGTAACATGTAGAAGGAAGCGAGATAGACTCACAGTTACTTTTGAGGATCATCATTAAATCAGTTTCTGAGTCGATTTATGCATGTCCGCCCGTCCGTCCGTCTGTCCATGTATTCTTGTGAACAAAATGCAGGACGCATTTATTATCCAATTCAGATTTTCCAAACAATATTTGTTTATCGAGATCGGGTTAGATTTGGATAGAGCTCCCATATATCTTTATTCGATTGACGTTTATTGTGTCCCAAATGGCTAATATCAGCCCAATTGTACTGTATTTTGGCACATCCGACTGAATTTATTTATAAAATTGAATGAAAACCGGTTCAGATATAGCTATAGAGTCAAAATCCCTTACATGCCATAGCTTCGATATACATCTTCGTCCGATTTTATGGTCATTGCTCCCCATATGTGTAATATAAGCACAAATTGAACTAATTTTTTTTTTTTTTCATATTAAATATCAACAAATTAAACTCCTAATTGGATCGATTTTCGAATCAAGCTTACGCTATCCATTAATCATCCAACCTACACCTAATTGAGTTGCCCATCGGAGTTTGTAATTCAAAACGAAAAGAATATTCCGTTTCTGCTTCTCGACAATTTTAATTTGAATTAATTTTCTATTATTGGTTAGTCGTTTTACATAATACCATGGCATGGACAATTCTCCATGGCAGCGACAGTAACGTCTTTGCAATTTATGATTTTTTTTTTTTTTTGTCATGGCTTGGAAAAGTGTATATTTCGATGATTACACGATAAAAGTGATTAAGTCTACATTAAAAAATAATTTTTCACCTTCTAAAAGACCAAGAGAACCACCAATGTTTCCATAACTTCATTCATCAACATCAAGAAAAAAACTGAAGAGATCAATGTTCCCAGAACATCATTCGAAAAATTGTCTGAAACCAAGTTTAATCCTTTTTCAAATTACACCGCCGATTATATACCTCAGCAGAACACAATACCTTTACTGCCCGTAACAATGTGTAATCAGTGTACGTACGTAGGCTTAAATAGACCCTTAGCTTCTTTTATTTCTCGAGAAGAACAACGACAACAACCAAAACACAAAAGCTAACTGCAATACAGCACAACAACTGCAACAACTACCTTCATCATCGTCATTGCCATCCATGTAGTGGGAATCAGCATTTAATGCTTCGTTTCTATCCAATGTAGCCATAAAATGTCCTTTGTTATCCGTTTGGTAAGACCATCCCCTATCCTTTGTCCTTTATTTTACCACCACCACATTCGTAAAGTGCAAGAATTCTTAGAAGTACAGTGGTGTGCATAAGTAAAGACAAATTTGGAAAAAAATGTATCACCTGTAGAAATGAGCTCGTATAGCCGTATTATATGCAATTAGCCTTAAAATTTTGTAAACTGAAAGCATATTGCTATTGCTTCGGATTTTCATTCCAGAAGTCGCTTTTAATTGGGCCGATGACATTTTCAATTGACACTGTTGTAATCTTGAAAAGACAAATTGAAAACCCACACGGTGGAGATGGAATAATGCCAACTCAGGGCGTATGGACAAATGGACAATGTTGGGCGCCAAAAATGAAAACCAGTAAAGAAAGTCCTAAGTCGGGCGGGGCTGATTTTATGATACCCTACACTACTTTGCTAATTTAGTTGAGCTCCACATAACAATTAAAAGTTTTTATGAGAGAATTCAATCATACACCCCATGATTATAATTATAATTTAAAATTGAAAAGACTTAATATGCCGAAGCATTTGTATCTTTTACATTCGGACTTGTATTGCCAATTTGGTGCAAAATTAATTAGAAATCAGATAAAAATATATATGGGAGCTATATCCAAATCTGAACCGATTTCGATACAATTTGGCAAAGATATTTCTGAGCTGTATTTGATATATTTCCCTGAATATCGTTGTTACGGAGTGCATATTACGGCAGTGGGTAACAAATACAACAAATCGGATGAAAAATATATATGAGAGCTATAGCTATATCTGCACAGATCTTCACCAAATTTGGCATACTACCTTCTAGACTCAATTCAATCGTATGTGCCAAATTCCATCCCATTTGGGCAAATATTAGACGTTTGGTGCACAATAAAAGGTAAATCGGACGAAGTTATATATAGGAGCTGTATCCAAATCTGAACCGATCTCGACAAAATTTAGCAAAGGTATTTCTGAGCTGCATTTGATATATTTCCCCAAATATTGTTGTTACAGAGTGCATATTACGGCTGCGGAGGACAAAAATAACAAATCGGATGAACTATATATATGGGAGCTATAGCTATAGCGATTTCGATCAAATTTGGGATACTTATTTTTAGGGCTAATTTGGTTGTATGTGCAAAATTCCATACTATTCGGGCTGATATTACACGATTGGTGTACAATAAAAGGCAAATCGGACGAAGATATATATGGGAGCTATATCTAATTTTTTATCGATTATCTCCAATTTAAATAGGGTTCGTCCTTGGGCCAAACAAATGTTGTTTGGAAAATTTCATCTCAACCTGCAGTTTGTTCACAAGAATACATGGATAGACGGACTGACATGCATAAATAAACTCAGAAAGTGATTCTATGCAGATCATCAAAAGGAACTATGGGTCTATCTCGTTTCCTTTTGCATGTTACAAACAAATGCACAAAGACATAATACCTTGACCACCTGTGGTGTTAGGTATAAATATATATAATAACCTTGACAACCTTCAGGGGACTCGGATTGGAAAATGTAAAGCAAAAATTGTCAAAATAATGTATAACCTGCAGGGACGGGCTCGTAATACGACTATATACAATTAACTTTAAAATTTGTTCAAACTAAACGACCAAAATTAATTGCTTAGGATCTTACATTCCTGAAGTCGACTAATCCAAAGTCCGGTCTAAAGCAGAAATTCGTGAGGAAAATAGGCGTCTGCTTATCGTCTTGGTATGACCAATTGGAAACAAATATGGTTGGAATGTAATGATGCCAACTCTGGTCGTATGGACATCGTTGAGCGCCTAAAATGAACAAATGGAACATAGAATGCAAGAGCTCTCGCAGAATGAGTCAAATCTAGGACGAAATTTCAAATAGGTGTATGGTAGCTCTCCGGAAGAACTACTTCACTTTTTTAAAAATTTATAGTCAATGACACATTATAGAGAGCGGTAATTACTGATACTAGCTACGGCTCAAAAATCGAAATTGTCGTAATTCGGATGGGAGATAAACTGGTGGTGATTTTTTCCAGCTCATCAAAAATGGTGTTGTTGACGGCTCGGAAAATAAAAAAATGCTCTCGGTTTGGATGTATCTGGGAAGCCGTTGACTTGTAGGTAGGTTCGTAAGATGCTCTCGACTTCGAAGTAATCAAGTGATCAGTCTCAACTCGTAAGTGTTTGTGTTGCCGATGTCGCCATGGAAAAAATCTAGTAATTTGTTCTCATTTCGGAAGTGGCAAAAAATCATCAAAATATACGGTGATACGTAGACCTATACATATTATGTTCCGCAACAGGAGCTCGAATCCATTACGAACGACAAATAGCAATTTTTGGACAAATCCTTGGAAAAATGTGGCAAAAATCATCAAAATGCCGAATATCGGGAGGAACAGTTATATGAGGGCTATACACAAACATGGACCTATACATACAAAGTTTCGCCACCGAAGCTAGAACCCATCATGACCTACAAATGCCAATTTTCAGATAAATCCGTGATAAAATTTGGCGAATATAATCAAAATACCGAATATTGGGAGGTACCACTACATGCGGTATATACCAAAACTTGGATCTATTTATAATATGTTCCTCCACCGAAGCAAGAACCCATTGCGAACTACAAATACCAATTTTTAGACAAATCCGTGGAAAAATGTGTCAAAAATCATCGAAATACCGGTACGTACCGTTCTACGAAAATGTGGACCTATACATACTATATTCAGACACATTAGCTAGAACCCATTAGATCTACAAATACAATTTTTGTAAAATCCGTGTAAATATGTTGGAAAAATCATCAAAACACCGAATATCGGTAGGTACCATTTTATGGAGGCTATACTAAAACGTGGACCTATATATACCCATCACGAACTACACGTACCGATTTTTAGACAAATTGGTGGGAAAATGTGGCAAAAAGAGAAATGTTTAGATAAAACAAGTTGTAAGGAATCGCTGACTTGTTTCGCAAGATATGACAGATAAAAGTATTACAAATTGTGACTCGTTGTCGGAGTTGGATACTTATTTAGCTTTCTTTGAGTGTACCAGAAGAAATGGTCTCATCTCTTCCATCTTTATAACATATCTTGTATTGACTGAAATATTGAAATATAGAAAGTCTGATGAATCGAATGTTAATTTCCTGTTTTATGAGCTTCATGGATACTAAAGAATTTGACCCTTTGTGGGGAGGTACCAGAAGGAGTGGACCGATATATCCCATCTTCACACCAGACCTTGGGTTAATAAAAATATTGCGATGTGTAAAATTTAAAGAGAACCTGATGCTTATTTTATTTTTTATATTTTTATTGTTTTATTTAATACTTTGACCGATAGTGGGGGAGGTACCAGAAGAAATGGTCCGATCTCTACCATCTTTATAATAGATCTTGTGTTGATTGAAATATTGAAATGTACCAAGTCTGAATAAAATCGGACGTTGATTTCCCGTTTTATGAGCCTCATGGATACTAAAAAATTTGATCCTTTGTGGTTGAGGTACCAGAAGGAGTGCACCGATATATCCCATCATCACAGTAGATCTTGTGTTAGTAGAAATAATGGGATGTGTAAAATATGAAGAGAACGGGTTGTTTATTTCGAATTTTATAATCGTTTGGCTTATACAAAATTTGGACCCCTTGTGGGGAAAGTACCAAAAGGAATGGTACGAACTCTACCATATTTATAACAGATCTTCTGTTGATAAAAGTATTTAGATGTACCAAGTCTTGAATGGAATCGGATATTAATTTCACGTTTTATGAGCTTCATGGATATTCAAAATTTTGACCCTTTTTGTGGGGGAGGTACCAGAAGGAGTAGACCGATACATTCCATCTTCACAACAGACTTTGAGATAATAAAAATATTGTGATGTGAGTAATTTGAAGACAATCGGACACATACAAAGCATTTTATAGGTGTTATAATTATTCAAATTTTGACCCTTTGTGGGGGAGGTAATTAATGGAATGGACCAATATTGTCCATTTTCGCTCTTGACCTAGCACTGATGCAAATATTAGGATTTGCAAAGTTGGAGCAAAATCGGATTATCCTTTCTCTTTTTGTACAGTAAAATATTTTTTTTTTTTTTGAAATATCGAAATTTTGTGGGGGAGGTACCAGAAGGGTTGGGCCAACATTGTCCATCTCCGAACTCGATCTATGTTTGATAATAATATTACGATGTACCAAGTTTGGAATAAATCGGATAATCCCTTCGAGAGTTATAGTACGCACCAGCCAGACAGACAGGCAGATGGTCGGACGGACATTACTAGATCAACTCCAAATGTCCTGAAACGGATTTTGTCCAAAGAGACCTAGGGTCTAAAACCGCTATTTCGATGAGGCACGTTTTCGCCGTATCAAATGTTATATACCCTCTGTAGCCATATGGCCGAGGATAAAAAGTTTTAATTTTTTTAGATAAATCGATTGGAGAATTATATAACACAGAACCCCTATTTGTTATTTCATCGAAACAAAATTCTGAAAATGTTTTTCCCCTCCGAAACCACGGTATCACCTTCAAGCTTTATCCTTTATAAAACTCAGGAAACATTACTGAGTTTTAGTAGTGATTTGGTGTCCACTTGCAAATTTTCTGCTGTCGTTCGTTATTGGGTGGTCGAAGAGTGATGGCAGTGCGTTTTTCCTCCTCTTGCCAAAGGAGGAAACAAAGAAAAAAGCCTACAGTGATTGCTCAGAAACTAAAAATGCCCACTTGTTTACCAATGCAACAACGTTACCTCCCAGGCAACAGCAACATTGTAACGCAGAGCCTTGTCTTGCCATGCCTTGCCGAAAGGCACAAGGCAGTCAGGACATGAAGATAGGCAACAAAGCCCTATGGCGATACACTTGGATGCAACTTTCGTTTATTTTTTTTTTTTTTTTGCTCTTTCATTCCTTTGTTTCTACTTTGGGTCTTTGTTTTCATCGTTAGCTCCCGCAGCTTCTTAACAAATTTGCATATTTCCGTTTCGTTACGAATACCAAGCCAATGCTGCACTCACACACACACCAATAAACAACTACATGGCCATTCATGTTGACAACTTAAAGGCTATTTTCAATAGAGGCAACTGCCTAAATGCGTGTGTTTATTTATTTTTTTTTTTTTTGCAACATCCTTTGGTTTGGTTTGCAATTTGCGTAACGTTATGTTGAGTAGATCTGCTGCCAGTTTTCAGACCGTTAATCTTTTGGTCATCGTTGACAACGGCGAAAGACAGGAAAATATTACCAGGAAAAATTGAGCGTAAACTAGAGAACCTCTTGTGTGTATGTGTGTGTGTGAGAAATGCAAGATAGTCTTTCCTTAGATATTTATGGGCTTTGATTGTCCCACGAAAACGATGGGAAAAGGGCGAATCCATGTTGTTTTTATTGTTGTCGCTGTAACGTAAAACATAACAAGCCACTAGTTCTGTGTGCAAGAGAGTTATTGGCATAATCTTAAATTACTCCTGAAAGTATGCAATAGTAATTGGAATATCTTTAATATTCTATTACCATTAAAAGTAAAATTATTTTAAAATATCTTACATGGATCGTCCTTTGATCTTTCGTAAGTATGTTTGATATATGAAGTTGGTTTTGGAAATGTGTTCTAAGTATGCGAATTGTACTCAACTAATTTTGGAACAGTTTGGTTTAGTGTGAACAGATGAAGCTGAAATTTTGAAATTGTTTATTGGGGTCCCTGTCGGTTGTAGGTTTGTGATGAGTAGGTGGTTTCGGAAATGTATACCACAAGTGCACGAAAAGTACTAAATAGTACTATATTTGGCACAATTTGTCGTTGGGTGAACAGATAGTGCTTGAAATCTGAAATTTTGTATGAGGACTGCTGCTCACATGTAGCCTGCACATATGTCGGAAATGTGTACTATAATTGTACAAAAAGTACTAAGTGGTACTTAATTTAGAATTGGGTGAAGGTATAGGTTTGGAATCCTCAAATTTGATATTGAGGTCTCCGTTGGTATCTGGAGTTGAGATATGGAGGTGATTTTGGAAACTTGTCCCATATTTGTGCGAAAAATACTAAACACAGGGTGAGATGAAAAAAATTGAACCGACTTCAGACTGCAGCCATTTCTAAGCCACTCGTCTGACAGCTGTTAAAATTATTCCAGTGACATATTGTTTACAAGCGTACAAAAACATTTTGGTGAGAGTTTTCCAGAAAAAAAGTTATTCGTGATGGAATTCAAGCGTGATAGTGTGATTTCTTTATATTTGGCTGGAAAACCACAAGTGGCTATCGTTAGAGCACTCCAGCATTTAAATGTGAATAAATCGTTTGTATATCGTGTCATCGCTCGTTACCGTGATACTGGTAGCGTAGCCCGACGTCAAGGAAGTGGACGAAAGAAAACAGGAACATCAGCAGAAATGGTTCGAAAAGTAAAGAAGCAACTTGATCGAAACCCGCGTCGCAGTGGCCGAAAAATGGCTCGTGAGCTGAACATTTCGCAATATTCCAATCGGCAAATATTGAAAAATGAGCTCGGGGTAAAGCCATTGAAATTCCAAAAAATTCAAGAACTTACACCACAACAGAGAGAAAATAAACTCAAAAGAGCTAAGGAGTTGCTTCGCTTGGCCGTAAGTGGTGAACTGCCGAATTTGGTTTTCTTAGAAGAGAACAAATTCGTTGTCCTGGAGTTTGGCCTTCGGTTAGCCACTCAAGCGCCGCCCATGTAGATGGTGTGGGCCGACATAACAGCCGATGGTCGCTCTACGCTCGTATTAATTGACCGTGGCATCAGAATTAATCCCTAATATTATCGCGAAAATATTCTGGAGGGTGTATTAAAGCCTTGGGCACGCAAAAATTTTGGCCGCAGACCTTGGACATTCCAACACGACTCAGCACCATCGCACTCAGCACGGTTACAAAATGAGGTTCCTCGCTTCATTTTCAGCGCACAATGGCCACCATATAATCTCCGGATAACAATCCATTGGACTACTGTGTCTAGAGTAATTTGGAAAGCAAGGTTGGCACTAAAAAAATACCCAAGTATCGATCACCTCAAGCAAGCGCTTCGCCGGAAATGGGCCAAAATTCCGCAGAGCAACATTCGGGCAGCGTGTGACTGTTTCATTGGCCGTTTGAAGGCCATAATTCGTGTCAAAGGTGACCAATTCGAACAAATCTTAACTTATTCTAAAATTTGATGCTATTTCCGACATTTTTTGCTTTAATTCAATAAAATTTAAAAAAAAAGTCTAAAAATTATGGCGTTTGATTTTGTTGCAGTTTTTTTTTAATCTCACTCTGTAGTACTAAATGTGATATTGCTTTAGGGAATGAGCTGATTTTGGATATGGATATTCAAAATTTTGGCGCTTTGTGTGGGAGGTACCAGAAGAGTGGTCCGATATTGTCCATACCCGAACTCGATCTAAGTATGACACTAATATTACGATGTACCAAATTTAGATCAAATCGGATACTCCCTTCGAGAGTTATCGTACGCACTAGCCAGCCAGATGGACGGACGGACATCGCTAGATCGACTTCAAATGTCCGGAAATGGATTTGGTCCAAAGAGACCTAGGGCTTAAATCCGTTATTTCGATGAGGTACGTTTTGGTTGTATCGAATGATATATACTCTCACTAGCCATATGACTGAGGTTGTAATTAACTAGTGGAAATAATCTAAAATTAGAAGGTGGATTTTTGTTGAAGAAATAGAGGCCACTTCCTAGTCGGGATGTAGGTATATTTCAGGATATATGTCTATTCTGGATACAAAATCTGTGATGATTTTAACGATTACACTCGATATATTGGGCATTTTTGCAACCTCTACCTAAAATTGGAAGGTATATTAAATTTGTCATTCCGAAATTTGTCATTAGAACACTTTGAAATATTCGATCTAGCCATGTCCATACATAGTTTGAATCACAATCGAGCTAGCACTATTCCCATATATTCTCATATAAGCCCATTTAATGCTGCCACCTGTTTTTCGACATTTTTAAGGGTTTCGACTTCATTTTCCCACCAACGTCCGGCAAAGATATTCTTTGTAGTCCCACTTCCTGGCACAGCGATACCTTCTTTTTGGTCAAAATTTCTAACCAAAACAGCAGTAATCAGACATTTCGAGTTCTCTTTAGTAGTAGAACTCCGCGAATGATCCCTTTTTGAATTGTCCCTATATCACCATATATCCTGATTTCCGATATTTAAAAGGTTTCGTCGCCAATTTTCTAAAAAAATATATCCTTCAAGACCTGTATAAGTACTTTTGGTTGAGCGTCTTCCTTGTTGGAGTCATGGAGACCTAGATAAGTAATACGGGGCGGAATAGGGAATTAACTACGATCCCGTGAGGATAAGCGCGTAGACACAAGGATTACGAAAACCATATACGTTACTGGGACCCAAAGGTTACGGACACCTCAAAGAGCTAAGCGCGTGGATCCAAGGGTTACGATCACCTCAGAGAGTTAGACACGAGACATAGGCTATTGGGACCCCAGGGATACGGATATCTGAAAGGGTTAAACCCGAGGACACAAGGGTTACGAACACCTCAGAGGGTTAAACACGGGACATAGGCTACTGGTACCCAAAGGTCACGAACAACTCAAAGGGTTAAGCGCGTTGACCCACGGTTTATGAACACCTAAGAGGGTTAAACACGTGACATAGGCTACTGATACCCAAAGATTACGGACACCTCAAAGGGATAGGTGCGTGGACCCAGGGTTTCGGACACCACCGAGATCGAAACAAACGATATTGGTTATGTGCAACCAGGGGTTACGAACACCTCAAATGGTTAAGCACGTCGATTCAGAGGTCAGAGGTCAAAACACAAGGTACTGGGTATGGGACCCAAGGGTTACGAACACCTCAGACGATTAAGTATGTGGACCCAGGGTTACGAACACCTCAGAGGTCAAAACACGAGTTACCGGCAATGGATTTCGGGGGACGGCATGCTGGGGCTAGTTACCGAGAGTAAAGTTGTCTTAAGGGGCTTAAGAATTTTCTTTTCCTGGTTCGTCGACGGCCTCTCGTGCTGCTCTTAAAGTATAAGCATCCTCTTTAGTAGCTCTGGGCCATGTTCTTCTGCCAAAAATTGAGCAAATATTCAAATATTCAGTTGATCGACCGTGCCGGAGGTCGTACGTCTTCCGTCCATAGGGTATACTCCCAGGAAACTCACAAAGATGGCGGTATCTTAATTTTTACAGACCAATCTTTCTAATAATCTTAAAATCTGGTTGTACTCACTCGGGTCCCTGCTCGGGCGCCACTGTAATGATACTACGTTCAGCGTACTGTCCCACACATTTCTGAGCAAAAATCCGTTATCACTTGCAATTAAAAAAAAACTACGTCTTAGAACAATAACCTAGTTCATAGAAACCTTCTTCCCACTTTAAAATATTCTGTCAGATAGTAGCCCCCTTCAATTTTTTTATTAAAATACACATCAAAATATTATAAGTACCTATTCTTCGAATTCAGTTCAAATTTAGTCAATTCTCCATGTCACAGACATATTTTCTCATTAATGTTGACATTATCAAAGCTAATGATGATTTGCTGATTTGATTTTGTTTTAAAATTTGAAGAACTTAAGTTCTCGGCAAGTGCAGTCTATAATCAATGGTCATATTTAATATTCGTGTGATTACACACACACACGTGTCACTTGTTTTGGAGGTTTTTGATTTATTTTCGTCTTAAAATGTCAAGGTACATAAATGGAACATTAAATGATCAAAGTACTTCCATGCAAAGGTATTGTGCTAGCAGGTGGGATCTTTGGACAGCCAGCATTCAATTCATGATTCATGATTTTTTCCAAAGTCAAATATATTTGTAATTAGTTTTTTTTTTTTTATTTCGACGTGGCTCTGCTACAAAAAACCTTGACATTTCAGAAACAAAAAATTAAGCTTTTTAGAAGTTGTTCAAGGGTTATAAATTTTTGAAAAGTTGTTGAAGATTCGACAACTAATTTTATAGGGAGTTTTCCAGGATTTTTTGGAGAAATTTCTAAGGACCAACGATGGAGAGGATCTTCCTCGAAAAACAAACAAAAGGAAACATTTTTAAAGCAACATTATTATTATTATTATTATTATTATTATTATTATTATTATTATTATTATTATTATTATATTATTATTATTATTATTATTATTATTATTATTATTATTATTATTACTATTATTATTATTATTATTATTATTATTATTATTATTATTATTATTATTATTATTACTATTATTATTATTATTATTATTATTATTATTATTATTATTATTATTATTATTATTATTATTATTATTATTATTATTATTATTATTATTATTATTATTATTATTATTATTATTATTATTATTATTATTATTATTATTATTATTATTATTATTATTATTATTATTATTATTATTATTATTATTATTATATTATTATTATATTATTATTATTATTATTATTATTATTATATTATTATTATTATTATTATTATTATTATTATTATTATTATTATTATTATTATTATTATTATATTATTATTATTATTATTATTATTATTATTATTATTATTATTATTATTATTATTATTATTATTATTATTATTATTATTACTATTATTATTATTATTATTATTATTATTATTATTATTATTATTATTATTATTATTATTATTATTATTATTATTATTATTATTATTTTTTTTTTTTTTTTTTTTTTTTTTTTTTTTGAAGAACTTTTCAATGTCTGAAATTTAAGATTTTTAAGAAAATGTTCAACAATTTTTTCAGGAATTTTCTTTTGGAGTTTCAAAAGAAAAATCCAAGAACCAACCAACGAACATATTTTGAAGAATTATTCATAACCTAAAAACATGACTTTTCAAGGAATTATGCAAGGCCAATTGACGTGGATTTTAAACAATTTTTACGAATTTTTTGTTTTTCAAAATCAAAACAATGTGACATTTTTATACCCTCCACGATTCTTAGTATGAAGGGTATATATACACGTATACACGAACTTTACTAAATAGTACTTCATTTGGCACAATTTGATATTGGGTGAACAGAGAGGGCTTGAAATCTGACATTTGGTATTAAGGTCGCTGTTCATGTGTAGCTTGCGCATATGGAGGTTGTTTCGGAAAATGTGTGCTATAACTATACGAAAAGAACTAAATGGTGCTATATTTGGTATTGAGTGAAGGGATAGAGATAAAATTCTGAAATTTAATCTTTAGGTAACTGATTGTATCTGTGTTTGAAATTTGGCAGTGGTTGCGTGGAAATGATATCTGGGACAGAGATATAGAGGTGTTTTGGAAAATGTGTGCTATAATTGTACGAAAAGTACTAAATGGTACTAAATTTGTCATATGCTGTTTTTGTCATATGCTGTTGTACCGATTCCGAACTTCGAATACGATATTTAAAACAATTCCGATGAATAATGTCGCTAATATTATAAAAATACCTATAAAGGGAGGTACCGGTTCATTTGAGCTGTACAAAAACGTGGACATAGAAAATTTTCTGTCATAGCTTGCAGTACCTATTGCAAACATCAAATATGAAAATTTTAAAAATTCATGTGAATAATGTCGATAAAATAATCAAAACATCGAAATCGGGACGTATCGTTTTATGGGGGCTATACGAAGTATGTGATTTTTTGTCATAGGCTTAAATACCCATTAAGATCTTCAAAAACGAAATTTGGGAGGTACCGTTATATGGGGCCTATACAAAAAGGAGGACCGACATGGTCCATTTAGGAACTTATCTTGCCTACAGGCAAAATACACATTTGTGCAATATTAGCCTTCTATACCAATTCGTTCGAAAGACAGCGTGGTTACAATAGACGAACGGCTAAATCGACTTATGATTTTACGCGGATCCATAATATATTTACTTTGTTGGGTCTATCAAGATTATTTCGAGGAGTTAAAAACGGAATGAAAGAGTTATTATGGGCGTCATATAATGTCCTAAAAAGAACTGTTGGAACGAACCCAACATTTTCAGGCGACTTTTCGCTGACGAATTAGGGGGCACTTGCTAGTATGGGAGAGGGACGAGAGGGATGTACCACGAGTGTACCTGTATTGCTCATTTTGGAACTCCATCTAACGTTAATAAAAATATTAAAATAACTTGCCTAGATTGACTTTAGTTTGCCAACATCAATTTCACCCAAGGCCACATGGGGTCTAAACCATTATTTGATGAGTAACATTTTGGACGTATCAAATAATATATTCCTTATACCTTACAGTATACTAAATGTTAATCGCAGCGATTATCAACTGCCACTGACTATGTCATTATCAAATTTGCAAATTTTTGATTTGACAATTTGATAAATTGACATTTCTTAGAATTTTATTGAAAGTAAAAATCCCCATTTCACCAGACCAGCTGTCGTTTGACTAATCAGTAGCAAGGCTATTCGATTATATACCCCGTACTTGAATGGGTTTATTGAGGTCATAAATTGGTTCAGGTGGTAACTCTTTCGGTTGAGGGTGTTCTAATGACTTTTTTTTTTTGTATGAAAATGATATGACAGCAAATTTTTGGCAGGAAATATAAAACTGCTGTATATATGTGTATTTGTGAGCTTGAATTGTGTGTGTGTGTGTGTGTGAAAGTCATACTCCAAATATTGAATTTTTCAAGTCGAAAATTGATTTTGAATGTAATTTTTAATTCCTTTTTATGCCCTCCACCATTCTATGGAAGGTACATTAGCTTTGTCATTACGTTTGTAACTCCTCGAACTACTCATGACAGACCCTACAAAGAAGTATATATTATCTGGATCAGCGTAAGATTCTAGGTCGATTTAGCGTTGTCCGTCTGTCTGTTGTAATCACGCTATCTTTCGAACGAATTGAGATAGAAGGCTAAAAATTTGCAAACGTGTGTATTTTGCCAGTAGGCAGTAGATTAAGTTCGTAATGGGTCATTTCGGCCCACGTTTACATATAGTCCTCCCTGTTTTCGGTATTTTGATGATTTTTTACGGCATTATTAACCGGCATTTTTTCATGTTTCGTATTTGCACTTCGTAGTGTATACTATAGTCTGAGACAGAAAGTGCGTATGCATGACCACCACCATACAGCTGTACCTTCCTATATTCGGTATTTTAATGATTTTAACAGTATTTTTTAACCTACACCACAAGGTGGTCAGGGTATTATGTCTTTGTGCATTTGTTTGTAACAGGCAAAAGGAAACGAGATAGACCACCAAACGTGTAATATTAGCCCGAATATTATGGAATTTTGCACATACAACCAAATTAGGCCTGAAAATAAGTATGCCAAATTTGATCGAAATCGGTTCAGATATAGCTATATCTCCAATATACATTGTTCATCCGATTTGTTATTTTAGTCCTCCGCACCCGTAATATGCATATAACTTCGTCCGGTTTACTTTTTATTGTGCACCAAACTTCTAATATTTGCCCAAATGGGATGAAATTTGACACTTACGACCGAATTAAGTCTAGAAGCTAGAATGTCAAATTTGGTGAAGATCGGTTCAGATATAGCTATAGCTCCCATATGTATTGTTCATCCGATTTGTTATATTTGTTACCCACAGCCGTAATATGCACTCCGTAACAACGATATACAGGGAAATATACAGCTATACAGCTCGGAAATATCTTTGCCAAATTTTATCAAGATCGGTTCAGATTTAGATATAACTCCCACATATATAAAATTGCCAATACAAGTCCGAATTTAAAAGATACAAATGCTTCGGCATATTTAGTCTTTTAAACTTTAAATTATGATTATAATCATAGCGTGTATGATTGAATTCTCCCATAAGAACTTTCAATTGTTATGCGGAGCTCTATTAAATTAGCAAAGTGGTGTAGGTTATCATAAAGTCGGCACCGCCCGACTTTAAGACTTTCGTTACTGGTTTAACGTTCTTTTTTTGAAAATCTCCAAATTACTGGAACTTACTGTTTATACGCGATATCACATAGTGGTAAGGGTATTATGAGAAGTAAGCGAATCACTTTCTGAATCGATTTATGCATGTCAGTACGTCCTACCGTCCATCTGTCCATGTATTTTTGTGAACAAAGTGAGGGTCACATTTATCATCCGATCGAGATGAAATTTTCCAAACAATATATGTTTGGCCCAAGGACGAACCCTATTGAAATTGGTGGGAATCGATTCACATTCAAAAGTAGCCATCCATATATATCTACCAATCGATTTCGGGTTGCTTGTGCACCAAATGACCAAAATCAGTCTAAATTTCCTGAATTTTGGTTAATATATAGCTATATATAGGTTTCACCCGATGTGGGGGTTTAAGACCCTCGCATGCGTAATATGCACTCGACATGAATGATATTTGGTACCAGATAACTTATGGAGCTCAAAAATACATCTGACAATTTTTATCGAGATCGGATGAGATAAGGATACAGCTCCCATATACAAGGTGAGATAAAAAAACTGCAACCAACTTCAGACTGCTGTCATTTCTAAGCCACTCGTCCGACAGCTAGTAAAATTATTCCAGTGACAGCTCATTATATTGTTTACATGCGTACAAAAGCATTTTGCTGAGAATTTTCGAGGAAAAAAAAACGATATTCGTGATGGAATTCAAGCGTGATAGTGTGATTTCTCTATATATTTGGCTGGAAAACCACAAGTAGCTCTCGTCGGAGCACTCCAGCTATTAAATGTGAATAAATCTTTTGTGGCTTGTTCCATCGCTCGTTACTGTGATACTGGTAGCATAGCCCTTACGTCAAGGAAGTGGACGGAAGAATACAGCAACATCAGCAGAAATGGTTCAAAAAGTAAGGAAGCGACTTGATCGAAACGGGCGTCGCAGTGGCCGAAAAATGCCTCGTGAGCTGAATATATCGCAATATTCCATTCGGCAAATATTCACAAATGTGCTCAGGGTAAAGCCATTGAAATTCCAAAAAGTACAAGAACTTACACCGCAACAGAAAGAAAATAGACTCAAAAGAGCTAAAGAGTAGCCGCGCTTGGCCGAAAGTGGTGAAATGCCAAATCTAGTTTTCACCGATGAAAAAACATTCGTTGTCCAGCAAAATGAGATCAGCTGAAAATGTGCACTTTCGATTGGCTACCACAACTCAAGCGCCGGCCATGGTGATGGTGTGGGCCGCCATAACAGCCTAAGGTCGCTCTCCGCTCATATTAATTGACCGTGGCATGAGAATAAATGCCGAATATTATCGTGAAAATATTCTGGAGGGTGTATTAATGTCTTGGGCACGCAAACATTTTGGCCGCAGATCTTGGACATTCCAACAGGACTCAGCACTCGCCACCCATGAATGGTTACAAAATGAGATTCCTCGCTTCATTTCCAGTGCATAATGGCCACCAAAATCTCCAGATACCAATTCGTTGGACTATTGTGTCTGGAGTATTTTGAAAAGCAAGGTTGGCTCTAAAAAATACCAAGGTGTCGATCTCCTCAAGCAAGCGTTTCGCCGGGAATGGGTCAAAATACCGCAGAGCAATATTTGGGCTGCGTGTGACGGTTTCATTGACTCGTTGAAGGCCATAGTTCGTGCCAAAGGTGACCAATTCCAAACAAATCTAAACTTATTCCAAAATTTGATGGTATTTCCGACCTTTTTTTTGCTTTCATCCAATAAAATTTAAAAAAAATGTAAAAATTACGCCGTTTGACTTTGTTGCAGTTTTTTTTATCTCACCCTGTATATTTTTAAACTATAAAAAATGAACACATGTAATATTCGAATGATGTCAAGCCTGCTTAAAGTAAGTGGGTCGCTTAGAAGCTATACCGATTTTTTCATAAAGTTCCCAGTGGCGCCCAAGCACCCACATATTGTATACCAAGTAATGCAGCAATTGTTTTTCTTTTAATTCAAAATATATTGAATTTATATAAAATATTTTTAAATACAAATTTCATACTTTTCTACCATCCTTCTCTTCTCTCATCCCTCTCTCAAATAATTTTATTTTCTACTCTTCCCATTTCTTGTTGTCATTTACAATTAAGCTAATATCTCGCTAACATTTAATAGATCACTTGGTAAGTGGCCAACAGCTTTGACAAAATCTCCAACATGACAGGCATACAAATATCCCTTTTTCAAATTCCGCCTGTCCTTGTTGTTGTTGTTATTGTTGTTCATCCAACGCAACCAGGCAACCTGCTCTTGTATATCGTCACAGATTACATACTCCGAGCTGATTTCATTTAAACTGGCATGGGGATTATTTACACCGACCAAGACGATGCCCTGGTTACGCTGACTATTGACCAGCAGACGATAATACAACATTGGAACGGGTAACAGACCATTGTTGTTGTCATCTCTGGCCAAATAGAAATCACGTTGCTGTGGTGGAAAGGCACTGACATTAGTGGTGGTATCGGTGGTGGTGGTGTTGGTTGCTGATTGTGGAGCCGGCAACCTCATAATACCCCAGGTACCCGTATAACACAGGATTCTCTGCCCGGACTTGGCTGCATACTTACGCACTGCATCCTCCAATGCCGCCCATTGGCCACCATTGAAACCCTGCTACTGTGGAGCGGCATTAAAGAAATTAAAGGTAGACCTCTGCTGGCTGGCATAGATGTAGTCCGCCTTGGCCGCCAAATGGCCTCGGGCCAAAAACAGGGTGTTGTTATCGAAGAGATGCCGAACATGTTGTTGGCCCTGCAATGCCACAGCTGCCTGCTGTTGTTGATTGTAATGCGAATAGAGGTGATTCATGTTGAAGCCCTGGAAGTAGCCAGCCTTGCTGAAATTTAAGCGCTTTACCGATTTCTGGAAATGAATGCTGGCCGGCAACAATACATGTTCGACATACAATGTTCGCAGCTGGGCGGGCTCATAGCAGATACGCATAGTTTCCACAAATCGATTGCTGCTTACGTTGAAGCCAACACGGTACATTTCAGCCGTGGCCGTTGTCCGGTCATCTGTCATGGCTGGACATTTTTCATGCAGTTGTTCGACCCGATATCTGGTGGATCTCTCACAGATGAATTGCCGAAATTCATATTTTTCTCCCTGCCACAAGAAGCTCTTGTCGTGCAGGCATCGTGGCCGTATTGTTCGGGTGTTCTTTGCAATGCGAAAGATGTTGCTGATGTCGTGTGGTGGGAGTGTGCTGCTATGGTTGCTGCTGTTACTGGGGCTTGTTCGATTCTTGTTGTGTTGGTGTTTCTCCTTGTGTTCCGCCCTCTGTGCCTCGGTGGAATTGGCAAATGATTTCGTACAATGTAGTTCAATGACAGCCCCACGTGGTATTTCCAATTGTCCATGGTCGTTGGGTAACCAGAATTGATTTGTATCTGGCATAAGGTAGAGCGGCTGCAATTCATTTGGTCGAGGAAAATCCTTTTGCACGTCCAGCAGACATGGTGGTCCTGAAAAAAGAAGAAGCAAAGCAAGAAAAACAGAATGCAAAGATGAGAACACAACAAGAGCAAGAAGTGTGAAAATGAAGCAGAACGTGAAAATGTGATAAATTATGCTTGGTTTCGTTAATTATTGCACTGGGTCATTATGCTGCTGCCCAGGAGGAATGCTGCATGGAAAATTGAAAACAATGCAATTGAAATGTCATCGATGGGAGGGGGAGATGGGCTGGGAAATGCGTAATTAATTAACAAGAAGTAGGGAAAGCTTTAAATTTGGTCAAATGAATGGTTTTAGATTTTTTTGAATCATTTCAAATTGGGCGCCATGTGGGAAAAAAATCTGTCTTGTCTTAAAAGTATTTAAAAAGCCTTCAGAACAAAAATGATGAATTTTTAAAGGATCTCCTGATCAAAAACCGTGGATTTGGATGCGTAGAAGGGTTTGCAGGAAAAAAATCGTAGAATTTTTTAAGACATATTTTGAACGACCTACATTACCAAAAAACATAAATCTCCCTAAGAATAATTTGAAGGGATTCCGGATCAAAAATCTTAAATTTGTTAACGTACATTTTGAAGGACTTCCTGGAGAAAAAGGGGGAATTTTCCTGAAATTAATGAACAACCTCTTCACCCAATTTCTTGAGTTTTAAAGAATATTTTGAAGGACTTCGATAACAAAATTTGTGTTTTTTACGAAAATTTTGAAGGAACACCTGATCAAAGGTGGCTGAGTCTTTGATAATGTATTGAAGGATCTCCTGACAAAACAAATCGTGGATTTGGATGTCTGCCAAGTTTTTTTGGACAAGAAAAAACCATCCTTATTTTAAGGAATATTTTAAAGAACATTCTAATAATTTTCTGGAAAAAATTGCCTTTTTGTGAAAATCGAGACTTCTGTGAAGAAACTTAAAAAAAAAATCTTAAAGAAGTTTCTGAACAAAAATAGTTGTTTTATACCCTTCCTTCTACATGTTTGTAACATGGAGAAGGAAGCCAGATGACCCATAGATACTTTTGAGGATCTTCATATAATCACTTTCTGAGTCGATTTATACATGTCAGTCCGTCTGTCTGTCCATGTATTCTTGTGAACAAAATTCACTAAATAGCTTCATTTTGGCATATTCGACCGAATTCGGTCTAGAAGCAAGTACATAACATTTGGAGAAAATCGGATCAGATATATATGTTTAATCCGATTTGATGTTTTAGTCCCTCACATTCGTAATATACACTGCACAAGAATAATATTTGCTACCAGATATCAAATACCGCCCAGAAATACCTCTGTCAAATTTTATTAAGTCGTATTAGATTTGGATATGACTCCCATATACACCTTCGACCGATTTCGGGTTAATTGTGCACCAAATGGTCAATATCAGTCCAAATGACCAAATGATTTTGGTACATCCCACCGAATGCAGTCTAGAAGTAAGTAAACCAAATTTGGGGAAAATCGGTTCAAATATACCTATAGCTCCCATATATATGTTTCATCCGATTTGGGGTTTTAAGTCCCTCACATGCCCAATATGCACAAGAATAATATTTGGTACCAGATATTAAATACAGCCCAGAAATACTTCTGTCTAATTTTATCGAGATGGGTTCAGATTTGGATATAGCTTCCATATATATCCTTAATCTGATTTCAGGTTTATTATGCAAATAATGGCTAATATCAGCCCAAATGGAGTGAATTTCGGACGTACGTTTTCATTTGGTGGAACTTGGCTCCGATATATATTTATACCCTACAACACTATGTGTTGGGGGTATTATAAGTTTGATTGGGCCAGAATTTATGTAACACCTCGAAATATTGGTTTCCCATATAGGAAAGTATATATGGATCTTCCTAGCTCGCCGAGCTGAGTCGATCTAGCTATGTATGTCCGTCCGTCCGTCTGTCCGTCTGTCCATGTTAATTTGTAATCACTCTACAGGTCGCAATTATGGCCCGATCTTCACGAAATTTGGAATGGAGGTGGGGCTTAGGTCAGAATAGAACCCTATTTCTTTTGGAGATGATCGCATAATATTTAGGGGTTGAAATGGACCAAATACTGAAAAAATGTCGGATTTTGCAGTAGCTATACAGGTCGCAATTATAGATCAATCGACGCGGAATTTCGCATGTAGCTAGAGTTTTGGGCGGGGAAGAAGCCTACCAATTTGGTTGATGTTAACATCCAACAAATCGGATATATAGCAAAATATGTGCAATATATATGTCTATCAAAGAAGATATGCTTGAAAGATCTCTTATATGTCGAGAACGGCTGAACTGATTTCGACAGTTCTCATTAATTCAGAATGGCCTCTTGGCAGGAAAGAAAAAACGTCTAAAAAAATCTCATAAAAATATCTCTATGAAGATGAAAATATTGATATTTTAAAATTTTCTCATATTTTTTCAATTTTGTCATAATTTTGGCATATTTTCATTTTGAATTAAACATTTGGTAATATTTCTACAGCTAACAAAACTAAGTAGTTAGGATATCAGGATATCATATACAGATCGCATTTATGGCCCGATCCTTACGAAATTTTGCATGGGGATAAGATGAGGGTCAGAATAGAAGCCTACTCTTTTTGGAGATGATCGCCATATATTTAGGGGTTGAAATGGACCAAAAAACTGCAACATTATAAGCAGGTCGTAATTATCAACCGATCCTCACGCCCATTTGAATGGGGGTTACCGGACATTGCAAAAGCCAAGCAGTTTTGGATGGACATCCAAAAATATTCAATGTGGAAAATAGTTTGCCAACTTTTGTAGACAAAATACGAAAATGTCCATTCCAGTGACTTTTTGGAGAATTCACAAATACAGGAAAGACGCACTTCTGACTATTTCGTTAACGCTGATTTCGTTGAAGAATATAGTCAAATGGCTGTATCTCATATAGATGCGTTTCAGTCAAAAACCAATAATAAATGTTAATCTTTTGCCACTTCTGAGAGATTATAGGTCTTTGGGAAATATTGGTTCAATATCTTGGAAGACCATTTAAATTAGTTTAAGTTGCTATTACTCGAAAATTAGAGAACGAAACCTGATGGTTTTCTTTTTTTATTTGTCACAATATCTTGTGGAATTCTTTCGAGTATCTCGCCTATATAAACTGTATCGTTTATTATAGTGTTGTAGGGTATTCAACGGTCGGCCCCGCTCGACTGTAGCCTTTGCTTACTTGTTTCTGTATAAAATCCTTCTGGAAGTGATATCCTACACACTATAGCAATGATATTTGGTATAAAAGATTAAAATGTCTCCGTCAAATTTAGTGAAAATCGATTCAGAATTGGATTTGTCTTCCATATACCAAAACCAAACAATAACTGCTCTAAAGCCATAGGTTGATAGGTGGTATGATCTACATCAAATGAATTCTTTTGTTATGAGAGCTCAATTAAATATGCACAGTTGCACAGGATATCATATAGTCGGCCCCGCCCGACTTTTGACTTTTCCTTACTGGTTTGTATTATAAGTATACTAAAGATAAAGTACGAAAAGTACTAAATGGGTACTGGGCGAAATCTAAGTACTAAATAAAATAGTGCTTGAAATCTGAAATTTGGCATCAGTACTAAATGGTAGTAAATTTGGTGTTTTTTTATAAGGAATAGAGCTGGAAATCTATAATTTGGTATTTTAATCACTTTTTGTGCGGTGGTGTTAATATATGAAATTGAATTTGGAAATACTGACCTAAAAAGTATCAGAAGTAATAAATGGTATTAAATATCGTATTTGGAAAGTGATTGGGCTGAAAATCAAAATTTAGAAATAAAGGCGTTTGATGTTGTGCTTGATAGAAGAATAAAATATTTTTTGGAAATTCGAACTATAGAGTTGAAATTGTATATTTTTGCATTTGGATTAATTTTTGTGCGGTGGAATTGTAATAAGGCTAATTTGAAATTCAGAATAAAGGCCTTAAATGTTGTGTTGGTAGACAAGCCGAAGGTTTAGCGAAAATTCGAACAATAAGAGTTCAAACCAGTAAAGAAAGTCCTAAAGTCGGGCGGGGCCGAGTTTATGATACCCTACACCACTTTGCCAATTTAGTAGAGCAAAGAGGAGAATTTAATCATACACGCTATGATTATAATTATAATTTAAAGTTCAAAGGACTAAATATGCCGAAGTATTTGTATATTTTAAATTCGGGCTTGTATTGCCCATTTGGTGCACAAATTAATTGAAATCGGATAAAGATATATATGGGAGCTATATCCAAATCCAAACCGATCTCGATAAAATTTGGCAAAGATATTTCTGAGCTGTATTTGATATATTTCCTTGAATATCGTTGTTACGGAGTGCATATTACGGTTGTGGGTAACAAATATAACAAATCGGATGAATAATATATATGGAAGCTATAGCTATATCTGAACCGATCCAAATTTGACATACTAGCTTCTAGACTCAATTCGGTCGTATGTGCCAAATTCCATCCCATTTTGACAAATATTAGACATTTGGTGCACAATAAAAGGGAAATCGGACGAAACTATATATGGGAGCTATATCCAAATCTGTACCGATCTCGATAACATTTAGCAGATGTATTTCTGAGCTGTATTTGATATAGTTCAACAGATATTGTTGTTACAGAGTGCATATTACGGCTGTGGAGGACAAAAATAACAAATCGGATGAACAATATATATTGGAGTTATAGCTATATCTGAACCAATTTCGATCAAATTTGGCATACTTATTTTCAGGCCTAATTTGGTTGTATGTGCAAAATTCCATACTATTCTGACTGATATTACACGTTTGGTGCACAATAAAAAACAAATCGGACGAAGATATATATGGGAGCTATATCTAAATTTTGACCGGTTATCTCCAGTTTCAATAGGGTTCGTCCTTGAGCCAAACAAATGATTTGTGCAAAATTTCATCTGGATAGGGCAATAACAGCGAACTGTACTTTGTTTACAAAAATACATGGACAGACGAAAGGACGGACGGATATGCATAAATCGACTCAGAATGTGATTCTATGCAGATCATCAAAAGGAACTATGGGTCTATCTCGTTACCTTTTGCCTGTTACAAACAAATGCACAAAGTCTATAAAAAGGCAGAAGTTCGCCTTTCGTGTATTTTGGATTTCCCGTGTAAGTTATTTTCAGCGTTTCGGTAGAATGGAAATGTTGGCATTTTTTCACCCAAAAGGAATGGCCCATTCTTCTATTGTTCCTGCGAGATTTCGTGTCCTTTGGTTTCTATTTGTGACCTTTATAACGGCTGCAAAATCAGTAACATGTTTTGTTGTTTGCCCATTTTAACCCCTAAATTTATTGCGAACATCTTTAAAAGCAATAGGCCTAGCCCTTCTGAGCCTTACCCTACCCTTGTGAAAATTTTCGTGAGGATCGGACGATAATTGTAATTGGTATATAATAAACCCAACCTGTATTGTAAGGTGCAAAAATATTGCAAAATGTACACCTTAATATTATAACTGAAATTGAAAAAATCGCAAGCGCTAAAAAATATGAAAAAAAAATTAACCAAATTCTACAATATCTGTATTAGCGTCATTATTGGCATCTTTTTATGCAATTATTTTTAGATAGGCTAGCATCCATTACGAACTTCAAATACAAAATTTTAAACAATTCCGGTAAATAATGTCGCTAAAAAATAATAGACCTGCACAGAAAATTTTCTTTCATAGGCTGTAGTATCCATTACGAACTTCAAATACAAAATTTTAAATAATTCCGGTAAATAATGTCGCTAAAATCATCAAAATACCGAATATCGGAGGGTACCGTTATATGGGGGCTATACGAAGACGTAGACCTGCACAGAAAATTGTTTTTCATAGGCTGTAGTATTCATTACGAACTTCAATTGCGAAATTTGAAATAGTTCCAGTAAATAATGTCGCTAAAATCATCAAAATACCGAATATCGCGGAGAACCGAAGACGAAGACTACGAAGACGAAGACCTACGGGGGGTACCGTTATATGGGGGCTTTTACAACAAGAGGACATTCTGAATTGACGAAATTTGTCAAAATCGGTCCAGCCATTCTTGAGATATAATCATTCTAGCTAACATCCCGTTCCTTTGTATTTACACATTGTATATTTTCGCTATATATCCGATATATTTACCATCGGCATCTATGTAACTTTCAGAATTAACCTGTTCATCTTTTTGTGATTTTACCGGGATTAATAATATTCCCGGTTTAATGGAAAATTTGACTTTTATTGAACACAAACGTTATGGTCTATTTCAACCACTAAACATTACCCGATGACTATCAAAATTGGAAGGCTTGTGCCCAACCCTAAGCTCTACCCCCTTGCTAACATCCGCTTCGATTGGTCTATAATTGCGACCTGTAGAGAAACTGCAAAATCAGGCAATTTTTCAGTTTTTGGTCAATTCAAATAGTCAAAATCAATAGGCTTCTATTCTGATCCTAGCCCGACATCCGTTCTAAATTTCGTGAATATCGGGACATAATTGCGACCTGTAGAGTGATTACAAATTAACATGGACAGACGGAGAGACGGACGGACAAACATAGCTAGATCGACTCAGCTCGGTGAGATAGAAAGATCCATATATCTTTCCTATGTGGGAAACCTATATTTCGAGGTGTTACATAATTTTCGGCCCAATCAAACTTATAATACCCCCAACACATAGTGTTGTAGGGTTTAAAAATTTCATGGTACCACTTAAAAATTTGAAATTTCTCAAATCACTTCTATTTATTTCGATTGAAAACACCTTGTTTGAAAATACCATAACATACCAACTTTATTTTCTTGCTTTTAACATATATTCTGATTAATGGTCGATAATTTGTAACTTCACAGCATCGACATTAAATCTCACTGTACTCACCTTGATTTTCAATATTGGCGTCATCATGAATATTTAAATTATTCAAACGTTTCACAACATCTTCGACATCTTCAACGGGTTGAACTGCACGGCGGGCATCCACTGTTAGAATTGCGAAGATGAGAACAAAAATAATTCCCCCAGACAATTGCCAAGCGAATGTTACATTGCGTCCGAAAAACATGTTAACGCCAAAAACACCACAACAAGACTGCAGCAGCCAGTCCCAAAACTGGCCGACCAGCATTAACAGAGAGAGCGTGCACTGCTTGCTGGCTGGCTGGCTGACTACCGGGCTGCGTCTGCTTGCTAAAGATCTTTTGGATAAAAACAAAAAAAACAATTCGATTGTGTTTTTTTTTTATATTTTATAAGATTGGGTACAACAAAAACAACACACAATAGTGTGGATGTATAAAAAGAAAGTGTTAAAAAAACTATAAAAAAACGAAAAAAGAACGTGATACAAATTAATTAACAATTTTGTTGGAGTGATGCTTTAGTGTTCCATATGTTATTTTTAACTTTTTTAAAATTTAGGTTATTTGTATAGTTTTCGATTATGGTGTTTGTGAATTGTTGGTAGGTTTTTCGACTTTTGCTCAAATTTTTTTCCACCTATAGATGCGGTATTGTTGGAGTTTTCAGTTATTATATGGAAAGTGCAATAACCCCTGTGCCACACAAAACATAATCACAGGAAAATCCAGGAAATTAAAAATCTTCACTTTTTTAAGCATGAATTCCTCAATATTTTAAAATGGTCATAACTCCTTAGGTATTGAGTTTTCAGCGTTTTTAGCTATTATTTGCGATCACTTTTTATGTACAAATTTCTCAACATTTTAAAATGGCCATAACTCTTTAAAATCAAAACTCCAGGAAATTAAAAAAAAAGTTAAAAAGTATCAGTCGGTTTTGCCGACAGATGTATACCCTCAGCCAATGTTTGATTATTTAAATATATTTTGACTTCAGTTATGACTATTCAAATTGTTGACCCTCTATGGTGTAAGTTCCTAAGGAATGGGCCAATATTGTCAATTTCGTATCAGACCTAAATAAATATGATATAAATATTGCGATGTGCCAGCTTTGGACTATATCGACAACTTACTTCATTTTGTATGAGACATGTGATAATTTTTAGAAAATGTTCAAATGTGTGTAACCAAATATAGTGGACCCAAGCATTCCATTTGTATACTTCATCTAATACAGATAAAAATATTGGTATGGACAAAATTTAAAATTTAAAGGAAAGGACATTTATATCCAATTTTATGCGAAGTCATAAATTCAATATTGAGAGAAATATTTAGATATAGCAAGTTATAAAGAATCGCCAACTTGTTTCGCAAGTTTAGACAGATAAAAGTATCGAAAATTGTGACCCTTTGTGGGTGAGATACCAGAAGGGGTTCATCTTCACAACAGATCTTGTGTTAGCAAATATCTTTGTGTGTGTAAAATTTGAAGGGAGTTAAATGCTAATTTCACTTTTTTGGCCGTTTTGTTTTTCTAAATTTTGAATCCTGTGTGGGGGACGTACCAGAAGAAATGGTTCGATCTCTACAATTTGTATAACAGATCTTGTGTTGATGGAAATACTGAGATGTGTCGAGTCTGAATGGAACCGGATGTTAATTTCGGGTTTTATGAGCTTCATGGATATTCAAAATATCGACCCTTTGTGGGTAAGGTACCAGAAGGGGTGGACCGATATATATTCTATCTTTGCAGCAGATCACGTTTTAAGAAAAATAATCATATGTGTGAAATAGGAAGATAACCGGATGCTTATTTTGGATTTTATGATTGTCGTCGTTGTTCAAAACTTAGATCCTTCGTGGGGGAGGTACCACAAGAAAAGGTCCGATCTCTATCATCTTTATAGCAGGCGTAGTGTTGATAGAAATATTGCGATGTGCCAAGTCTGAATGGAATCGGATGTTAATTTCGGGTCTTATGAGCTTCATGGGTATTCAAAATGTTGGCCCTTTGTGGGAGAGGTTCCTGAAGGAGGGGACCGATATATTCCATCTTCACAGCAAATCTTGTTTTAGCAGATGCGTGTTAATGTTAGTATGAAGCGAACTAGATGCTTATTTCGGATTTTATAATCGTTGTCGTTATTCAAAACTTTGACTCTTTGTGGGTGAAGTACCAGAAGGAATGCACCGATTGGGTTAATAAAAATATTGTGATTTGAATAATTTGAAGACAATCGGACTCTTACATCACATTTTATTAGAGTTATATTTATTCCAAATTTAGAACATTTGTGGTGGGAGGTACTTGATGGAGTGGACCGATGTTGTCCATTGTCGCACCTGACCTAGAACTAATGCAAATATTAGGATTTTTAGGGTTTTAGCAAAATCGATTTATCCTTTCTGTCTCTGTGCAGTAAAATATTTTCTATGAAAATTATGCCCTTTTGTGAGAGAGGTAAAATAAAGAGTGGACCGATTTTGGCCATCTTTGAACGCGATCTAAATTTGACCCTAATATTATGATGTACCAAATCATATACTTCCTTCGAGAGTTATCGTGCGCACCAGCCAGACAGACAGACGGACGGACATCTCTAGATCGACTCCAAATGCTCCGAAACAGATTTGATCCAAAGAGACCTAGGGTCTACATCCGTTATTTCGACCAGGCACGTTTTATTGAATGAAAGCAAAAATGTCGGAAATAGCATCAAATTTTAGAATAAGTTTAGATTTGTTCGAATTGGTCACCTTTGGCACGAATTATGGCCTTCAAACGGCCAATGAAATCGTCTCACGCTGCCCGAATGTTGCTCTGCTGTATTTTGGCCCATTCCCGGCGAAGCGCTTCCTTGAAGTGATCGACACTTTGGTATTTTTTAGTGCCAACCTTGCTTTCCAAAATACTCCAGACACAGTAGTCCAACGGATTAGTATTCGAAGATTTTGGTGGCCATTGTTCGCTGGAAATGAAGCGAGTAACCTCATTTTGTAACCATTATTGGGTGGAGCGCACAGAGTGCGATGTACTGAATCCTTTTGGAATGTCCAAGGTCTGCAGCCAAAATGTTTGCGTGCCCAAGGCTTTAATACACCCTCCAGAATTATTTCACGATAATGTTCAGCATTTATTCTGATGCCACGGTAGATTAATACGAGCGGAGAGCGACCATCGGCTGTTATGGCGGCCCACACCATCACCATGGCCGGCGCTTAAGTTCTGATGGCCAACCGAAGGTACACATTTTCACCTGACCTCTTTGGCATGTAAAAACGATCATTTTGTTTGTTTACAAACTGCTGGACAACGAATGTTTTCTCATCGGAGAAAACCAAATTCAGCAGTTCACCACTTTCGGCCAAGCGAAGCAACTCTTTAGCTCTTTTGAGTATATTTTCTTTCTGTTGCGGTGTAAGTTCTTGCAACTTTTTGGATTTTTTATTGGCCTTACCCCGAGCTCATTTGTCAATATTTGCCGAAGGGAATATTGCGATATGTTCAGCTCACAAGTCATTTTTCGGCCACTGCGACGAGGTTTTCGATCAAGTCGCTTTTTTTAATTTTCGAACCATTTCTGCTGATGTTGCTGTTTTCTTCCGTCCATTTCCTTGTCGTCGGGCTACGCTACCAGCATCACGGTAACGAGCAATGGTACGAGACACAAAAGATTTATTCACATTTAAATTCTGGAAGGCTCTAGCGATAGCGACTTGTGGTTTTCCAGTCAAATATTAAGAAATCACACTATCACGCTTGAATTCCATCACGAATAATTTTTTTTTCCGGAAAGTTCTCACCAAATTGCTTTTGTGCGCTTGTAAACTATATAATGAGCTGTCACTGGAATAATTTTAATAGTTGTCGGATAAGTGGCTTGGAAGTGACAGCAGTCTGAAGTTGGTTGCAGTTTTTTCATCTCACCCTGTATATTATCACTTTAACATGAGTATTTTCCCAGGATAGGTAAATGGTCTATGGAACCCTTAAGCATAACACCGACAAATTGTCTAAGATACAGTGTTTGAAGGAATAAATGATGCAATTTAAAACAAGCTGCGAATAATGATGTCAAATTCCGCATTGATTTACACTCAAATTAATGTTCAGTTTGAACGGTATTTTATCGGTTACTTCCGCATATAATATTTATGTGTTTGCTTATCATTATTTACTGTCGTTTTCTATTTATGCTACACATTGTCTCAATCTGTTTTGTTTTTATTCGTAACACATTGTTTTATTTGCTTTTAAGCGTTTAGAGATATAAAAAACAAATATTGAGAAAGGTCATGATCAGTAAACTATTTGAGTTGTATGAAGAAGATCAATAACATATTTGGGTTGTATGACATAAAACGAACGATACCGTCACCCACGCCACTCTGTGGTATCTCACAAGTCTATAATTCTTGCTTTAATTTTGAAATTTCAAATGCAGGAGTGGGAGTGAGTCAAATTATCTTCCAAAATGCTTTCGAATTTCGTACGTGTATTTAATTATATAAAAATTAATAAATATATTTATTGATATAGAATAAAAATATGATTTAAATCCAGCCGAACTTTCCAGAATCAGAATTTTTTACAAATGAATTCCATCCAACATTTCTTTTATACGTTTCCAAAATGAATCTTCTATTTTCGAATGCGTTTTATCATTGACTGCTGTCGAATTTGTTTCCGGCAGTGTTGTGGTATTGCTTCCAGGAGGCAAGGTGGTCGTATTCACTGGGGGAACCCAGGTGGTATTGCTCTCTGGGGGCAGTGTCGTGGTATTTACTGGAGGAACCCATGTGGTATTGCTCTCAGGAGGCACTGTGGTCGTATTCACTGGAGGAACCCAGGTGGTGTTACTCTCTGGAGGCAACGTTGTCGCATTTACTGGAGGAACCCAGGTGGTATTGGTCTCAGGAGGCAGGGCCGTAGTGTTCACAGTGGGAACCAAAGTGGTATTGCTCTCAGGAGGTAACGTTGTCGTATTTACTGGAGGAACCCAGGTGGTATTGCTCTCAGGAGGCAAGGTTGTAGTGTTTACTGGGGGAACCCAGGTTGTGTTACTCTCTGGTGGTAAAGTTGTGGTATTTACTGGGGGAACCCATGTGGTATTGCTCTCAGGAGGCAAGGTTGTTGAATTTACCGGGGGAACCCAGGTGGTATTGCTCTCAGGAGGCAACGTTGTCGTGTTCACTGGGGGAACCCAGGTGCTGTTACTCTCTGGGGGAAATGCTGTAGTATTCACTGGAGGAACCCATGTGGTATTACTCTCAGGAGGTAAGGTTGTTGAATTTACCGGCGGAACCCACGTGGTGTTACTCTCTGGAGGTAGAGTGGTAGTATTTACTGGAGGAACCCATGTAGTGTTATTCTCTGGTGGTAAAGTGGTGGTATTCACTGGGGGAGCCCAGGTGGTATTGCTCTCAGGAGGAAAGGTTGTAGTATTCCCTGGAGGAACCCAGGTGGTATTACTTTCAGGAGGCAAGGTTGTCGTATTCACTGGGGGAACCCATGTTGTGTTACTCTCTGGTGGTAAATTTGTGGTATTCACTGGGGGAACCCATGTGGTATTGCTCTCTGGGGGCAAGGTGGTCGTATTCACTGGCGGAGCCCAGGTGGTGTTACTCTCTGGGGGCAACGTTGTCGTATTTACTGGAGGAACCCAGGTGGTATTGCTCTCTGGGGGCAAAGTGGTCGTATTCACTGGCGGAACCCAGGTGGTATTGCTCTCAGGAGGCAAGGTTGTCGTATTCACTGGCGGAACCCATGTGGTATTGTTCTCAGGAGGCAAAGTAGTTGTATTTACCGGCGGAACCCATGTTGTGTTACTCTCTGGGGGCAAGGTTGTGGTATTTACTGGCGGAACCCATGTGGTGTTACTCTCTGGGGGCAACGTTGTCGTATTTACTGGAGGAACCCAGGTGGTATTGCTCTCTGGGGGCAAAGTTGTAGTGTTGACTGGAGGAACCCAAGTGGTATTGCTCTCAGGAGGTAACGTTGTAGAATTCACTGGAGGAACCCAGGTGGTATTGCTCTCTGGGGGCAAGGTGGTCGTATTCACTGGCGGAACCCATGTGGTATTATTCTCAGGAGGCAAAGTGGTAGTATTCACTGGAGGAACCCAGGTGGTATTATTCTCTGGGGGCAAGGTTGTGGTATTCACTGGAGGAACCCATGTGGTATTATTCTCTGGTGGTAAAGAGGTGGTATTAACTGGCGGAACCCATGTGGTATTACTTTCAGGAGGCAAGGTTGTAGTATTCACTGGAGGAACCCAGGTCGTATTGTTCTCAGGAGGCAAAGTGGTAGCATTCACTGGAGGAACCCATGTGGTGTTACTCTCTGGTGGTAAAGTGGTGGTATTCACTGGAGGAACCCAAGTGGTATTACTCTCAGGAGGCAAGGTTGTGGTGTTTACTGGAGGAACCCATGTTGTGTTACTCTCTGGAGGCAACGTTGTCGTATTTACAGGAGGAACCCAGGTGGTATTGCTCTCAGGAGGCAAGGTTGTCGTATTCACTGGAGGTACCCATGTGGTGTTACTCTCTGGGAGGATTGTTGTTGTATTTGCCTCTTCGCTGTGAATCGCTTCAAATTTCTTTGCTATGTCCTGCAGGAACTGTGGCGTTCTCCATGCCTCGGCAAGGCCCACACTTAGTAGACAAGCTACTATAATTGTTATGACTTTCATTTTAGTTGAGACGACCTCTCATTACTACACCTTTCCGCGACAGATGATGACAATCGACTATTTGCCAAAACACAGAGACAAGTCATTTTACTAACTTTTGGAGTTGTTGCAATCTTATCGCCCGATTTCTTGATATTCACACGTCTGTTCCCGGGGAACCAATTTTTTTTTTTTTTTTTTTTTTTTTTTGTTTTTTAATTCCTCTTGTTTTCAAATTTTTGTTCGTGGCTTATAATGGTATTTCCATTCCTGTTGTTCTTATCGCACCAACATTTTAACTTAATTTTTCATTTACCAAAAAGGTCTCGATAACAATTTCTCAAGAACTATATTTTAGCTAAAAGGCTTTTTTGGGTATTCGAAATGGTATTCATTTATTTTCTTATCACCTGCAACTAAATCGATTCGAAAAGCTTTTGTTTGGAAAATAATATTTCCAAGAATTCGCAAAATATATTTAAAATCCAGCATTGTTATGTGATTATTAATGATTTTCAAACATCACCTAACCAAGTGAAAAATCAAAAAATTCCAAGGAAAATAACAATTAGTGAAGCATACGCTAAGGCGTTACTACATTATGCGTAGTTATCACATTCTTAAAACAAATAAACAAGCCATGCAGACGTTGTTTCATCAAGCAATTGCTTCAATCTGATAAGCTGTTGTTGTCAATGGAAATTTCAAGAAAATATATTTTTTCCAATTTGTTATTGTTATTGTCATTGTTATTGTGTTCTTTGCATTTTACGATAAATATTCATATCTACTGTTGTAACCGATATCGTGGAAATAACATCAGAAATTGTCTAATGAAGTGTTTATTGTTTACAGATCTAACGGTATAATTAACTGGGTAATCGATAATGATGATGGTGAAATAGAATTCATGGCCATCTAAACTATTCGAACTTACAGCCTGTTTATGTATTTCGAAAGAAAATCACCATTCCTATGTGTATTTTTTCAAAATTATTTAAATGACAGGGCTATATCGGAGAATTGAAATCCCATTTGGAGTTTTGCTACTCGGACCTAATGCCATCACCTGCATTTGGAATTTTGTTAAACATTTATTAAAGAGACGTATATGGGGGCTATAAAAAAATGCGGACTGGCGTATATTTTGTACAATTGATTCTTCAAATCGGATGATTCATGTATATGGCAGCTATAGCTATATCTGAACCCATGTTCTCCAAATTTCATAAACTTGCTTCTAGACTGAATTCGGTCGGATGTACTAAATTTCAGGACTTTTGGACTGATATTGGCCAATTAGTGCACAATTAACCCGAAATCGATATATAGGGGATCTATATCCAAATCTGAACCGATCTTGATAAAATTTGACAGAGGTATTTTCGAGCAGTTTCTGATGTCCGGTACAAATATCATTCTTATGGAATGCATATTACCCACATGAGGGACTTAAAACCCCAAATCGGATAAAACATATATAAGGGAGATATAGCTATATCTGAATCTAACCGGAATTTGGATGGATGTGTCAAAACTCAGGTCATTCGGAATGATATTGGTCATTTGGTGTACAATTAACCCGAAATCGGTTGAAGATATATGTGGGAGCTATATATAAATTTGAATAGATTCTCATCAATTTCAATTGTGTTCGTTCTTGGGCAAATAAGTGTTGTGTGGAAAATTTCATCACAATCGGATAATAAATGCGACCTGCATTTTGTTCACAAGAATACATGGACAGACGGGCTGACTGACATGCATAAATCGACTCAGAAAGTGATTCTATGAAGATCCTCAAAACTAACTATGGGGCTATCTCGTTTTCTTCTCCATGTTACAAACAAATCTGTACAGTTGATTCTGCATGTGGCCCATAAACCTGTACTAAAATCTAATATTTTGTAGGGCACGTATGGTATTCTAAAATTTTGAGTGAGAGTCGTTGGTGTAGTACAGGATATATGGGTGAGATACAAAAAACTGCAACATAGTCAAATGCCATAATTTTTACATTTTTTTTTAAAAATTCTGAATGAAAGCGAAAAATTTCGGAAATAGCATCAAATTTTAGAAATGTTTAGAATTGTTCGAATTGGTCACCTTTGCCACGAATTATGGCCTTCAAACGGCCAGTGAAACCTTTACACGCTGCCCGAATGTTGCTCTGCGATATTTTGGCCCATTCCCGGCGAAGCGCTTGCTTGAGGTGATCGACACTTTGGTATTTTTTAGTGCCAACCTTGCTTTCCAAGATACTCCAGACACAATAGTCCAACGGATTGGTATCCGGAGATTTTGGAGGCTATTGTGTGCTGGAAATGAAGCGAGGAACCTCATTTTGTAACCATTCTTGGGTGGCGCGTGCTGAGTCTTGTTGGAATGTCCAAGGTCTGCGGCCAAAATGTTTGTGTGCCCAAGGCTTTAATACACCCTCCACAATATTTTCGCGATAATATTCGGCATTTATTCTGATGCCACGGTCGATTAATACGAGCGGAGAGCGACCATCGGCTGTTATGGCAGCCCACACCATCACCATGGCCGGCGCTTGAGTTCTGGTGGCCAACCGAAGGTGCACATTTTCAACTGACCTCTTTGGCAAGTAAACACGATCATTTTGTTTGTTTACAAACTGCTGGACAACGAATGTTTTCTCATCGGAGAAAGCCAAATTCGGCAGTTCACCACTTTCGGCCAAGCAAAGCAACTCTTTAGTTCTTTTGAGTCTATTTTCTTTCTGTTGCGGTGTAAGTTCTTTTAGAAATTTCAATGGCTTTACACCGAGCTCATTTTTCAATATTTGCCGAATGGAATATTGCGATATGTTCAGCTCACGAGCCATTTTTCGGCCACTGCGACGCGGGTTCCGATCAAGTCTCTTCTTTACTTTTCGAGCCATTTCTGCTGATGTTGCTGTTCTCTTTCGTTCACTTCCTTGACGTTGGGCTACGCTACCAGTATCACGGTAACGAGCGACGGTACGAGACACAAAAGATTTATTCACATTTAAATGCTGGAGTGCTCTAACGATAGCCACTTTTGGTTTCCATTGTGATTCTTTGAGGGTTAGGTACCAAAAGGGGTTCGCAGATATATATCATCTTCACAACAGTTCTTGTGTTAGTAGTAGCCAAGTCTGAATGAAATCGGATGTTAATTTCGCGTTTTATGAGCTTCATTGATATTCAAAATTTTTACCCTTTGTGGGGGAGGTACCAAAAGGAGTGGGCCAATATATTCCCTCTTCAAACCAGGCTTTGGGTTAATAAAAATATTGTTATGTATGTAATTTGAAGATAACCGGTTGCCTTTGTCGGTTTTTATGATAGTTTTGGTTATTCAAAACTTTGACCCTTTGTGGGAAAGGTACCAGAAGGAATTGTCCGATCTCTAGCGTCTTCAGAACAGATCTTGTGTTTATGGAAATTTTGAGATGTGCCAAGTGTGAATGAAATCGGGTGTTAATTTCGTGTTTTATAAGCTACATGAATATTCAAAATGTTAACCCTTTGTGTGGGAGGTATGGGAAGGAGTGGGCCGATACTTTCCATCACACCAGACCTTGGGTTAATAAAAATATTGTGATGTTTTTAATTTGAACACAATCGGATACTTGCATCACATTTTACAAGAGTTGTTATTATTCAAAGTATTGACCCTTTGTGGGGGAGGTACTTGATGGTGTGGACCGATGTGGTCCATTTTCGCCCCTGACTTATCACTGATGCAAATATTAGGACTCGCAAAGTTGGAGCAAATTCGGATTATTCTTTCTCTTTCTGCCCAGTTGATTATTTTTACTCAAATGTTTTATGTCTGCAGGACTTTTGGTATTGAAAAAGGAGCAAGTAGGTCCACGTTTTGGTATAGGCCCCACGTAATGGTACCTCCCTATTTTCGGTATTTTGGTGATTTAAGTGACCTTATTCACCGGAATTGCTTCAAATTTGGTGTATGAAGTTCGTAATGGATATTACAGCCTATGTCCGAAAATTGTCTGTGCAGGTCTACGTCTTCGTATAGCCCCCATATAACGGTACATCCCGATATTCTGTATTTTTATGATTTCGATGACATTATTCACTGGAATTGTTTCAAATTTGGTATTTGAACTTCGTAATGGATACTACAGCCTATGATAGAAAATTGATTTTGTAGGTCCACGTCTTCGTATAGCCCCCATATAACGGTACCTTCCGATATTCGGTATTTTGATGATTTTAGCTACATTATTTACCGGAATTATTTCAAATTTCGCATTTGAAGTTCGTAATGCATACTACAGCCTATGACAGAAAATTGTCTGTGCAGGTCCTCGTTTTGGTACAGCTCCCTTTTATTCGGAATTCTGATGATTTTAGCTACATTAATCACCGATTTTTTTTTGCAAGTCTAGCATTTGAATATTGTAATGGCTGGTGACAAAAGTTGCCTATTCAGGTCCATGTCGTCGTATAGACCCCAATATAACGGCTACATTCGGTATTTTTAATATTTTAACAAAATGATTAACGGATTTTATTTTATTTATTTATTTATTTATTTTTTTTTTTTTTTTTGTTTTTGGAAAATTGCCAAATTTCAGTAGTAAGGTCTCTGTTGTTGTCTGTGTTTAAGATATGGAGGTGGTTTTGGAAATGCGTCCTGCATTTGTACGAAAACCACTAACTGACAAAAATTTGGTATTGGGTGAAGGAATAAGGCTGGAATCCCGAAATTTGTTATTAAGGGCTCTGTTGTTGTCTTTGGTTAAGACATGGAGGTGGTTATGGAAATGTGTCCTGCATTTGTACGAAAGCTACTAAATGATACTAAATTTGGTAATGGGTAAAGGAATAGGGCTGGAATCCAGAAATTTGTTATTTAGGTCTCTGTTGGCGTCTGTGGTTAAGATATGGAGATGGTTTTGGAAATGCGTCCTGCATTTGTACGAAAACCACTAACTGACAAAAATTTGGTATTGGGTGAAGGAATAAGGCTGGAATCCCGAAATTTGTTATTAAGGGCTCTGTTGTTGTCTTTGGTTAAGACATGGAGGTGGTTATGGAAATGTGTCCTATATTTGTACGAACGCTAATTAATGATACTAAATTTGGGAATGGATAAAGGAATAGGGCTGGAATCCCGAAATTTGTTATTTAGGTCTCTGTTGGTGTCTGTGGTTAAGATATGGAGGTGGTTTTGGAAATGCGTTCTATATATGTACAAAAACTACTAACTGACACTAAATTTGGTATTGGGAGATAGAGGGTATTCAAAGTTCGGCCACAGTTCAGCAAATTGTTCTAATTTTTGCTTAGGCGTCGAACCAAAAAAGATGGTTGTACCATAAGCTCCATGCTCATGAACATTCTCCCCGGTGAAAACAGTGACACCTCCCAACAGTAGACAGTGACGGTTGACCAAAATTTGTCCATTGTAAGGAGTTTCCGCGAACCTCCTTTAATTACATTTTGTTAAACCAATAAATAACTAAAAAAATATTTTTTTTATTTAACCTCCCTTTGTCATGGACTTCACTGTCCACTGTTGGAAGCCTTCACTGTATTCTTATTTTTAATATATGCCTTACTGATAATAGAAACCCCTTTCATATATCAATCTAATCTCCAAGTAGTGCTTAACATAGATAGTATTATGTCTCGAAAAGTAATTATATTCAGCTAATCGCCAATAATACAAAAATGTCGAAAATAGCAGATGTTAAGTCTATGCGTTGGTCATATAACAGCCGCAAACTGGTAAACAGATAACGAACAGCACCCGTCAGGTGTGGTCAAAATATTTATGATTCCAATACTTGAAAAATCACAGCACATGCTATTTGAAAGGCCATAAAACTGTCCGATAAGTTCTAAAGGTAGAAGGCAACGACTTGATGAAGAAAATTAAAAAAAAGAGAACATCACGTGCCAAGAGATTTCCTGACACTGCTGTCGATTTGTTGAAGGGAAAGTTTTATGGCTAGCAATAAATAATTAAATATCTTTTTTTAGCTCAAATCTGATAATAACAATTTCATTTATTGTTGATGAAAATTTTATAACAAAAATTAAATTCCACCAGTGCTGCCAGATTTATTCGCTAACACCCAAAACACCCAAAGTTTCCAAATCGTCCAGCGGCAAATGTTTGACAACCTTGATGAAATCTGGCACTGAACAGGCATAGGAATAACCCTTGATCAAATCATCCTTTTTCCAATTGATCCAATCGATGTAATCACCAATATCTTCACAAATGACATACTCCTGCATAATCTGTTCCAGCGACGCGTGAGGATTATTGACACCAATCAGAACAATACCCTTGCGGCTGGCACGATCAATCACAATGCGGAAATAGATTTTGGGTACAGGGATCAAACCATTGTTGTTTTCATCGAAAGCCAAATACAATTCCCGTTGTTCGCCATTGACATCCGGCAAAGTGGCAACACCCCAGATGCCGGTATAACAATCCACAGTCAATTGTTGATCGACAACATATTTCCTTACCCCATCCTCAACGCGTTCCCAGTTTCCAGCATTAAAGGCCTGCCATTGGGGAGCGGCATTGACAAAGTAAAAGGTTGCCCTCTGGGGAGAACCAAAAATGAAATCCACTTTGGCCGCCATGTGGCCGCGGGCCAAATAAATATTGGAACCCTCAAAATACGGCGAGGCATCCATGCCCAAAATATTGCTAATGGTTTGGTTCTGTTGGACCTGAGTATAAAGTTGATCGACATTTTTGCCAGCATAGAAGTCGCCTGGTTTAAAACTGGGACGATTGACCGAACGCTGATAGCCATTGCTGGAAGGGGTCAACACATGATGGACATAACGTGTGACTTCATTGATCTCATCATGGCAAATATCCATGGTTTTCAGAAAGCCCTCACTGACATCAAATCCCACCTCCAAGAGATCGGTGCCGCCATTACAACTGCGTCCAGTCCTGCGTGCGGTATAGACAGGCCAGGCACTGCAACTGAAATCGCTGAAATTGTATTTCTGGCCTTCCACCAAATAGGTGAAGCCACCCAGGCACTGAGCCGACAACTTCACCTGATTTGTAAAGGGAGCAACAAACGACTTGGAGCAGTACATATCAATCGCATCGCCGGATTTCAATTCCACCACACCACTGCTGTTGGGTTCCAGCCATTCAAGTGTACCGAAATTGGCAAATAAAGGAGCTGGATCCTTCAAATCTCCGGTGACACGGAATGAACAGCCCTCATCAGCCACATCTGGATCTTGGGTAATACCCAAAATTCCAGATGTTTCCAAATCCTCCAAGGGCAAATGTTTAACCACCTTAATGAAATCAGGCACCGAACAGGCATAAGAATAACCCTTATACAAATCCTCCTTGGCCCATTGAATCCAATCGATCTTATCACCAATATCTTCACAGATCAAATATTCCTCCTTGATTTGCTGCAGCGAGGCATGGGGATTATTAACACCAATCAGGACAATACCTTTGCGCGTGGCACGATCAATAACCACACGGAAGTAGATTTTCGGTACGGGGATCAAACCATTATTGTTTTCATCAAAAGCCAAATACAACTCCTGTTGGGTGCCATTCACATCGGGCAAGGTCGATACTCCCCAGATGCCAGTGTAGCAGTCAACGGTTAAATTTTCCTTGGCCACATATTTGCGGACACCATCCTCAACCCTTTCCCAGTTTCCACCATTGAAAGCCTGCCACTGGGGGCCCACATTGACAAAGAAGAAGGTGGCCTTTTGGGGAGCTCCAAAAATGAAATCTGTCTTAGCAGCCATGTGTCCTCGGGCCATATAGATGTCAATGGAATCATTGAAGTACGGCGAGGCATCCATGCCCAAAATTTTACTGATGGTTATGTTCTGTTGCACTTTGGTATACAGGTTATCCACATTCTTTCCCTTGTAAAAGTCACCCTCAATGAAACGTGGCCTAGCCACCGATCTCTGATATGAGGCACTGGATGGGTTCAAGACATGGTGGACATAACGGGTAACTTCATTCACTTCATCGTGACAAATATCCATGGTCTGTAGGAAACCATCACTGACCTCAAAACCAACCTCCAAAAGATCCGTACCACCACTGCAATTGCGTCCAGTTCGGCGTGCGGTATATATCGGCCAATCTGTGCAGCTAAAATCGCTGAAGTTATATTTTTGGCCTCCAACCAGATAAGTGAAGCCACTGTGACATTCCGCCGAAACTTTGGTCCTATTTTCAAAAGCACCCACAAATGACTCCGAACAATACATATCCAATGACTCTCCAGATTTTAATTCCACCACACCACTGGGATTGGGCACAACCCATTGAAGATTTCCCGCATGGTTAAAGAGTGGAGCTGGGTCCTTTAAATCTCCTGTGACCCGGAATGAGCAGCCCTCGTCTCCTTTATTTTCCTCAATTCCCAGAATTCCTGATGTTTCCAAATCCTCCAAGGGCAAATTTTTGACAACCTTAATGAAATCAGGCACTGAACAGGCATAGGAGTAGCCTTTATACAAATCCTCCTTGGCCCATTGAATCCAATCGATTTTATCTCCAATATCTTCACAGATCACATATTCCTCCTTGATTTGCTGCAGCGTGGCATGGGGATTATTAACACCAATCAGGACAATACCCTTGCGCGTAGCACGATCAATAACCACACGGAAGTAGATTTTGGGTACGGGAATCAATCCATTGTTGTTTTCATCAAACGCCAAATACAACTCCTGTTGGGCGCCATTCACATCGGGCAAGGTCGATACTCCCCAGATGCCAGTGTAGCAATCGACGGTTAAATTTTCCTTGGCCACATATTTGCGGACACCATCCTCAACCCTTTCCCAGTTGCCACCATTGAAGGCCTGCCATTGAGGGCCGACATTGACAAAGAAGAAGGTGGCCTTTTGGGGAGCTCCAAAAATGAAATCCGTCTTGGCAGCCATATGTCCTCGGGCCATATAGATGTCAATGGAATCATTGAAGTACGGTGAAGCATCCATACCCAAAATTTTGCTAATGGTTATGTTTTGTTGCACCTTGGTATACAGGTTATCCACATTCTTACCTTTGTAAAAGTCACCCTCAATAAAACGTGGCCTAGCCACAGATCTCTGATATGAGGCACTGGATGGATTCAAGACATGATGGACATAACGGGTAACTTCATTGACTTCATCGTGACAAATATCCATGGTCTGTAGGAAACCATCACTGACCTCAAAGCCAACCTCCAATAGATCCGTACCACCATTGCAATTGCGTCCAGTTCTACGTGCTGTGTAAACTGGCCACTCTGTGCAGCTGAAATCGCTGAAGTTGAACTTTTGACCACCAACCAGATAAGTGAAGCCACTCTGGCATTCGGCAGAGACTTTGGTCCTATTTTCAAAGGCACCCACAAATGATTCCGAACAATACATATCCAATGACTCTCCAGATTTTAATTCCACCACACCACTGGGATTGGGCACAACCCATTGAAGATTTCCCGCATGGCTAAAGAGTGGAGCTGGATCCTTCAAATCTCCGGTGACACGGAAAGAGCAGCCCTCATCTCCTTTATCTTCCTCAATTCCCAGAATTCCTGATGTTTCCAAATCCTCCAAGGGCAAATGTTTGACAACCTTAATAAAATCAGGCACCGAACAGGCATAGGAGTAACCCTTATACAAATCCTCCTTGGCCCATTGAATCCAATCGATCTTATCACCGATATCTTCACAGATCAAATATTCCTCCTTGATTTGTTCCAGCGAGGCATGGGGATTATTAACACCAATCAGGACAATACCTTTACGTGTAGCACGATCAATTACCACACGGAAGTAGATTTTAGGTACTGGGATCAAGCCATTATTGTTTTCATCAAAAGCCAAATACAACTCCTGTTGGGTGCCATTCACATCGGGCAAGGTCGATACTCCCCAGATACCAGTGTAGCAATCAACGGTTAAATTTTCCTTGGCCACATATTTCCTCACACCATCCTCAACTCTTTCCCAGTTGCCACCATTGAAAGCCTGCCACTGGGGGCCCACATTGACAAAGAAGAAGGTGGCCCTTTGGGGAGAACCAAAAATGAAATCCGTCTTGGCAGCCATATGACCACGGGCCATATAGATATCAATGGAATCATTGAAGTACGGCGAGGCATCCATACCCAAAATTTTACTTATCGTAATATTCTGTTGGACCTTGGTATACAGATTATCCACATTCTTGCCTTTGTAAAAGTCACCCTCTATAAAACGTGGTCTAGCCACAGATCTCTGATATGAGGCACTGGATGGATTCAAGACATGGTGGACATAACGGGTAACTTCATTCACTTCATCGTGGCAAATATCCATGGTTTGCAGGAAACCATCACTGACCTCAAATCCCACCTCCAAAAGATCCGTACCACCACTGCAAGTGCGTCCAGTCCGGCGTGCGGTATATATCGGCCAATCCGTACAACTAAAATTGTTAAATGGACGTATAATACCATCCACCAAAAAGTACAGGCCCTGCAGACATTGAGCAGTAATTTTCGTCACATTTTCATAGGGACCCACAAACGATTCACTGCAGTACATATCAATGTAATCTCCATTGCGGATTTTCACAATTCCCTCAGGATTTGGTACAAGCCATTCCAGGGCACCACTCTTCGAAAATAGGGGAGCTGGATCATTTAAGTCTCCGCTAACACGAAATGAGCAATCACCATAAACCACAACTCCTCCGTACTCGGGGCCAGGACCCTCTGTTACAGGAGGGCTGGAAGTTGTATTCGCCACAGGGGGTTTAGCAGTTGTGGTGCTATTGTTTGATCCTGGACCCTCAGTGGTCCAAGGATTCTGGGTGGTATTACCAGGAGCCTCCGTTGTTAGGGTGGTGTAAACTGGTGGGATGCCTGTAGTGGTTGTTGTTAAATCAGGACCCTCCGACACATAGTTATTCTCCCGTTTTTGAATTATTCCCGCCTGAACCACCGCACTCAGGCACAGTAGACTAGCTACCCAAAATGTTAAAGTTTTCATTACTTCGCAGTTTTTCTTCGGTTATTTTTTTCTCTCTCTGTCTTTCAAATTTCTTTAACTTTCGCCACCTATAGCGGCCAAAAGTTGGCACTTAACTAATTTCTTCAAATGTCCCCAACGCCCATTATAATCAGGCTTTTGCAAATATTTTTAATATTTAATCAAAAAGTGTTATTTTTTTATAGATTTCTAATATCAGTTCATCGCTGAGTGATTTAGAGCATCCTGATTAGATCGGCGGTCATATACCACCAAAGTCTTTTGAGGCAACATGCCGTGATTTTTGGTTTTGTTTGCGTTCGTACATTCGCTTTGGTACGTAATTTGTGTCACAATTTGTGGCGATAATCAACCCCTTACTTACAATGTCAGCGCTATAAATTAATGACGAGTTCGATAAGTTTTAGCAGTGGCTAGTTATATTTTGAGAAATTCATGAAATATGGGAAAAGTGTCATACAGCGGAGTTTTTTTGCACCTCAGATTGTAATGGGTTTCAATCTTAGATCGTCAATAAAGATGGTATGCCATTTAGATATTTTTATACCCTCCACCTTGGAAAGGAGGGTATATTAACTTTGTCATTCCGTTTGTAACATGTCCAAATATTCGTCGTAGGTCCGATAAAGTATATATATATTCATAATCAGGATAAAATTCTGAGTCGATTTAACGATGTCCGTCTGTCTGCCTGTCTGTCCGTCTGTCTGTTCTTCTGTTGAAATCACGAAACAGGCCACATTATTTGACGTAGAGCGTCAAAATTTAGCAGAATAATTTGTATTGTGTCTAGGATAGTTGGTATCGAATATGACATATATCGGTCCACGTTTTGGTATAGTCCCCATATAACGGAACCTCCCGATATTCGATATTTTGATGATTTTTGACACATTTTTCACGGATTTGTCTAAAAATTGGTATTTGTAGGTCATAATGGATTCCAGCTTCGGTGGCGAAACGTTGTATGTATATGTCCACGTTTTGGTATAGCCCCATATAACAGTACCTCCCGATATTCGGTATTTTGATGATTTTTGCCGCATTTTTTCATGGATTTGTCTAAAAATTAGTATTTGTTGATCATAATAGGTTCTAGCTCCGGTGGAGAAACATTGCATGTATAAGTCCACGTTTTGGTATAGCCCCCATATAACGGTACCTCCCGATATTCGCTATTTTTAATGATTTTTGCCACATTTTTTCACGGATTTGTCTGAGAATTGGTATTTGTAGGTCATAATGGGTCCTAGTTCGTGTGGCGAAAGATGGCATGTATTGGTCCCATTTTTGGTATAGCCTCCATATAAATGTACCTCTCGATATTCGGTATTTTGATGATTTTTGCCACATTTTTTCATGGATTTGTCTAAAAATTAGTATTTGTTGGTCATAGTGGGTTCTAGCTCCGGTGGCGAAACATTTCATGTATTAGTCCAAGTTTTGGTATAGCCCCCAATATAACGGTATCTTCCAATATTCGGTACTTTGATGATTTTTGCCACATTTTTTCACGGATTTGTCTAAAAATTGGAATTAGTTGGTCATAATGGGTCCTAGTTCGTGAGGCGAAACATTGTATGTATAAGTCCACGTTGTGGTATAGTCCCCATATAACGGTACCTCCCGATATTCGGTATTTTTAATGATTTTTGCCACATTTTTTCACGGATTTGTCTGAGAATTGGTATTTGTAGGTCATAATGGGTCCTAGTTCGTGTGGCGAAAGATGGCATGTATTGGTCCCCTTTTTGGTATAGCCCCCATATAACGGTAACTCCCGATATTCGGTATTTTGATGATTTCTGCCGCATTTTTTCATGGATTTTTCTAAAAATTAGTATTTGTTGGTCATAATGGGTCCTAGTTCGTGTGACGAAACATTGTATGTATAGGTCCACGCTTTGGTATATATAACGGTATCTCTCAATATTCCGTATTTTGATGGTTTTTGACACATTTTTTCACGGATTTGTCTAAAAATTGGAATTAGTTGGTCATAATAGGTTCTAGCTCCGTTGTCGAATCATTGTATGTATAGGTTCACGTTTTTGTATAGCCCCATATAGCGGTACCTCCCGATTTTCGGTATGTTGATGATTTTTGCCACATTTTCCCACGAATATGTCTAAAAATTGGTATTTGTGGGTCATAATTGGTTCTAATATTTCCATTACCCTACGGTGGAGGGTATTAAAAGTTCGGCCCGGCCGAACTTAATGTTTTTTACTTGTTAAAAACTCACTGCTCTTCTCTATGAAGACTCGAGACCCATAGCTCGTCTATTCAGATTCCTTGGACCTCCTGGTCATCTACATTGACGCTCAATCCTTATGGACTCTCTCTCTCTCTTGTCGTTCATCTATATATTTTAATAAAAGAGTAAAGTAATTGACTGACTGACATAACGATTCATCAAGGCCAAAAGAAACAGCTGAAGCAAGAGTCTTAAAATTGTATGTTTGGGTCACTCTTGATCCGAAGACGTCAAATAAGGCGGGGTTTTTGGAAATTCTTATTAGAAGGGTACGAAAAGGTAACTAAAAGGTACAAAAATTATGTACCCTTTGTATTTGAGGAAGCAGTAGAACTAGAACTCTTAAATTTGGAATGAAAGTCGCTGATGAAGCGTATGAAGGATGTACCAAAGGGTTTTTAGAAATTCCCACTAAAGGTGTACTAAAACTACTAAATTGTACTACATTTGCTACAATTTCGTATTATGTGAACGGTTTGAGCTAAAAACTTGAAATTTTTAATGGGAATCAAGTTTGAGGAGTAGAGTCGCTATAAGGAGGTAGTTTTAGAAATGAGTACTCATATACACGAAAAGTACTTAACGGTACAAAATTTGGTACAATTTGAATTTTGAGGAACGGATGGTGCTGAAATGCAGAAATTAGTACTTATTCCAAATTTGTAAATTTGCACGAAAAGTGCAAAATAGTATTAAATTTGGTACAATTTCAGTTTGGGTGAACCGATAGAGCTGGAATACTGAAATGTTCAAATAAGGTTAAAATGATATAAAGGAAGTTTTGGAAATTCGTACTTTAGTGTACTAAACAGTACTAAATTTGATACTATTTAAATTTGTATCCCGAAATTTGGAAATAAGATTAATGTTGCATTGGATATAGAGGTAGTTTTGGAAATTTTTACTAATACGTACTTAAATGTACTACATTTGGTACAATTTACATTTGGACGAACCGATATGGATGGAATCTTGAAAATTTAAATCAAAATTACTGTTGAAGTGTAGAATTGGGATATGGAGTTTTTTTTCGAAATTTGGGCTTTTGTGTACTAAAAGGTACTTAATTTGAAACAATTTAAATTTTGGGAGAACCGGTAGAGTTGAAGTCATGAATTTGTGAATAAGATTCCAATTAGATTAAATGATGTTTGTAGTTAGGAAACTTTGGTACAATTTAACATTTGGGAGAAACGGTAGAGTTGGAATCCTAAAATTTGGAAACAAGATTGCTATTGCACTGTTGGATTGGGTTATGTAGGAAGTTTTGGAAATTTGTTCTTACGTGTACCTAAAGGTACTAAAATCAGTACAATTTTAATTTTTGAGAGAAGCGGAATAGGATTCCAATTAGATTAAATGATGTTGGCAGTTAGGAAACTTTGGTACAATTTAACATTTGGGAGAAACGACAGATTTAGAATCCTGAATTTGGAAATAAGATTGCTATTACATTGTAGGATTGGGGTATGTAGGAAGTTTTGGAAACTCATACTTTTGTGTACTAAATGGTACTTAATTTGATACAATTTGGATTTGTGTGAACCGATAGAGCTGGTATCCAGAAATTTGAAATTAAGATTACTGTTAGAGCGTAGGATTGGTATATGGAGGTAGTTTTCGAAATTTGTTACTTTTGGAAATTCGTACTTAAATGAACTAAATTTGGTACAATTTCGATTTAGGTGAACCGACAGCGTTGGAATCCTCGAATTTGCAGTGTAGGAAAGGCATATGGAGGTGTAGTTTTTGAATTACGTACTTATGTGTACGAAATGGTACTAAATTTGGTACAATTTAAATTTTGGAAAACCGGTAGAGTTGGAATCCTGAAATTTTGTAAATAAGATTACTGCTGGAGTGTAGAATTGGGATATGGAGGTATTTTTCGAAATTTGTAATTATGTGTACTAAATAGTACGAAATTTAGTGCCAATTGGATTTGGGCGAACTGATAGACCTGGAATTCTGACCTTGGGTAATGAGATTTCTATGGTATTGTATGATTGAGTTATTGGGTGTCGTAATTCGTTCTTATGCGTACTAATTTTGGTACAATTTGAATTTGTGTGTACTTATAGAACTGGAATCACAAAATTTGGTACTGAGATCTCTCTTGGTGTCTGTGGTTACGATATGGAGGTAGTTTTGAAAATGTGTACTATGATTGTTCGAAAAGTGCTAAGTTGTACTAAATTGGCTATTGGGTGAAGGGATAGAGCTGGAATCCCGAAATTTGATATTGAGGACCATGTTGGTTTCTGTTGTTTTGATATGAGGGTGCTTTTGAATTGTGTACTATAATTGATCGAAAAGTAGTATATATACTATAGTACTATATTTGTATTGGGTGAAGGTGTGGAATCCTAAAATTTAAAATTGGGGTTATTGTGGGAGTGTAGGTTTAGGTCATGTAGGCTAAGCTTCGGAGATTCGTTATTATGTGTACTAAATGGCCCTAAATTTGAAACAATTTGGATTTGGGTGAACCGATAGGGCTAGAAGCCTGAAATTAGGAAATACGATTTCTATGGGATTGTATGATGTAGATTGTTATGGAAATTCGTACTTATGTGTACTAAATTTGATACTCGAAATTTTATATTAATGTCACTCTTGGTGTCTGTGTATAATTGTTCGAAAAGTACTAAGTTGTACTAAATTGGGTATTGGGTGAAAGGATAGAGTTGAAATTTGATATTGAGGTCTCTGTTGGAATCTGGTACCGAGATCTAGTGGAGGTTTCACAAATGTGTACTATAATTGTTCGAAAAGTGATGATGGTTCTAATCTGGTTCACTGTTGGTGTCTAGAATAGAAATATGTAGATTATTTTGGATATACCTCCTAAATGTTATTAAATTTGGAATTGGGAGAAGGGAAAGACCTGAAATTCTGAAATTTGTTATTGAGGTCAATGTTGGTTTCTAGGACTTACATATGGAGATGTTGAAATAGTTTTGGGCAGAAAATTCGGAAGTGAACCCATTGGCCTAATGGTTTTACAAATAAACTCCTGGGTAAACTTCGAAAGGAATGATTTTTAAGATTTTTCAGTGTAAATGTTAAAAATTTTCCTATTATTCCTTTCGAAAAAGAAAAAACTTGAAGAATATACAAAACCTTGAAAGTCTGAAAAATTGGTAGAATGTATGAAGTTTTAATTTAAAAAAATTTTAAACTGAACAAATTGTGCATTTGGAGTACAAAAATGGACTAACACGAACTGTTGGAATGAATTTACGAATAGAGACTGCCTCGCCCCCCCCCCTGCCTCTCGCTTCAGTTCGTCTATTTAAAATCATTACTCCCCATCTGCTCTTTTTGAGAAACTCCAGCTTATCTAGAGATTCTCCGGCTATTTGTATGTGTTTTTCTGTTGTCCAGTGTAATTGTCTTACAATCTACGTCATATGTGACTACGTCAAAATTCTCTCTATTGATTATTAGTAATTTTTTTAATTTCCAATGAGATTTCGTTTTATCAACAATAACCAATCTTTTAATACCCTACACATTTCATTGTCCAATGGCAGTTATTCGAATGAAATAATGACCACTTGAAATTGATAAAAAAAAACAACAACAAAAATATGTTGAGGAATAAGAAATGTGTAGTTATCATATGAATTTAAAAACAAAATCCCCGAATTATTATAAAAGTTAGAAAATTAAATATATTTAATATTCAATGCAATATCTTGAATATGACCTTGTATTATCATGAAATCAGAAAGTATTTCTAAATATATATAAAAATATAATATTGTCATATGGGGTTCTAGAAAGTTTTTTCAGCTGTTTAGCTGGCAAAGCTAAAATGTTTAGTAAAATTCGTACACATTCTTCAAAAATTGTACTAAAAATGTACGAAATTTAAAGAGATAGAATTCGAATTTATAAATTTATAAATTAGGTCAATTCTGGTTAATGGATGATGAACTGCAGGGCGAAGGGATATTTGTACCAAAAAAGTATTAGCTTAGAAGCTATGGATTAAATAATAATATTTACAAATAAAGCTATTTTTAGTTACATTTTAAAAGAGTTATAATTATACAAAATTGTGACCCTTTGAGGGGGTACTTGATGGAGTGGAACTATATTGCCAATTTTCATACTTGACCTAGCACTGATGCAAATATTAGATTTTCCAAAGTTGGAGCAAAATCGGAGTATCCGATTCCTCTTCCTGAGCTGCAAAATATATTTTTGGAAATTTCGACCTTTTGCGGGGGAGGTACCAGGAGTGGACCGATATTGCCCATCTGCGAACTCTATCTAAGTCTGATAATAAAATTACGATGTCCCAAGTTTGGGCCAAATAGGATACTCCCTTCGAGAGTTCTCGTGCGCACCAGCCAAACAGACGGGCGGACGGACATCGCTAGATCGACTTCAAATGTCCTGAAGCGGATTTGGTCTAAAGAGAGATACCTAGGGACATTGGGATATAAGGTAGTTTTGGAGATTTTTACTTATGCGTACTCAAATGTACTAAATTTGGTACAATTTACATTTTGGGAGAACTGGCAGAGTTGGAATCCTAAATTTGGAAATAAAATGAAAATGTTCAAAAATTTTCAGTTCGAATCTAAAGCCAGCAAGAGAATTGGAATTTTGTGTGTCCGGGTTAAAATTAAAAACGTTTTTGGTAATTCATACTTTAAGAGTACGAACTGTACCTATAGTTACTACATTGTTATTGATCGCGTTGAAAGAGCTCGAACTTTGAGGTTATGCAGGAGGCTCATTATTGGTAAAAAAGAGTGAGATATAGCAACGTTTTGTTGAAAAGACTTAAAACTTTGAAGTTTTGTGTGAAAGTCGTTATTGCAGGGAAGGAATGAGATAAGGCGGATTTTTTTGGAAATTCGTACATTAAAGATAAACCAAGTACAAAAACATTAAGTTCGACCAGGACCAGGCACCATAATTATCAAAATACCGAATATCTGTGGATACCATTAAATGTGCGCTTTAGAAAAACGTTAGGCTAGATATTAAATACTGTGCCACCGCAACTAGAACCCATTACCAATTATCAAATTTTTAGCAAATCCGTGGAAAAATCTGGCAAAAATCATTAAAATATCTAATATCGGGAGGTACCGTTGTATGAGGGCTATACGAAGACGTGGACCTGCACAAACAATTTTCTATCATAGACTGTAGTATCCATTGCGAACTTCAAAAACCCAATTTGAAACATTTCCGGTGAATAATAGCGCTTAAATCACCAAAATACCCCATTATATGGGGGCTATACCAAAACGTAAACCTACATGGCCCATTTTCAATACCAAAAGCAGATATAATATAAATTTGAGTAAAATTTAATCAAACTACTTCATTTCGTCCGAAAGTTATAGTGATTTCCACAGTCGGACGGACGGACAGAACTTTGTGCATTTGTTTGTAACATGGAGAAGGAAGCGAGATAGACCCATAGTTACTTTTGGGGATCTTCATAGAATCACTTTCTGAGTCAATTTATGCATGTCAGTGCGTCTGTCCGTCCGTCGATCCATGTATTTTTGCGAACGAAATGCAGGTCGCATTTATTATACGATTGAGATTAAATTTTCCAAACAAGATTTATTTGGCCTATGGACGAACCCTATTGAAATTGGTGAGAATCAGTTAAAATGTAGATAGAGCTCCCACATATATTTTCAACCGATTTTAGGTTCATTGTGCACCAAATGGCTAATATCAGTCCAAATGACCTGAATTTTGGCACATCCGACCGAATTCAGTCTAGAGTACATCAAATTTGGAGGAAATCGGTTCAGATTAAGCTATAGCTCCCATATACATATTTCATCAGATTTGGGGTTTTAAGTACCTCACTTGCGTAATATGCACTCCAAAACTATGATTTTTGATACCAGATAACAAATACAGCTCAGAAAGAAGTGCCTTAAATTTTGTCAAGATCGGTTCTGATTTGGATATACCTCCCATATATATCTTTATCCGATTCCAAATTTTTTGTGCACCAAATGGCTAATATCAGCCCAAATGAATTTTAACATATTCGACCGAATTTAGTCTAAAAGTAAGTACATCCAATTTGGAGAAAAATGGTTCAGATATAGCTATAGCTCCCATATATATGGTTCATTTGATATGGTGTTAAAGTTCATGAGTAATACGCACTCCACAACAATGATATTTGATGCCGGACATCAGATACAGCTCGAAAATTCCTCTGCCAAATTTTATTGAAATCGGCTCAGGTTTTTCTGTAGCTCCGATATACATCTTCATCCGATTTTACCATACCATATATGTAATATCATCCCAAATTGAATAGATTTTTTCATATTCATCCGAATTTTACCATTCCGTGAAACTCGTTCCGGTATATCTATTGCTCCAATAAATATTTTTTAATCGATTCAGAGTTGGATATAGTTCCCAAATTGTGACTAATCTAGAGCCATGATACGCATTCAAATAAGTTTCACTGTTGGTATGATCTACTTCACATAAACTCCCAATATACTCTACTAACTACTCATATTGGTGTAGGCTATCATATAGTCGGCCCCGTCAGAGTTTTGACCTTTCCTTACTGGTTTATATTAATTATATGGTTCGATATTTAATATTTATACTTAGAGTACTAAATAATACAAAATGTTACAATTTTGATATTTGTCGAAGGGATCATTGGCGAAGTCAGCATTTCATATTTAAGAGTTACTAAAATGTGCCATAGAGTTATTTTATTGTATAAGTATCTGCATTTTTATCAAACCAGATTTTTTAATGGGTAAAAGTATTATTCTTATTTAATTGTTAACTTCCACTTTGCAATTCATTTTTCTGGCAGATTCCAAGAGATAACTGTTTAAATATTTTATTTTCAGATTTACCATTTGCTCACAAAGAATTAACTTCGAAAAATATTATCTCTAGCCCCACCAATGGGAACCTCGATTGCAACTTATTAAATTCATGTATTCATGTTCATATATACGTAAAGTTCTACATTACATATTTTATTGATAAAAGTAAAATAACACCAATTTGTATCAGCCTAACCAAAAAACACCATAGCATAGCATACTTTTAGGCATACTAAAAGGTCCCATACATCATTTTCTAATTCTATCATGAAAATTATTTTAACCTCTAATTTAAGATATTCTGAAGTTTTTTCCTCACATTGGTATTTGGCAAGGTATTTGCATTCCTAGTAAATATGTCAATCCCGCCCAAAAAAATCGTAATCGTCCAATTTTTAGTATAGTCTCATGCTTCCCCCATTTTAGGCATTTTAAAAGTTTTTACCCTATTTTCCAATGTAATTGAATATTATTTAAAATTTTTGGTTCCGATTGGCGTGTGTTTGTGGTTCCAATTTGTACATAACGGTTTCGCCCATTCCATGTATTTTAAAATATTTTGGAATTGAAATCCTTTTCAGCTTTACATAAATTAATCAATGATCTCTTCACATTATGCAACCAAGTTCGCATAGCTTTCACCCCGAATGCTTTCGTACCCACTTGGAATTTCCTGCCCGCCAGATTTGCAGAGAATTCGGAAAAGGTGCTAAATTTGCCGATAACAAAATTGTTATACCCTCAGTCATATGGCTAGAGATGGTATATATCATTTGATACGGCCAAAACGTGCTTCATCGAAATAACTGTAGATCTCTTTGGACCAAATCCGTTTGAGGACATTTGGAGTCGATCTAGCGATTTCCGTCCGTCCGTCTTCACACCAGACCTTGGGCTAAGAAAAATATTGTGATATATGTAATTTGAAGAAAACTGGATGCTTATTTCATATTTTGTTATCGTTTTGGTTATTCAAAATGTTAACCCTTTGTGGGGGAGGTACTAGAAGGAATGGTCCGATCTTCACGATCTTTTTAAAAAATCTTGATTTGATGAAAATACTGAGACGTACCAAGTCTGAATATAATAGGATACTAATTTTGCGTTTTATGAGCTTCATGAATATTCAAAATTTCGACCTCTTGTGGGGGAGGTACCAAAAGGAGTTAAGCGATATATTCTATATTCACACCCGACCAAAGATTAATAAAAATATTGTGATGTGTGTGTGTGTTTGAAGAAAATCGAACTCTTATGGTACATTCTATAAGAGTTATAATTATTCAAAATGTTGACCCTTTGTGGGGGAGGTACTTGATAGAGTGGACCGATATTATCCATTTTTTGCACTTAACCGAGAACTGAGGCAAATAATAATATTTGCAAAGTAAGAGCAAAATCGGATTATTACTTCTCTTTCTGTGCAGATTCTTTTTTTTTTTTGAAAATTTCGAATTTTTGTGCGGGAGGTACCAGAAGTAGTTGTCCGATATATTCCATCTTAACACCAGACCTTGGGTCAACAAGATTGTTGGGATGTGTGAAATTTTAACACAATCAGATTCTTATATCACATTTTATAAGAGTTGTAATTATTCCAAATGTTGACCCTTTGTGGGGGAGGTACAAGAAGAAATGGGCCGATATTGGGATATTAATGGGGTTATAGTTTATCTTTCTTTGCATAAAATAAATTTTTAGAAAATGTCCACCTCTTGTGAGGTAGGTACCAGAAGGAGTGGACCGATATATTCCATCGTCACACCAGACCTTGGGTTAATCAAAATACTGTGATGTGTTTAATTTGAAAAAATTGGACTCCTATATCACATTCTATAAGAGTTATAATTATTCAAAATTTTGACCTATTGTGGTAATGAGAGGTAATTGATGGAGTGGACGGATATTGTCCATTTTCGCACTTGACCTAGAACTGATGCAAATATTGAGATTTGCACAGTTGGAGCAAAATCGTGTTATTTCTTCTCTTTCTGTGCACTAAAATATATATATATATATTTTTTTTTTTTTTTTGAAAATATCGACCTTTTGTGAGGGAGGTACTAGAAGGAGTGGACTGATATTGCCCATCTACGAACTCGATCTAAGTTTGACAATAATATTACGATGTAGCAACTTTGGATCAAATCGGATATTCCTTCGAGAGTTATCGTACGCACCAGCCAGACAGACAAACGGAATGATGGACATTGCTAGATCGACTCCAAATGTTCTGAAACGGATTTGGTCCAAAGAGACCTAAGGTCTAAAACCGTAATTTCGACTAGGCACGTTTTGACCGTATTAAATGATATATACCCTCTCTAGCCATATGGCTGAGGGTATAAAAAATCATAATTGAGTCTTACCATTTGTTGTTGTTGTTTTTGCTGTTGTTTTTCTCATTTAACGAACCACACATACGACGATTAATTCGAAAATAATCAACGCACTATCAGCTACCAATTACAATCTCAAGTGATTTCCAATGAAAAGTGAACATTTCTGGAGATATTGTTAAAAATGGGCATGACAACAACTACAATTTCGGTATCAGGAGACACACTTGGGGGGTCTATTGTGCCAATTATGAATACAAAAGGAGAAAAAACAAAACAGACAAATTGTGAAAGGTTGAAAAGTAATTCTATTTTCTGGGGGGACTTAGCTGGTCTCCCATGATATTTGGCCTAAGCCAATGATGATTGATTGTTATTTAATTATTTATTTTATTTTTTTGTTTAATATTTTTTTCATTTTCGAAACACGCCACCCTAATGGTTTTGATAAAAACAACTATATTTTTATACCCTACAACACTATGTGTTGGGGGTATTATAAGTTTGATTGGGCCAAAAATTATGTAACACCTCGAAATATTGATTTCCCACATAGGAAAGTATATATGGATCTTCCTAGCTCGCCGAGCTGAGTCGATCTAGCTATGTATGTCCGTCCGTCCGTCTGTCCGTCTGTCCATGTTAATTTGTAATCACTCTACAGGTCGCAATTATGGCCCGATCTTCACGAAATTTAGAATGGAGGTGGGGCTAGGGACAGAATAGAACCCTATTTCTTTTGGAGATGATCGCATAATATTTAGGGGTCGAAATGGACCAAAAACTGAAAAATGTCGGATTTTGCAGAAGCTATACAGGTCGCAATTATAGACCAATCGACGCGGAATTTCGCATGTAGCTGTAGTTTAGGGAGGGGAAGAAGCCTACCAATTTGGGTGGTCATCGGATAATATTTAGCGGGTAAAATAGACCATATTTTTTTTGTTGAAAAAATTCAAAATTTTTCATTAAACCGCGAATGTTTTAAATCCCGGCGAAATCACAAAGCCATGACAAGGTTACTTCTGATCTTTACATTGATGTTAACATCCAACAAAACGGATATATAGCAAAATATGTGCGATATATATGTCTATCAAAGAAGATATGCTTGAAAGATCTCTTATATGTCGAGAACGGCTAAACTGATTTCGACAGTTCTCATTAATTCAGAATGGCCTCTTGGCAGGAAACATAAAACGTCTAAAAAAATCGCATAAAAATATCTCTCTAAAGATGAAAATATTGATTTCGTAAAATTTTCTCAATTTTTTTCAATTTTGTCATATTTTTGGCATATTTTCATTTTGAATTAAACATTTGGTAATATTTCTACAGCTAACAAAACTAAGTAGTTAGGATATCAGCATATCATATACAGATCGCATTTATGGCCCGATCCTTATGAAATTTTGCATGGGGATCAGATGAGGGTCAGAATAGAAGCATACTCTTCTTGGAGATGATCGCCACATATTTAGGGGTTGAAATGGACCAAAAAAACTGCAAAATTATCAGCAGGTCGTAATTATTGCCCGATCCTCACGCACATTTGAATGGGGGTTACGGGCATTGCAAAAGGCCAAGCAGTTTTGGATGGCCATCCAAAAATATTCAATGTGTGAAATAGTTTGCCAACGTTTGTAGACAAAATACGAAAATGTCAATTCCAGTGACTTTTTGGAGAATTCACAAATCCAGGAAAGACGCACTTCTGACTATTTCGTAAACCCTGATTTCATTGAAGAATATAGTCAAATGTCTGTATCTCATATAGATGCGTTTCAGTCAAAAACCAATAATAAATGTTCCAGATCTAGGAAGACCATTTACGTGCAACATCTACCAATATTATTATTCGAAAATTAGAGAACGAAACCTGATGGTTTTCTTTTATTATTTGTCACAATATCTTGTGGAATTCTTTCGAGTATCTCGTCTATATAAAATGTATCGTTTATTATAGTGTTGTAGGGTATTCAACGGTCGGCCCCGCTCGACTGTAGCCTTTGCTTACTTGTTTGCTTTAATAAATAACATATTGACTTTTATTTGCAGTTTTCGTGGGATTTAAAATAATTTCGAAAAGTCTTGGAGGGGGCTAATACTTCAAAATTCCGAAATACTTCGAGCCATTTTTGAAGGCGTTCGTTTTTTGTAATTTTTTGTAACTTTCATTTAACAGATAAGCCTCTTTAAATACAATAAGTTTTATTTTGAGAATAAATTGAGATAATTCCAGATTTGTATTAGGACAACATTTGAGATCAAAAAGTAATGAGAAAAAAGAGGAGAAGGAAAAATTGCATGTGACAATATTGCGTTTTTGGAGGGTTAACTGTTAAATTTTCTACTATTGGTTATATAGAAGTGTTTTGGAAGCATTTTAGAAATTTTGATACATTTTTTTTAACAATTTTTTCAATAGATTTACAGGGGTCTTGTGGTGGTCCAGGTGTTATTCCATTTAGGCGTTGTCCATGTTGGCGAACTCCAGGTGCTATTCCACGAGGGTGTTGTCCAAATTGGGGAACTCCAAGTACCATTCCATTTGGGTGTTGTCCA